>NC_133577.1:18814575-19150646 GCF_964106895.1 Numenius arquata | reverse complement strand
AATGTAACTTTACAACAGTCTACCTGATGGCTATCCTACCTGAATATCCTTCAGATGTCAGTGCAGTTAAGAAGCTAAGAACACGCTGGTAACTTTGCATATGAAAGAATACCCCCAATCAACAAGTTCCTTAAAATAACTAAGTAGATCAGATCTTAGAACCTTATCTACCTTTTCTAGCAGATACGAGAAAATGTATCTGATAAAGACTGATATCTAATTTGATGATAGCAGTGAAAGACTCCTTCAGAGCTTAATCTTTAGTATTATGTACCGAAGCAGCAAACATCTTACCAGGCTTTACTCAGCTTGCTATTTGTGTAGGCACCAGCAGCCCTTAGACAAGTGAATGTTTCTTTTTACATGTGTGAGGGGTGGTTTCAGTGCTAAGCCTTTAATTGCTCAGTGTGAAAACATGACTTTGGCCTGGAGAGTGACTGAAAACTGGCATGTTGTGTTTCAAGCTCCCAATATTAGTCAGTGGTTCCTAAAAGAACTTTTCTTAGTACCAGCAAAAAGTAGTTGGTAACAGTACATTTAGCAACCTTGTTGTCTGCTGAACTTTGAAAGAACTTTCCAAAACACAACTGCTTAACGTGTGTGAGTGTTCTTCCATGTAAATCTATCTGTGCAACTCAGTTTCTCCTGAAAGCTTTGTCTATCACAATCATGCAAAGGCAGAAAGAGGCATTCCTCCTGTAGTGTAATAACACTGAATTAGGATGCTTTATGAAATGGATATGTGTAGAAAATTCAACATCACGTAAGCCGTTTGATTTAAGGAATAGATATGAAAATCATTGCTTGTAGTAAACTATAATTCAGTAATTGAGTCAGCAGGAAAATAAAAAGCTAGTGAAAAACATTTTGACTTGAATGGCATTCTGGCAGGGAAAAATAGGTTTTATTAAAAAAGGGTAATTTAGAGTTTCACTGTTTAAGAGCAAGATGTAATCTCTGCTAATAGGTGAAGAGCACTTAAGCAAAACAAGACTTCAGCTGATGCACTCTTTTATAGGGATCTGGTGTTGTAAACACTGATTGTATGATTTATGGAAATGCATATGTTCTTTGTAGCATTAAAAGGGAGGACCTTTAATTTTTTTTCAGTGTTTTGAAAAAATGATTTGGTAATGACTGCAGTATTGGCAGGATATTGCTCTGTTATAGCTTGTGACAAATGCCTGTGCCTTTTCCCTATCAGCACCAATAGACGTTTCTGTCCTTAGGGAACGTATGACTGAGTCACTGATACAAAGGAGAACAGAATGAAAAGATACATAGCACCAACGGAATCTGACAGTGCAGACCTGTTAAATGTCTGTCTGTATATTCGAGTCATACATATGGGCAAGGTATTTTATGATCTTTATAGTGTTTATGTTTTTTTCATATTTTATGTAAAGCAATATATTTTGTATACATGTCTGTAAGATTAGCTTTCTTTGTCATATGCATGCTTATTGTCTATTGCCTTCTAAGGGACAGCTTGTTGAGTTGAGGAACTGCTATATCCTGGTGATGCTGCCTGTCTAGTTTGGGTGGGGGGGCTGGAACCCTTCAGAATAGAAGGGTTTTCAAGTCATTTCACCCCATACGCACACCCCCCATGTAATATTCAGTGTCATGTTCAGGACAGTTCCTGTCCTTGGTGGTGATGATGGTCAGTACAAGGTCAGCCCTCAGGAACATGGGGAATTTTAGTGGTGTTTAGCTGACTTGTATATTACTATGTGACTGTTGCAGGGTCTGTGTGTTAAGGTATTAAATTGCGCTTGATCTGGTTGCTTTTGTCATGACTGGGACATTGTTAGAGAAAGATGGTGATGGTTCTCTCAAAATACATTGGAGAATGTGGAAGGGATGAAAATTAATTTGTGGACCTGTTTTGAGTGAGTATGTGGGCTTTCTCTTGTAATTATAATTTGTTCTCTAAATAACCCACTAGTAGGGGAGAGGGGTGTGTTTTCCCTGTATCTGGTGCTAAGAAGGTACAGGTTGGCTCAACTGTCAACTGCAGGCTCAGTCTGTAAAGACATAGGTGTTTGGTTCATGAGGTCTCTGATTTTGTCTATGATGTTGGCCCATCGTTATCGCCGTTGACGTTGCTTTGTGTCATAAGTAAGTACTAGTGAATCTTCATTTTACTAGTGAATCTTCATTTTACTAGTGAATCTTCATTTTACTAGTGAATCTTCATTTTACTAGTGAATCCTCATTTTACTAGTGAATCTTCATTTTACTAGTGAATCTTCATTTTACTATTGTAAAGACTAAGACAGAAAAGCAAAATTACTTCAGCTTGGCAGTTGCATGGATGCTGTTGAAGCCAGGTATGGGAAAGGAGTCTTTCTGTTCTTCTCAGCCTGTGCTGCCTCAGACTGTTAAGCTGCCGAGAGCAAAGCTGCTGAGCAGGTACAAGGATGACAGGTGACAGTATGAAGACCTGGGGCTAGTCAAGCCCTCATGGCAAGGGGAAGGAGAATAGGGTGGAGCTAGGACACCAGGTTGGGGGCAAAGCTCTGGGAAGCCAACCTTGTGTTACTGCTGCAGCTGCTGGCTGGAGAGTGCTCTGTCACTTCTGCAATTCCTGGGGCCAGCTGCTGCCCTGTGATCCCTACCCTGCATTTTGCAGCGACATCCGTCTGCCTCTCTCTGGGGCTGTGGTATGGGCAAGATTGGTCAGGGGAGGAGACTGTTTGCTACGTACTTTAGTCTGTTTTTTCTAGGCAACAACCTGCTTTGCTTATGTCTAAAGTTGACCCCAATGCTCCATTGTCTTCCAGCTGTAACTTGGTATTAAGGAATAACTGTAATCTTTTGAACATGCAGTATTATCTGCAAGTCCATAGATATCTTCACAAGGAACCTTGCTGAAAAATTGTACTCTAGAAAGTATGTAACTTCTTATAACAATCTAGATCCCTCAAGTCCAGAACAGGTAATGGGTAGGCACACCCCTTTTAGCAAGTCATTGCATACAGAGAAACCACTGACAAACTAACTCTTGAAGCAGGCGTTCTCCGAGGAAAGCAGAAACAACTGGACATTATTTCTGGCTGGGATGAAAAGGAGCAAGCAGGAGCAGTCTAGCCTCTTGCTCTTAGTCATACCTGGCTACCTAAAAAGACTCACCTACTGCAGTATCAGAAGGCGAGCCTTGGACCTGCCTGTGTGATGCTGGCAGGAATTGAGGCGCTCTGAGCTTTTGGCTCCCATGTTGTTACCACACTGTGAGCGGTGGAGGAAACTGTGTTTTGATGTTAGTCTATTTTGAAAGGTTGCAGGGGAAGCTTTCTAAAGCATGCAAGTCTCCTAAATTTAATGAGATGTTAACAAGCTACAGGAAACGCACGTTCAAAAGCATGCTTAAATACAGTGTTCAGCTCTTGGTAAGTGTCAACATGGAATGAAGTAGGCTGCTCACAAAAAGAGGGAACTTCCAAGTCAAGGCAAAGGCTTTTAATAGGAAAGCAATAAAATTATGATTTAAGCAATGGTTATAGTTGGGCTATGTATATTAATACTGACATTCAATCATGTGTAAAACACTACAAATACTTTTGTGAATTGCAACCAAAAATTATATTCCCATATAAAAGGAGTATTAAGGTTTGTTGTGGTTTGGGCTGGATTGGCTAATGATAATGACAGATGCTCCCCTTTCTTCTCTCTTTGGAAAGCACTTTTGAACTTAAATTGCTTGAAGATAACTTTCAGAATTACACTGGCAGCCAATCTCTACATTTACGGGATTATATTATGTTTTTCTTCCCTGCACCAAGACTTGTACCTATTTCTGCCCTGTGTATTGGTGTCAGGAGTGTTCTCTTTGGGGGAAGTGGGGAAGGATTTGGGTTTGAGCTAAGCAACATACATATTTTTCTTCTCACCTTATTCTCAAAAGTAGCTAAACCAGTCAAGCTTGAAAGTCTGCAAAAGAATTGTGCCTGAGGCAGTGTTCTGGCATGAAAAACTTCAGTTAAAATAGACTTGATTTGGCAGAAATAGGAGCAACTGAAGCTTAATTCTGTGATGAGGATGTGCCAGCAAATTCAACAGGAGGTGAACCACAATACTGAGGTGGAAAAAACAATTCAGCTGTTGGGGGACTGTGTCTTCAATCCCCACCCCTGGCAAACTTGGGTGTCATAAGCAATGCCATGCCCAATTCTGTGAGCACAACTGAAAAAATGTCTTCTTAGACACACCTGTACTATGTCAGTGGGACAGCTACTGCTATCCATGGGTTGTGTAACTGGATGGCAGGTGTGATGCAAATCAAGATTAAGCCCAGTCTGAGAATTTGTTGTATGTGGTGAATGTGCATCAATGCAGCCTGGGTGGAGTTGTGTTGCCATATCACGCATAGCAAATAAGATGCCAATCATGTCAAGGTCTAGTAACAACAGGGATGCACATGGACAAAACCCTCTTTATTCCCGTACTTAAAGTGGAGGAAAAATGAGTTGCTTTTAACCTGTCATGATGTCCCTAATGAGAGGTTTGGATGCAGTAGCAGTAGTTACGTGAACAGATTTATATGTAATGTGAAAACTCCCTGCATTTCTGATATGAATTAAGGAAGTAAAATAGCTGCATTGTCCTGAGCTCAAATGCTGGATGGGTCTGATCTGTGGCTCTTTACTGGCAGGTGTTGTTCTTCCCCCTGTTCAAACACAGAAAAAAAACCAAACCCAAACCAAACAACAACAAAAAAACCCACACACACCCCCCCGCCCCCCAAAAAAAAAATCAAAATGGAGGAAACAAGCTAAAGAACAACCAAAAAAAGCCAAAACCTCAAAAACCTGACAGTGATGCAGGAGGACCTGTGGAAGCGACAGCAAACTCCCACCTCCTTAGATGTACCTGTTGACCTCCTGTAAAATTGCTTATGTGGAGCCTAATACTGTCTTAACACTTCAGTAAGCTGTTGATCAAGCGTGAGACAGACCTTGGTAGTGATTTGAGAAAAGCTGTATTGTTTTGGCTGAGAAAACACCCTGGGGACTGTTAACTGATAGCAGGAGATCTCTGCTTTCAGCCTGCTGCAACCACTCTGTGTTCCTTGCTTGCAGCACAGCTTGAGCTGTGCCTACAGCCAGTCTCCTGCCTTGCCCCACTCCATAAGGTACCTCTCTTGGCCATGACACACCATCGCCTTCCTAGGAGTGCTGGGGGTGATGCTGGGGAGAGCAGGACCTGGCTGTGCATGGACCCAGGCACGCTCTCAGTGGACAGTGCTTTTGCCTCCCTGGCTGAGGATGAAGGACTGCTCGATCTGTCTCCTGAAGCTTATGCGTCTACAGTGGTAGGTGACTTTTCACTGACAGGATCTTGCTCTGGTAGGGCTGGGATGGCTCTGGAATAAGGTCTAATGGAGAATTGGGCTAGGATGCCAAGATGGGAAGAAGTGCAGAGAGGGGGCTGAAGAAAGGGATGGGGATTTTGACACTAACCTTTGTAAAATTGATGTGAATTTACTTGCTGCTGTTAGCCTACTATGTCTATTAAGTATGTCTTCTAATTTATTATCTTGTTTAAAGAATTGGTAGGTAAAGAGGAAGAAGAGCTGAAAACACCATTGTAAGATTAAACAAAAGAAAATCAAGGGAAAACAATTGTGTGTGGTGTCACACGTTTATATACACTAACCTCTGTCTTATGTAGCTGTGTGTTAAGAATAATATGAAATGTTGTCTCCAAATCCTTCTTGTGTGGGGTGACATCTCCCCTGGAGTGCAGGACAGTAGTAAGATTTTTGAAGACTAGTTGCTGTAACAACTACTGCCTGAGGGCCTGGTGCTGAGTGTGCAGAAAATGCAAGACTTCACTCTTGCATGAAGCTTTCTAGTATTGTACAGATCTCTGTATTGCACAATGATTTCTTGAAATGTGCAGTCAAACAAAAATTAAAATTCAGAGGGAAAAGTATAGTATATCACAGATTTCTCTCCCTCTTCTCCTTTTCTGACGTGTTTCTCTTTTATTAACACATTGCTTGACATCTGTGCAGCATCTCTTAAAGAGATTGTATGACTAATTCACTGTTAGTTCATGAAAGTCCTCACCCAAAGTATCCCTTTCTTTTGGCTGGAGGCAAGTGCTGGTGTGTTGTTCTCCAGGATCTTGCCACAGGCATTTGGGAAATACCTCAGGGCTTCAAATACATCCCTGTACTCTGTGTGTTGGTGGAAATGCTAGTGTCGTAAACCCTTTAAATAACAGCTCTCTTCTGAGATTTAGAAAGGATCTCCCTGAGCAGCTGACTCCTGGCTGTACTCTACTGCCTGCCATGTGCCCCCAAGGGCACTGACCAGTTAACTTTTACTAGCAAAGGTCCAGGAATATGGATGTGTGCTTGCTTTTTGAAGCAAAATTGATGCTGTTTGAGGCTTACCGCTGTGAATATGCTTTGAATCTCAAATAAGAGAAGCATGCAAGAGCTGAGGAATTAGCAGTCTGAAGAGAACTAATGCACTCTGTCTGCTCAGCTGCACAACCAGTGAAAATTATCCCCTAAGTCCGTGGTGGGCATGTAGTTAGTTGTCTTCTGATAGGAAGTACAGGGCTCAGGAAACTATTGCATAAGAACTGTTTTTATCCCCAGTTCATTCAGTTTTGATATGTTAGAACAATGGAAGAATAGGGTTTCTTAGCATCCGTGGCATAGTGCACTTGGTCAAGTGTAACTATTCTGTAGTTGCTGGATGTATTTCTGGAAAACAGCTGACATTGCTTTCATAGGAAGTCTATTTTCTCCATAGCTTTCTATGGTTGTTGGTTTTCTTTTTCTTGTGAGAGGATATGTGGCTTTCTGTAAAGAGACACTTTTTTGTTTTGCTTCTGTTAATGACTCTTAACTGTGATGATCTTCAGGTCCAGTTATTGTAGCTTTTGCAGCATGATCTAGGCAGTGTGGTACGTAATGCTGGAGACCTGACTTGTTGCAGAGGATGCTGCACACAGTTCAGCATGGCTGACGTCCTTTGCCTGCAGTGTGTTGGGCCTAATTCTGCAGCTGTCATAGGCCTTTTAGAGTAGCCCTATGGCATGAAGGGCTCTCCCCCTCTGTAGCTCCCATAGATACAAAGGCCAGAGGTAATAGCAATCAATATGCTGTTAAGGATTGCTGTTCCTGTAGCCTGGCTGTGCGCTGTACATGCCCTAGCTTTTGATACACCCCTGAAGTCTCTCTTCGAGCATTCCGACGCTGTCTGCTCTGGTAACACCCCACCGAGAGCTAGTGGGGACTCGTGATGGGGAGGCAATTGAAAAGAGCCTGGTGAAGGAGCAGAACTGTGCATCAGGAAACGCTCAGGCTTGGTATTCAGGAAACGGAGTCAGGCTGCAGTTGTCCCCATATTCTGTGGGACTTCTGTGCTCGCCACAGAAACATGACAGGGGAGTGGAGCTTGTCTGCAAAGAGTTAGTAGCTCAGCAGCCTTTGTGGGGACAAAGCCAGTGTGAAATAATTGATGTACATTCCTCCCACTTATCTGGCACTTAATTTTTTTTTCTGTAGCCTGTTGTCTGAGCTTAATGTGTATACTACATTTGTATTGCCTCTCAAAAAAAGCAAAATGTATTACAGCTTGGAAACTCTCAGTAGAAAGTCATCTTCAAATGGTTGGGAAATCTACAGCCTTGGCAGAGGAGTCTGAGGCAGAAAGTGATCTTTATGTGAAAGATGCTTGAAATATATAATCTCTTCACTAAAGCTTTAACTTTTAAGTAAATATAGATTTTTTTTTTTTTGTAGTTCAATGGTGATGATGGGTTTTTTAGGGTTCTCAGCTTTCTGATACATTGAGTGATTTTTCATGAGAGTTTTTTTTGCCTAGTTGTACTGATGCATTCAAGGGAGTGCATATTTCTTCATGAGTTCTGGCAGCACTCTGTGTTCATTATGTTGGCCTTAGTCAGTTTTCTGCACAGGCAGTACGCTAGATCCTTTGTTTTAACTAGACTTTGTCATGATAAATATCAATTTATTGTTCTGAAAATCAGAGTTTTCTCCCAAATGACTTGATACTCAGTGTTTCCAAGCAGTTATTTTTCCCTGCATGGAAATCTTAGGGAATGTACCTGTAAGTGCTTCGTGCACTGTTGTCATTCAGATTATTTTTCCTTTGCTAAACTGCAAAGCTCATGACGTATTTTACAGGTGAGAATGAGTTATCAGCTTCAGAAACAACAGAGTAATTGCTGGTCTTGCAATAAAGCAATTCAACTATTTTTTTTATAAGACTTGTGAAAAGTCAAATGAGATACAAGGACTAGGACAGTGGGCTACAAGCAAGAATATTTGGATACTATTGCTAACTTTTTTCTGTTATTTTGGTTGAAATTTTCTGCATCCTGCAACACAACATCCCTAACTTTTAGCTTGTGGTGGTTGTCGTTTTCTGAAGTGAGACTAATAGGAAAAACTGTGAAAGAATAGTTCTTGTTGTTTTAAAGTTTTTCCCCCTTCTCAACTCCCTACTTACTTGTTCATGTCTTCCCTAGGTGAAATTTGGGAACACAATGTAAGCAGCATCCTCCAAAATGCATTCCAAGTAAGGTCCTCTGAATGTTGTAAGGTTCAGTCTTGCTATGTGTTGCTGTTGCCAGATAGTTACTCTTCTGGTGTGCAGGTGTTGCAGGATTCCTGCTTTGACAGAATGGTTCTGTCAAAGTCCAGACACCTTTCTCTTGCAATCATTCAGTACTAAAACCTTTCTACAAAGATAAGTGAAACTTGACTCCTTAACAATCTTTTTGCTTGTCTTAAGATGCAGGCTATTTTGGAAAAATTGTTTTTCTGGGCTTCACTTTAAGGAGAAACTTCACTCTTCTGGTGAATCTAAGGCATCTCACCCTCCCGATGTCTTCATGTGTTTCTTTGTAAGGAAAACTGGTGGCTGAGCATGGAGACTTTTCTATCCAGCCTATTGCACCTTCTTGCATTACACCCAAAGGATGCAGTTTTGAAAAATGGACCTCCTTTTTCTTTACCTATATTACTTTAACCCCTTTCTTTGCTAAATACTCAAGTCATCTTCTGTCCTCTGGCATCATCCCTCCGTTCTCTGCCTTATTTTTGAGTGATTTCCCATTTGTTTTATCTGTATCCAGGATTCAGCACTGTAGCTAACAGCAAAGCACACATGCTGTGCACCTTCTGCTGCAGGCACAAGTCATCCTTCCTATTAGTAGCTGCTCCGGTATTCTGAATGTCATTCAGGCCAAGTCAAATTTTCTCCCTCTCTTTGCCAGTGTGATCTCTGCCTTTTCACTTTAATTAGTGTGGTCTTCCAGTTCTTTAATTGTATCCCTTTGAATATGGGTATCAAGTGTCTGTGCAGCAGGTATATTCCATATATGTTTCTGCATATGCAGCTGTGTTTTTTTTCTTGCCATACTGAGTCCAGTAGGTATTAGCACTCACATGTTCCATCTTTTTTGTAGTTTTCCAGGGTGATGCAGAATCTTCTTCCAGCAGTCACTGCTGACCTTCAGAAATTATTTTTAAAAGGGAGAAACATGCAAGTATTCAGTTTTTAAACTCTCAGGAAGTAAGAACTGCAAGCTTGGCACAAATCTTTTCTCAATGACTTCTGGTGCTACTATATAAAGGAAAGCATGAGTCATGCAATGAAGATACCTTCCTTTACACTTCCAGATATCATGCAGGTATGACACTCTCTTCCTTTGCTTGGCATTTTTCTCACCTGTTTTAAGCTTAATGCAGGCTACCAAACTGAATGAGTCTTGGAGGAAATATAAGCATATACACCATGTTTTCTTGAGAGTAATAAATTCACACTTTAGTTGTGTAGTTGTAGAGATACAACTGCTAGTAAGAAATAGGTATCTGCTCAGCACTATGTAATTTAGCAAGAAAAAGTGACTCTGAGATGTATCTTCATTTTCAGGTCCCCGATGGGCTTGTCTGTATTTCATCTCTAACTGGTTTCTGGTATCAAGCAGAGTAATATTCTGTCAGAAACACTAGAAATGGTTACTGATGGTGCATTTGTAACCTAGCATATAAACTAAGATTTAGTATTTTCTAAGAAAGTACTGTGTGCTATATTTCTAAGACTGGACTGGTTTCCAAAAGATACCCTCAGAGGTGGGGAGTGATAAGACATGGCTGCGAGGACCACATCAGATCTCAAGTGATGCTCTGTAACAGATGTCATGTGATTGTTCTTCGGCCCAAGTGCAAACGGTAGGTTCCTTAGGAAGACCTGTGTCAGGCAGACAGTCCCCAAAGGGCAAGGCTGGGGTGGAGGGTATAAAAGAAATGTAAGACTATTATTTTACTAGCTCTAATCCAGGCTGCATCCTTTCTCATCTGAATTCCTGGTGATCATTAAACGAGATTTGCGTCACAGACTATATACTTTGTTTAATCCGTTTTCCCTCCCTTAATAACTGTTGATTTCTAATTACATTGTTTAAGCCTTTGACTAGAGTGAAGTCAGCCCACCATGACATGTCCTTAAAAGAAAAGAAATGGAATTCTTTTCCAAAGGAGCCCATTTCCCTTCAGCTCTGCGCACGGGTTGATGAGAGTGGTATCATTCCCAGAGCAAACAGTGAAGCTCTTTAGTGTAGATATCGGGTCATGCTCAACAAGATCTCCAAAAAGTCTGTGGGCTGGGGTGCACTGTAGGATTAGGGGACAGAAGGTTACAAGTGTGTCTTATTTGACTTTATTTTGTCATTATTGTATTGAAATCAGGGATGTTTATGCAATCTTTAAAACTTAAAGGAAAGTAGGCAGTGTTGAGGGAAAAGCAAATCTTAATATGTTTTTAATGGCCATCTCACAAGGAAGTGAGTCTTAAAATGGATTGCCAGTGCTTTTTTACATACAATACTAACATCCAATAGAAATGTGGAAATGTTATCAAAGAAATACAGTATGTGTCTTTAGCTTGAACTGTGGTTAACTTTCTCTTACTTTTACCATAAAATTTTATATTTAAGTTTCTTGCTTTGCTTAACAGCTCTTGGGATTCAGGTATTCCTCAGCTCTGCTTTTAGAGAAGTAAACTGTAGCAGGAGCCTAACACACTAAAAAAGCTACAGACATCTTAACGTATATTTCTTTTCCAAGTGATCGCTTTTCTGCTCTCAGCAATCTTGATGTTGTTTGAAATGAGCCTCTACAAGCCAAGTGATAGACTTTATATATAAAAGAAAGCATCTTCTGTGTGAAAGTTATTCTCATCCCAAACTGTTTTGAAATTGTTGGATGTTCTCTGCATTATAAATATATTATTGTGAGTCATTCAAGCCACTGAAATGGGAGGTGAACCTAGAGTTTCAAAACAAAGCTCTTGTATGAGCTTACTTATTTGTTGTAGTTCTTAGTACCAATACCTTGCAGCAGATATCCATATTTCTGTGGGAAGACTGATGCAGCAAGTAAATCATTCCGTTTCTTTATGACGGGATGTTGATAGGATCTCATTCACTTTTATTTTCCCCTTCCTCTCCTGCTGCCTTGGTATTCATACTGTTTTCCTCCTCTCTCAAGGAAAAAGAAAGCTTCTTTTTTTTTTTTTTTTTTTTTTTTTTTAAAAAAAAGCCTTCTCAGCTGCTTGCTTAAATATAAGCAACCTGTAAGTCTGGAAAATAAAAACTTGTAAGTCTGGCATTTACATAGACTGAAATGGCCAAGGTGACTGCTACAGACACTGTGACTTTTCCTGAAGCTTTTTAAGAAAAAGGAAAAGGAATGCTTGCTTAAATTTCATCTCAAGGGGATTATATTTGGAGGCTTTAACAGAATGCATTGTTCATCTGTGAAAATCAAGGAAAACTTGCAGCCATGGGAGCCCTTTTTGTTTTTGTTTTTTTTTTTTTTTTTTTTTCTGTTGCCTCCTCCCCAAAGAACAGCTAGTTAACATGCGAAGGCAGCCACTGCGTCTCACTTCTGAGTTGTGGGATACAGAGTAACCTTAGCACAAGACTAAAAACTATTGTAATCAGAAGAAAAACTGACTAGAAATGTCTAAAAATATTTTTTTGACACTTACTGCTTCAGAGAATAGCAGTTGCTTTTGTTTGACAGAAGGCAATCAAGGTGCATGGTTGTGCAGGGAAAAATTGGCTATTCATGAAAGCATTCAAAAATAAAAATGCATATCAATTTGAAGAGATGTGGATTGCCATGGCCTTGTGTACCTATGTATGAATTAATAAGCAATATTGTGAGTAGGTGGAATTATAGACTGAGAATTGAACCTCTAGTATTGATTTGTCTAAATTGCCTTACTGGATGGAACTGTAAATATTCTCATTTATTTGGGAGAGAACTAGCAACTCAGGTGCACCTGGGGGACAATATCTAATTATGAAAACCACCTTTCCTCCGGAGATAAAGAAAACATGTAGCAGCAGTACCAGGAGGAGGGAATGAAAACCAACCAAAAAAGTCCCACAAAAACCAAACCAACAAAAAACGCAACAAATTTTAGAAGTTCCTTTATTTTCCCTGGAAGTCCAACAATTTTCTATTGCCTTGGATTTTGAAAAAAGCTGTCACTTCAATTTTTCAGCTTTTGGCGTAACGGTAGGTTGCATTATTCATCAAATGACACAAAAGCTCTGTAAGATAGCTGAAGATGGCAGTAAGAGACCTGTTGATGAAAAAGAAATTGCTGAAGGGACAGTGCTAAACCAAGGAAGTTTTCTTTGTTTTGGTATTTGTCTTCCTGTTTGATGTTGGAATAGAGTGCAGGTTTAACTCTTCACCTTCAAACCTTCTGATTTTATCACGTTTAACTTAAAATCAAAAGAGTATTTTTAAATAACCTTGTCCTATTAAAAGTTGCAGCTAAACTCTCCTACTGTGTCTTTCTTACTACAGTCAGATATTAATTCAAGTGCAGAAAGCAACCTGTTTGATTCAAAGAGAAGCCCTGCTTCTACAGATGGTTATGCAGCTGTGTTTGTTTCCCACTTAAGTAAATCCAGGCTAACAAAACCTCTGATTTTCCCTAGCTGCTACACAAAGTACTTGCTGTCAATGTCCTCCTATTACTGGAACATTTATTAGGAGGCAAATAGTCAACTGTTGCAGATAATAAAGGTGGTTACCCAAGACAGATGTGTGTCGCAATCCTCACATGTTAAGTATTCCACTAAAAATTTGCTGACAGTAACTTTGCTAATGTGTTTTATTATTTCAGTGCACAACAGGTGTAACTGGTGTTTGTCAAAGTCTCTCTTGAAAAGCTTAGAATTTTATTTTTGGCGAGCTGCAGTAGAAGAGGTGACAATATAGGACAGAGAGGTTAAGGAAAGGGGTACAAACCTGTATTTTTCAGGTTATGTAGTTAATGAATTTAAAAGAAAGTAAAGAAAGAGGGTAAGACTTTTTTAGTACTCTTTTCCCCCCTCTCCTTTAAACTATTTTGTGGAAGAGCTTCTTGAGTTGGGTAACACCAGCCTGTATTGTTGGATCTTGAACAAAAAGCACTGTTAAATTAGTAAAGCATTTCTAGATTTTCCTCCTCCTCAGTCCACTATGTACACAAATTTATTAGGAAGAAATGGAAGGTGAAGTTTTTCCAATATTTCATGTGCAGCATTCAAAACTTAAAGCTTTTACTTACAGTATTAATCAAAATTTTGCATTATTATGAAACATAAGACAATTCCATCAGATACTAGGAAAATAAAAAGTGAGAAAAGATGTCAAAGTTGCTGGTGTTTTCAGAAAATGGTTGTAAACATTCAATTTTTACCCTGTCAGTGTCTGTCAGGGGAATATTGATTCAACGTGGTAATAAAATCTCAACTTAGAGCTACTATGGGGAAAAGAAGAAAGCAAATGTATAGTCATAGTTCCTGGTGGAAACTTTACAGAAATTCCTCATGTGACTTGGCAGCAACCTGTCATGAGTATTTTACCAGCTTTCCCATTAGACTTCAGCATGCTGGTTTCTGCTTCTGATCAGGGTAGATACAGTTCTTGGGTCTGAAGCAGCATGCTTTTTCTGGTATGCTGGGGGAAAAAAAGTAATCTCTTGTTCACCTGTTAACATCTGATCCAACCACTTACTCAGTGTCAGCAGTAATGAGTGGTAGTTGCTCAGTATGCTCTGGGTGTGCATGGTTGTGAATATGAAAGCCGCTCTGCGGTTCGGTGCCTGTCTGTAGGAGAGAGGTTGAAAGAGCATAACAGATGTTCCCCGCAAACAGCTCTGAAGCTAGCAAGGCTGCATTAGCAACCAGCCTCGTGGACAGAAAAGGTGCAAAACACAGTCTGCTGAATAAAATATGCCTGAGTCCTGGTTTTGTCCATCGTTTCCATGGCAGCATGGGGAACAGTGGCCTGATGCAGCTGAGTAAACTGGCCTCCTCAAACCCAGCTGATGACTTTCTTGTATGCTTGCCAAGGGAGTGAGAGGGAGAAGCCTCCCCACCCAGGTGCACTGGGCAGCAGTGCCTCTCATGGAAACAGCTAGAGTTTATAGAAATCTAATTTAAAGGCTGTCAGAGAGAAGACAACAGTGAGAACAAGGTAGAAGAGTCATCAGAGAGATGGGTGACTGACAGTAAGTGTCCGTTCAAAAAGATGTGGGAGTGGGAGGAAAAGGTGGAAAGGAGAGATCTTGGCAAGAGCCTTCAGAGGGCTGAGAGAGAAAAAGAAAGCAGGGTGACTTGAGCAGGGGATGAATGTCTATTTTGGGAAAGTAAGGTAGGAGGGAACATCTGTAAGCTGTTGCAAAAAGCTGGCTTAGGTGGTGGCTGTTCATGTAGCCCTCTGACTGTGAGCTCTCATTTCTCAGGGGCAGATGCCCAGACAGTATGTGAATGGAGAAGGGAAACTAATTGTTTTTTTTCTTGCTATTGCTTTACAAGCCATCCCAACCTGCGTCACTCTAGAAGGATCTATATCTGTATATTTTTTTAATTAAGAAGTTTAATCTGAAATCCTACAAGCTGATTTGAGAGGCAGTATTTACAGATGAGTGATTTTTTTTAATTTTCCTCTTACATTCTCAGTGAAAGGCTTGT
Organism: Numenius arquata; assembly: GCF_964106895.1. Taxonomy (NCBI): domain Eukaryota; kingdom Metazoa; phylum Chordata; class Aves; order Charadriiformes; family Scolopacidae; genus Numenius; species Numenius arquata. The sequence goes on along the minus strand of NC_133577.1, from coordinate 19,135,616 downwards.
CAAGGGAAAAAAAAAGATACTCTGTCTCGTAACTCAAGACAAAGTCATGTTATAAATGTGGGAAAAGTGCTGGTGAGGAAGTTTATAGTCTTCAAGATGCTGTTAGATTGAGACTAGCATAATTTGAAATATAACATAATTTGAAAGACCACGTAATTTTGGCATGAAGTTTATTTTGTGTAAATTACATTATAGTAACTTAATGTACAATAAGATAAAATAACTGAGTCTGCCTGTTTGAGAAGACTCTACAAATGAAGCAGATTTGGACCTCTTATTCCTAGTGAAAAACACCTGAAGTTTATACACCTTTGCAAATAACTAAAATGCAAACTGAAAGGGACCCATAGCTGTAGACAGTTAGTTGGAGGTCAGCAATGGGATAACGTTTCACATTAACCAAATTGAATGAAGGATGAGCACAAAAACATATAAAATCCGTTAATTCCTTTTAAGCCCCCACTAATCTATGTGATTGTGGATAATCCTTTGGGATGACACCAAAATCAGTATGTAGGGTGCAGTCATAAGCATGATGTTCGTTCAGCCTTGCAGCCTTGCTTGTAACCCACTGGTTACAAGAAATTGCATTGCACATCATTTTCTTCTCTTTGACCAAAATACAAGTGTCTTCAAATTTAGAAAAGCCCTCATCATCCTCTTCTTTCTCATCTTTTGCCTTAGGTTTCTTCAAGAAACTTGCACTGGATGGTATGAAGAACACAAGTATGTTTTTTCCAAGTGATCTAAAGACACAGGTTTATGTTGTGTTTAGTCAAGAATAGAGACATTGAAAACAGGAATGTTCCTGACTTGCTGGGAAAAAGCAAATTGACACCTGCATGTTCATCTCTTTACAAATCACGTGCTGGGGCTGTTTACTTCATTCTTAATGTTCTTTACCAAAACTACCAAAGATTAATAATTCTCTGGCTACTCAAAGGACCATTTGATCTACCATGGTTTCGTTTATTTTCTTTCCTTTTCCACCCCTGCCACTTAGAAGTATTTCTCAAGACAAACAAACTGAAAAATCCAAACCCTCAGGTTAGAGCAAGGAATTAAAGATGTCTCTAGTTATGCCTAGAGAACTTGATCTTTCTTGATGCGTGCTTATGTCATTTTTCCTTCGCTGATCTCCAGGTTTAATAGTAAGTGAATTTTATTTTCAGAATATGAATATGATCTTCAAAGCAGTCTTGAATCTGTGACACTGGAAAATGAAGAAGGGGTATAGATAGGGGGAAAGTGTCCTTACAGTTGAAATACCACATGCTTCATTAGGAATACACTTTAATTGAAAATCAGCTTTGTTTACAGTTTAGCTTCATAAGCTTTTATTTACTCTTTGCATCCCTGATCTCTGTGCAAATAGCTCCTTTTGAGCTTTAGTAGCGTTACCACCACAACTTGTTCGGACAGACAGATGGTGTGCTATTAAATCCACCTGACTGCCTCATCAGCAGTGAGAGTAGGCATGAATGGTTTAGCTGGTTTTGGGGGGTAACCCAGCATTAATACTGAAACAATCAATCCAGCATTGTTCACGACAGCCCTGACAAGTGGTAATGGCAACTCCTGAAAGTCTTGACTAGACTGTTTTTTTTTAATTAGATGTTTATTTTCACTTCACTGTTGCTCTCATTATCCCATTCTGGACTTCTGATTCTTTGAGCTTTAATATATTATACGAGATGAAAATAAACCTTGTACTGAAGGATAATTAAAGGCTTTTATTCAACTGGAAGGAATTGCTGTCTAAATATGATATCAATTATAATAAGATGCCTTATTGAGAAAGTTAAGAAGAGCAATAAAAAAAAATTGATCTTGTAAATATGAATAATTTGCAATGGCTCCTGCAGATTGTTGAATCACCTTATTCAAGGACTTTGTTTCTGGTGAGAACTAATCTATCAGAAAAGGCCATGGCTATTAATCACTGCCCTTTCTAGACTTGTCAAGAGACCTTAAACATAAAAATGAAGAAGGAAAAATAAAACCCAAGGCATTAGTCTATTTAGTCTTATCAAAAGTGTAAAATTTACTTGGCGAGTCTTGCTTAGTTCATGATTTTCCCCTTCTGTATGTATTATTGTTGATATTTACCTGGGAAGCAACTAGCCCTGCTACAGTTTTTTTTTTAGCAGTGCTGTTGAGGTATTTTTGTTCTGGTTCCTTTTTGTGTTTGTTGTACTGGAATATGGGGGGAAATGATTGTACAGTATACACTTCTGACAGTGTGAGAGTTTGCTTGTGTTACGTGGAACCTAGTGATGTAGGATCCTCTTTCCATTACCTGATCACTGTTGCCTTCTACAGCATGTGAAAGTACATGGAGCAGTTTTGATCCAAGGCAACTTCAAGACACCAAAGTTGTGCAGACTTAGAGGATGTAATAACAATTGCAGAGGAGCTTTTATTGTTTCAGTCTTTCAAAAACTAAGAATGAATGTGCTTCTTATGTCTACATGTGCATCAGTTACTTCTGCCTGGTTGGTCTCAAAACTGCTCGCTCTTCTATTTATAAGGGATGTGATCTGTATTTTTTTCTTGCTCACAAAGGACTCAAGTTTCATGATTCATTTTGAGCTAAGCCATTTTTGGGGGACCTACTGGTGTATGGCAATGTGTGAAAAGAAAATAATGATCAAAAGCAAGTGGAATGATACGGGAGAAAGACAGTGGAAAGCACTTAACATTGCTTTTTTTTTATTAAATTAATAAACCTCACACTTCATGGAAAAATTCCTGCTACTTTCCCATGATCGTGTAATATATTAAATGGGGAGAGTTAGGGTGGAAGACTTTAAAAACTGGATGATCAAACACAGTGCCATATGAAAAATAAGGAAGGGCATACAGTGATGCTATTATGGGATATGAGCCCCAAAAGCAGAAAAATTATGACCAGCTATTCCTATGAATTCAGAAATTGATATTCTAATTAATAGCTTCTGGTAAAATGAGAGGATCAGAGTATGTCTCCAAACACATGATTGCAGCCAGTTCAATCTACTTCAAGGATTACTTCTCCACCCAGTCCCCATACCTCTAACTCACCTATTTTGTTCTGTTACTGAGGTTCACACGCATAAAACCTTTGTATAGGTCTCAGCAATGCAAGCTCTGATGCACTTAAATAGCCTCTGTGATTCTCCCATAGTCTACATCACCCTTAATTTCATTTATTAGAACATTGGCTCCTTCCACCACTCTCTATTACTATGCTTTTCTTCTCTTTCAATTGTATGCTTGAGAACGCTGGTACACGTTATTAACTCCCTGACCCTGGACTTCTGATGTATGGAAAAGTTGCTAAGGGTTTGAGGTATTAATGATCAGAGCTGATGACAAGCTTTCCAAACATGTTGCTGACCTGATGTACAAGGTTAATGTAACTGTTTGATCTATGTGATGATGACCGTTAAATATTTGCTGAGTAAACTTCCAGGAATCTAATTGGCGATTATAGATAGCAGATAAAATGAGTGCAAGAAGGCCTAATTCATATTAGTTGAAGAGGATGGCCATGAAAAATGTTCTTACAGATGTTGCACTATTTAACAGCTCTTAGTTTTAGGCTTAGTGTCAGACACCGTTGTAAAAGACTCTGTCTTCCTACCTAACTAGTATTTCTAGACGGTTTCTCAGGTAGTGTTAATAATAGATTATTACAGCTTAATCTTTGTGAAATAATCTATAATAAAAATTTTGCAGTGGGGGCTCTTTTGGCTTTATGCAGTTCAAGACAAGTATCAAAGGAAATCGGTAGTTTCAGTGTGTTCCAAAGGACTGGACACATGTTCAAATGTTTATGTTCCCCTTCAGGATTGAAACATGTTTTGTGTATAGCTGGAGAAGAGATTATAGTTTAGGTTTCTCTGAAGGAATACAGTAAACATGCACCAAAATTGCTAGGTGATCCAAACCAACATGAATTATTGTGGATGATGGGAGGATTTGCTGCACAATCCCATTACTGCTCTTAAATAAAACAGTACTGCAGGCATAATGATGGGAGCAGATGAACTGATGTTTTCTAATCTCAGGGAATAAATGCTATGTTATATTTAGTGCATCCCTACCTTTCTTAGCAATAAGATGATAGTTTGTTTTCCACAGGGTGAAAAACCTGGGCAGAACTGTCCCCACAGAACTTGTATACCTCGGTCTCTTTTTTTTCTTAGCAGCTAATTTATATTGTGCAAAATAAAGCACATGGCTTGATGTCTAGATTGTTCATGCGCATGATGATATGGATTGACTTGTTTATTCCCTGGATTCTCTTTATGGACTCATTTTGATATAATAATTTTTTCAGTTACTGATCTGAGCAGTTCAGGAGATAGCTAAACACTCTACAATTTTTCACTTCAGAAGTGGCAGTGCAGCAGCTGGAGTGAAAATGTTCACATATATAACAGTCTTCCGTTTGTGTAAATCAAGAGAGTGAAGCTGATATATTGTGGCTGGGGATCTAGGCCATCAGAGGGATAATATACAATGAATAAAATTTGATGCAAGTGTGCTATAAGATTCATTTGTGTAAAAGATGTTATTGATGGAAAAAATACATAATACCACAACTATGCAGAGCTGGAAGTATTGCCTAGGTAGACTGTTTTCTAAAAAGGGTTAGTAGCCAGCCAGTGGAAAGTGTAAGTTGTGGGGTTTTGGCTTTTAACATAAAATAAAATGTTCTCTCTTTCTGTTTAATTCTGTGGAGTTTCATAAGCTGCTTAATTCTACTTACAAGCTTCATGGACCTGATTTCACTTCCTGTAGCAAAGCCAAGCCCTGCAAGGTGATGAGAGAAGTCCCGACAGAACTATTTCTCTTGCCACTTTCATAGGTCTGAGAACTAGCTGGGAGCTTTACATGGTTCTCCCCTCTGTAATTCTAGTTTTCTTCATTTGCAGAGCAAGCTCTTATTTCTGGAATCACTATACTCTTCTTTTACAAGGAAGACAAGGACTTTGGAGCCTAGTGCTTTGCTTGGGGAAATGACAACCCTCATGTCTGACTTGGATATTTGTTTTCCATGCTCTTTTTCCAAGAGTTCATCAGTCTCTGTCAGCAGAGTATGCAGCGAGGCTTTCGCTTTTATGTCCCTACCTACTTGAGATGCACCTACAATAAAGCACTGGCTCTCTTTAGTTACTTATTTTAAACAATGCTTTTTCTCAGGGAACAATCTCCTTGAAAAGTTTTATGGTAGCAGAGTAAACACTAAGGAATATGATATTTGGCTAATACAGATATTTTAGCTAAGAAGAGAAAAAGAAGTAGATTTGAATTGCCAACAGTAGAGAGATTCTAGGGAAAAGGTAAATATTTCTTGTTTGTCAGATACGTGCTACTGAAATAAGCATGAATAATAATGTCCCTACACGTGTTTTAAATAAACCAAAATCCTATATGTATTTTTTTATATATGTATACTTTTTCTGCTCTGATTTCCTCTTATTTTGTACGCTTCAGCCTAACACTCTGTGCTAACAAAAGCTTTCAAATACGTATGAAGAGACAAAATATAAATTATATTCTACCTCATTCTTTTGAAAGGTTCTGCATCAGTTCACTTAACCTTTCAGCTGCCAGAAGAGTCAGCTTTTCACTGATGAGTGGGAGAAGTTCTTTGCTGAAACATGCTGAGATGCCATTGACCCATTTATGGATGGATTGATTGATTTGAATTAACTTTCTTCTATTACCATAGATGCTCGGAATGTAATAGATTTATTAACCATCACCACCCTTTTCTGAACTTTTCTTCCAAATTTTCTAATAATTTAAATTAGCAAATAAGAATTGCCATTCTGTCATCTTAGAATAAATTTGTGATACAGCTGCTAAAATAGGGACTGCATAACATCTCAGAACTGGATAATGTTTTTACTTTGTTAACAAGCAAAAGGTAGAGTTTGGTTATGAGGGAGAATATAGAAAATGGCCATTCAGAGTGTGTTTATATCCCCTTTCTCCTCAGAATCTTGCCCTAATTTGAAAGTCACAGTTTCTTTGCAATAGTATCTCTTAAATAATTTTCCTAAACACAGTGCTGAACAGTAGGGATACTCTGCCTTTTTTGATGTTGATGATGAAAGGGTGTAATATTTGTTTGGGGATATCTGTCTTTTAAGCTTACATCACAATGCATAATGTACCAACGTTTTTGAGGTACCAACAGCCTGTCTAATAAAATTAAATAGGTTCTTTGGACCTCAGCGTTCTGTTGTTAATTTTGTCATCTCTTTTCTTCAATTATACTGCATCAATTTTATTACTGCTCCATAGAACTAGGACTAATCTCTCTCTGTTTAGATATATAAGTGTTCTGAGGAACTTAATTTTGGCTACAGACTTTCATGACCACAGTCCTTATTTTCTGTAAGCAAAACAATGTTGGGTTGGTGTTTTTTTGGTGTGGTGGTTTGTTTTTTTTTTTGTTAATAGGTTGCCCATATCATGTGCTTTATAATTAACATACATCTTTTGAACACATCAGCAAATTTATAAGAGGGGAACTCAATAGGAGGATGGAGGATTGTAATATTAACCTGGCAAATGACTTGTGTGGCAACGCTCCTTTTGAATGATTTCATGGAACACTAATTCTTCAAGTACCTCAAACATTTTTGAGGAAAACATTGTTGAACAAAGCTAATGTCTTATTCTTCCAAGAGTGTTTGAGCATTGCTATTTGAATTTATGCAGTGAGCTATTAAAATGTTCTTTTTATGTGCTTCAGCTGTTGAAATAGCTGACTTTTTCATAGCTTTATTCTAATGTCATCTTGTCAGAAAGGTGTATGAAGAGTACAATAACTTTTATATTGTTAAAGGGATTCTCATTCAGTATTATTGATACTCATGAGAATATTCTGGGAAACTAGAGAGGACCTATGGGTTTCAGAGGGCATGACTGGATAAAGAGCCTTGCCAGCTCCATGGTGCCGTAGAGAGTTTGAATGTGTACTGTGCATAACACAACTTGCACTTGTGCATCTGCTTTCATTCGGAGGACAAGATAATTCTACAAATACAGAAAGCAAAGATGATTACAGGCCAGGTTCTGCTCTGCCTTGTACCTCTTGGAACTGATAACCTCTGTTCAGGTTAGTATTTTCTGACTGGGTTGTAGCCTGAGCTCACTTGGCCAGCATAAGAAACTCCACAAATGAGACCGAAGAGCATGTCCCTGTTTCTCATGTGTAGATCATCACATGTGGGATGAGTAGAGGCTCATCTGATGGCCTCAGTCAGGATTTGGATTTGGCTTTACTGAATGCCACAAGCATTCAAGAAAGAAGACTGCCATCTCCCCAAATCTGATGACTTGAAATAAATGTCTGACAACTTACTTAGGCTTTTTCAGTCCACATTACCTTTCTTAACAAACTAAATACACTTCTCTTATTTTTACCTTCCTCTTCCCTTACCTGCCAGGTCAGACGTGCTGTCCCAGCAATGGAGGAAATTAAAATTTTCAAACCTACTTGAAAATAATTGGTTCTCAGTTGCTGCTCCTGCAGATAATGGGGTGTAATAATCTTACACAGTATCAGTTTCCTATCGGCCAAATAAGACTTGAATAGAAAATTTCAAAATAAAAAGACAGAAATTCAAGTAGCATAACAGGGGGAAGCCTGGTGCCAGGTGTGGGGCAGGGATGCAGATTGTCCCCTGTAGAACTAAATGCTGGGCAAGTGCTTACAGTATTCTGGTGTAGTTTCATTTATTGATCTATAACTTTGACATGAAAGTCCTAAATGCTGTATTTCGTAGCAGGAAAGCAGCAATTTTCAGTGTTTTGGATAAATTAATTTATTGTTTCCTTGTCATTCACAGTGGTTATGCTAAGAATCAGTGATAGTTTTGCCCTTAGTAATACCTAGCTTCATACTCTTAATAAATCTTGGTATGCTCTGCTACTCAACATCTTGTGCTTTCTCTAAGAGTGGGATTGCCTTATCCAGGAACAGTTTGTACCATCCAGAAGAGTTACAGCTGAAATGGTTAAAAACAAATGGAAATGTTAAAAAAAAAAAAAACCAAAAAACAACAACAACAACAAAAAAACCCAAACCAAAACAAAACCAAAAAAACCCCAAAACCCAACCAAAACAAACAAAACCACCAATAAAAAACAACCACACACCACCACAGAACAAACCAACCAACCATGAAGTCTGGGGAAAGGATTTGTCCTTCACTCCTGTATTGTGTTACGTAGAGGACTTAAATGTAGCTTGTAAATTATTTTTTTTAAAAAAATCTGGTTTCCTTTCACTATATTTGAACAGTACATGAAAAAAGGTCTTGTTGTGGATATTACTTTCCAGCTTTCAGAGAGATTTAACATAAATTCCAAATCAAACATCAGTGATTAATTTCTTTTCTTGTTGTCTCAAAAGCACAGAGAAGATTGGATATTATACTGCTGATAGGACTGTGGAAAAAAAGCAGAAGTGATACAGAATAAAATATAAATAAACAGAAAATTTGTTTTCACTCTTTGCAGATAATTTTGCAGTCTATTTTTTTCCCAAGTTAAATTTCCAGTTTAAAATGCAGTTTAGATCAATATTTTTTTCTAGTGAGTTTTTTTCTCAGACTTTTCCTGTCTATCAAATCATAACTGTGAGTCAGAACTACCAAAAAGTTATGACAAATACCCACTACAATAATTTTGTACTAGGTGATGTACCTAACAACCTAAAGGAGGTTTATGGAAACTGTTGAGGATAATGAGGCATCTCTTGTTCTTTAAAAGTTTTGGTATGGTTATTTATTTTGGTGTAATATGTATTTCTCAGTTGCTAGCAATTTTTATTTGAAATTTAAGAAATGTAAATCTGATAGCGTTGAACTTCTAGATCCATTTTCCTGTTGGTGGTGATATGTGCTTTTTAAACTGAGTAGCAGCAGTGGTACGCACCTATTATGATAAATTGTCTTTTGTGAATCGGAGGTTTTTGAAGGTAGAGATGCAGCAATGGCCAAACACCTATGGAAGTCTGTCACAGGATTGACAGCTCTTGAACTTTGTGTATCTAGTTTCCTGTGTGCTTCGTATAGCTTCCCTCTTCACCAGCCGCTTACTTTTGACATCAGCATGCATATCCGGTGTTGAAAGATTCCAGGTTTCAGCAGCTTCTCTGCCAGGAGAGCTGTGTATACGTTTTGTGACATGGGACAATCTTAAAGGCCCTAAAGCTAATGTACCCAAGTACATCTATAAGAATGCTGTGTTGATCTTAGCAGTACCCTCAGGAAATCAGCATATGCCAGAGCTACTGCTGGTTTGGGTAATCAATTAATCACTTGTTATTAGAAGCTGGGAAGTTCTTTCCCCTTTCTTCCCCCAGCCTCTGCAGAAGAGAAGAATCTCTATGTACTTGCCCTCTTTGCTGTAGTGTTTTCCCAAGCACGTTGTACTAGCACATCTGAGGCAGATACTGGCCCAGCTGGTCTGACCCAGGATGTCTTCTGCCTCCTTCAGATTTCATAATCACATGAAGCTCTCCTGACTCACTTGGAGAGTTTTAAATGAAAGCCTGAGGGTGACATAACTAATGCAGCCTTTTTGAATAGCTTTTCATTAAGGTCACTTCTGTTGCAATTTTTAAGTTCATTGCTTCCGTTCAGTGTGTACTGTGGTGAGCTGTTGCTTCAGAGTTGACTCTACCCTGGGTACTTTATTAGTGAAGGGAAGAAAAGGAGAAAAGTCCTCCCCTTCCTCCCCTTCCTTCCCCGCCCCCTGTTTTTCCTCAGCTTGATCTGGCTTTGTTCTGATTCAAAGTGGCATGAGACTTCTCCTTCTGTAGTAGAAAAGCACCCACACAAGAGACCTACATCCCCTATTTTCAAAAGTAACTATTATGCAGATTTTTTATGTTAATATTTTTTATGCAACAACTGTTTGAAACCATAGCTATCTATATCCCACAGTCCTTGAGAAAGAGTCTTTATTCTATTAGCTGTAAAATCATACCCATTATGGATTTTGTTTTCGTATTATCCGTTGTAAGATAACTATAAATTAATCCCTTCTTGCTACTACTGTAATCCTTCTGTTTGTGCTGTAATAGCTGTCTTTCAGACTAGTATTGATCCACATCTGAAGACTGGCAGCATTTGCAAGTTTGAATCAGAAGTAGTTGACATTTATGCCATATGTTGTCTGATACTTTCTTTCAGGCAAGTTATTTTAAAAAGCATTTCTGCCTGTGAATGCCATAGGAAGAAAAAGGTCAGCTTTCATCACCTGCTGTCCTTGCCCGTTGTGAGTCAATGGTGTTGGTCGATAGGTTATTCTGTAACAAATTTTTCAAATTATATTGTTTATCAATGTCCAAATTGTTTAGGTGAAGCCAAGCAATCTATCCACACATGCAGGGAGTTTCCTTCAGAAAACAAAATCTAAATCTTTCTGCCCGGTTACTGCTGCAATTTCATACAATGTTTGACAATAGAAGTGACGCTCCCATTTCACTGTGCAAAAGTCAAATAATACGTTTTACTAAAATTGCTGTGAGTGGAGAAGTACCACTTCTCAGAAGAATTCATGACTGTGATGAAATGCTAATGGGTAGGAGTTTGCTTTTAATGGCTGTTTTGCAGCCTGTGCTTAGGTTAGGAAACAGCTGGGCAGTGCCAGGGATCGGGGCACTTATCTTCTTATTTCTGAGCACAGGACATAAAATTTTGACTTAAAGCTTGCATTCAAGTTCTATGTTCAGCAGCAGAAAGTTTTTGCTCTGAGGCCCCTCGACTGTGTTCCTGCTGCATCCACCAAAGCGCCTGTGGGACTGCTGGAACATTTGAGAACATCACCTGCAAGCCCACCAGCTGTGCAGGCAGTTGTGCCCTTAGCCTATGCTGCGATCACCCATATGTCCACCTGTCCTTCTAGCAGTGCCTTGGTCTTCCTTGGAAGCATCTTGCCAACTGTCTGTGTCTGGAGCGCAGGCTGCTGGCTGCCCAAGTGTCGTGGCTCTCTCTTGCTTGGGGCGGTCTGGGGGAAGATGGGGCTGCTGCTGGGTCTGCATGCAGCTAGTGTTTTCCTTAAATATTACCGCATCCAGATCTGAGGGAGGCAGGTGTGACACACATAGGGACAGTGAGGCTTGCAGGCACTGTAATTGAATGTAGCTCTGATGCCTGCATGTTTAGGACCTGGGTGAAAGGGAGTGTTTTGTTTTGGAAGCAATTTATCTTGTGTAAACCTACCTTGTAGATGCCCAAGAACTGTTTGTCCTGGATGAAGATCTTGTGAGGAATGGGTCTTAAATTCGCTTATCTGTTGTTTATACATCAGGCATCCAAGCTTCTACTGTCCACTGAACTGTGACTGGCAAACAAGCTGTTTGGTCTGTAGTTGTGGAAAAACTGGCTTGTGTTTCTTTTCAATCAGCTCAACCTTTTCTCCAGCCCTGTTTTTCCTACCTGCTGGTACGAGGGGCCACGTGGCAGCCTCATGCGAAGGGCTTTTGGCAGGAGGAAGGAAAAGGGGTAACAAAGCTCCATCGTTATTTCTCGCTATACTGAATTCGCCTGTTTCATTCTTCTGTCAGATCATTAAAGCTCTGTAGTGAAGCATATCAGTAGTTGCCTGATATGTTTGGGTCCCTGGGAAATCAAAAATGAGAGCTGGTATTTCCAGACTTCTGCGGGATCACGCGTGGCTGACTTGCATTGCAGTTCAGGTATTGCCACCCCTGTGGCTGTGTGCAGCAGGAGATGGATCTCTGCGATGTGAGCAGGTGACGGTGAGAGAGTGGGATGGGATGACTGGAAGTTCATAATACATGTGTCCAAACAGGCAGCTAAGCATCTGGTGTTTATTAAGCATCTCTTAAGCAAACATACGCCAATGCTGACTGCTTGCGAAATGGCAAGAGGTGCAATTTTAAAAGCTTGAAACAGAGATTTGAAAGGTGGTTAGACAAGAATTTACCACAAAAAACGAACAAACAATACAAAAACCCACCGGCCCCTGAAGTCAATAGTACCATAGTACCACACTGTAAATATTTAAAAAACACTGATTACAACCTCAGGTGCTCGTTCTACAGTTGAACCAGTTGAAATGAGCAGAGAATGGTTTATAAGTTTTAGGAACAAATGGGAATTAGTGCCTGCCTATAGAGTTTATCTGAGCAATTCTACACAAAAATTTTTGATTGAACGAGAGCATATTTTTTAGAAAGAAGGCTTATTCTTAACTTACAGGCTTTTTATATAGAAAAATGTACGTGTGCAAGAATATGCAACCTTTGGCTTATACACAGCTTCATTTTCCCTCTAATAGGCACATCCAGTCTGATCTATTCTTTCTCACCTTTTAATCTTTCTTCAGCTTTCTTAGGTCTTTCCTGTAATTCAGGAGACACTGACTTCTTTAAAACTTACCTTTCAACTAACAAACCCACTGTTCTGTGCCATCAGATCTGTCGCTATCAGGTTCAAGCCTTGTTCCTGGTACAACTTGACTCTTTCTTGAATCCAGCACGGTTCTTCTGTGTGTCTCCAGAGCAGGCTACCTAGATCATCATGACTTGACCCTACTGGCAACTCAATAGTTCGGTTAATTTCAGAGTAACTTTGCTGCTGCTACTAAGCTGTCTTGCTTACAAGTGACAAATATGAGCCCTCTGCAAAATCTGTGTGCTTATCTGGCACCCATCTGCAGAGTGCTTGGAGCTTTTCAAATAGTCATTAAAACACTGCTATTGTGAAGAATCGTAGGGGTTGGAAGAGACCATCAGAGATCATCTAGTCTAAAACAGAGCGGTGACTTTTTCTCCACTATTTTTTTCAGTGAAGTAGAAGAAGAAAGCAAACAAAGTTGGATTACAATTTTAAATGGGGGGGGAAGTCCTATTTCTTACCTACTTTTCCGACTTTCTATTTTACTTTAAATCATGTTTCTGCCTGATTACACAGCAACAGTAAGAAGAGGAGGAAGATAGAGTCACAGCTGGAGGGAAGTTTCAGTTCCTAGCATCAGGAGGCTGGTTTTGGCCCATTGTTTAAAGGGCTTGAGAGATGTGGAGACCGTTTCAGGATCGGTCTAATATCTTCCTTAAGTTCATGGAGCTACTGTGTCATTTTTAGTGCCAGGCTTTCTTAGGAAGGAGACTGATGACTTCCCCCTGTCAGTCAGTCTGTTGGATAGCTTCTGGAGGGATAGAGGTTGCCTCATTCCTCACTGCACTGCTACGGTGCTCCCATAATCTCTTTAGTTTTGGTATTCTCCAAGTTTTGGTACTTGCCAGACATCTTTGTGGACTGATTCATGATGCGAAGCGAGAAAACAAAACACAACAACAAACCAACAAAACCCCCCAAACCTTTACAAAAGTAAAATCAACAGTTTTCTTCCAGTTTATCTCCCTGAAATGGTTCCGTGTGGGGCTAGAGCCTGCACACACACACAAGCCGTCTGTATTGATTAAGACTGTTGTATATGCAAACAGGCAAACTTAGAAATGTAGCATATGATTTCCCAGTGTTTATTTTGTATTAACAATTAAAACCCATCTGTTCTTTCTCAGTTTACATACCTGCAGAATTAGATTTCTTCAAGGTTCAACAGGCTGTAGAATTGGGTCATCTTTTATTTGTCTGGTCGTCAGTGCTGTCATGGGTTCATTTTTTGCAGTCACCAACAGTTTATCTAATGGACGCACAGAAACCCGTATGATTCTAGACAGGTGTATCTGGGTTTCTGAAATCTCTCAACAGAGTGTAAAACAAAACCAAACCACCTTGTGCCTGTTTTCTGTGCCATGTGAATTTGGGTCTTTCTCCCTACATTGTTTGTTTCCTCTTTCTAGCCTTTTTGTTTGGGCTTTCATGTTACAAGCTGTCTAGGGAATGAGTTAGTTATCTTTATTTTATTAAAGTGGTGCTCCTGTCAGATAAGTGTTTAACAGTAATGGTGTTAGTAACAGGGTGATTTTCAGTAGAGTGATGTTTGTTTATTAGTGCTAGGAACTATTGTTCTGAATCTCACCTGAGCCCAGGTTTGCCAGGCAGATGTTCAGAGCTCACAAACCCACTTGTACTCTTCAGCTTCCAAAGATGGTGGAAGAAAAAGATTTACGGTTTTGATTCTGAAACAGAAGCACTCAGCTCTTTACCTCGGTAGTGATGTTCATTATCATGTTGTTTAGCATTATCTTTAAAACCTCAGTTACCAGAATTGTGCTAATCCATTAGAAATGTGGCTTTATTTTTTTTAAAGCAAAATGTCTACTTGCCCTTCTAGAAGAAGCCTTGAAAGTGTGAATCAGGTGCGGTAGAGTCCAAAAAGCTGGAAGGCAAATAAAAAAGAGCTCAATATTAATCCATTCCAGAAGACCTCATTGTTTTTGAGCGAGCCCCGCGATTCCTCAATCTGTGTTGAGCAGCTGAGCAGGCTGAAGGTACGATGCCAGGGGAGCTGGACAGGGCTTTCTCGTGTCCCAGCGAGGCTGTTGCAAGCAGCGGGTCAACATCCTCCTCCTCCGCTCCAGCGCTGCTGGACCAGGCCCGCCGGCGGCCAGGTGGACGGCTGCCAGAGGCTCCCAGGAGCGGTCCCGGTCCTGGCCGTCACGGCGACATCAGCCCTGCTTCCTCCCGCCGCATCCTCTGCATGGGCCGGGGAGCTGCGCCCCAGTCCCCGCTGCACAGCCCGGGAAAGGATGTCTAAGGAAACTCAAACCCGAATGGTCAATCAATCCACCCCCCTCCCGATTTTAAAAGAAATTTATTGAGAACCTAACTCACGGAGTACAGACAATGAATAAAGTAATTCCATGTGAACATGATTTTAAAGATGTGTAAGCAGTGCTGGCTTTACAAGCTTAATAGATTCTTAATGCTAAAATTCTTAAAAGCTGTTGAGAAATCCTGGAAGGTGGCCGGCTTGTTATGGATGAGTCTGCCCTAAGCCCCTGCTGTTAAATTGCAAGGTGGGAATTTTTGTATGTGTGCAAGCTGAACACTAGGAAGAAACAGAATCAGGAGAGACTTTTTTATCTGATTCAGTAGTATAAAATGGCATCATTGTGGCTAGGGCAGCTGTCATAATCCTAAAATCTCTGGCACAACAGAATGTTGTCCAGTCCCAGACAGTCCCCAGCAGAAACCTGCAGTCCAGGACTGGGGGTTCCAGGTCCTGCTGGCAGTCTATGTTGCTTAAAGTCATTGATAAAAAATTCTTATTTTGCACAAATGTGTATCTTTACTTGTGGGAGAGATGATATTTGCTCTTTAAAATATTTTTTTTTTGCTAACTTCATTGTATTGCTAAACAAAATCTCATGTTAGAAAACAGAAACAGAATGTTTTCTTAGTCCTTTCATAGAATCATAGAATGGTTAGCGTTGGAAGGGACCTTAAAGATCATCTAGTTCCAACCCCCCTGCCATGGGCAGGGACACCTCCACTAGAGCAGGTTGCTCAAAGCCCCATCCAGCCTGGCCTTCAACACTTCCAGGGAGGGGACCTCCACAACTTCCCTGGGCAACCTGTTCCAGCACTTCACCGCCCTCACAGTAAAGAATTTCCTCCTAATATCTAGTCTAAATCTCCCCTCTTCCAATTTAAAACCATTACCCCTTGTCCCGTCACGACATCTCCTGACAAAGAGTCCCTCTCCGGCTCTCCTGTAGGCTCCCTTCAGATATTGGAAGGCTGCTATGAGGTCTCCCTGGAGCCTTCTCTTCTCCAGGCTGAACAACCCCAGCTCTCTCAGCCTGTCTTCATAGGGGAGGTGCTCCATCCCTCTGATCGTCTTTGTGGCCCTCCGCTGGACCCGTTCCAACAGGTCCATGTCCTTCCTGTGTTGAGGACTCCAAAGCTGGACACAGTATTCCAGGTGGGGTCTCACGAGCACAGAGTAGAGGGGTAGAATCACCTCCCATGACCTGCTGGCCCCGCTTCTCTTGATGCAGCCCAGGATGCGGTTGGCTTTCTGGGCTGCCGGTGCTCTCTGCCGACTCATGTTGAGCTTCTCATCCACCAACACCCCCAAGTCCTTCTCCTCAGGGCTGCTCTCCAGCCATTCTCCACCCAACCTGTATTTGTGCCTGGGATTGCCACGTCCCAAGTGCAGGACCCTACACTTGGCCTGGTTGAACTTCCTGCGATTTGCACGAGCCCATCTCTCAAGCCTGTCCAGGTCCCTCTGGATGGCATCCCTTCCCTCCAGCATGTCGACCGCGCCACCGAGCTTGGTGTCGTCAGCAAACTTGCTGAGGGTGCGCTCTATCCCACTGTCCATGTCTCCGACAAAGATGTTGAACAGCACTGGTCCTAGTACCAACCCCTGAGGGACTCCACTCGTCACTGGCTGCCAATTGGACATTGAGCCGTTGACCACAACCCTTTGAGTGCGACCATTCAGCCAGTTCCTTATCCACCAAGTGGTCCATCCATCGAACCCATGACTTTCCAGTTTTGAGACCAGGATGTCATGCGGGACAGTGTCAAAGGCTTTGCATAAGTCCAGGTAGATGACGTCTGTTGCTCTGCCCTTGTCCACCAAGCCTGTGGCAGTATTGTAAAAGGCCACCAAATTTGTCAGGCACGATTTGCCCTTGGTGAAACCACGCTGGCTATCTCCAATCACCTCTTTATTTTCCATGTGCCTTAGCAGAGATTCCAGGAGGATCTGTTCCATGATCTTGCCAGGCACAGAGGTGAGGCTGACTGGCCTATAGTTCCCTGAGTCTTCCTTTTTTCCTTTTTTGAATACTGGGGCTATGTTCCCCTTTTTCCAGTCAGCAGGAACTTTGCCAGATTGCCACGATTTCTCAAATATGATGGAAAGTGGCTTGGCAACTTCATCTACCAGCTCCCTCAGGACCCGTGGGTGGATTTTGTCAGGTCCCATGGACTTATGCACCTTCAGGTTCCTTAATAGGTCTCGAACCTGATCTTTTCCTACTGTGGGCAGTTCTTCATTCGCAGAGCCCTTGTTCTTGCCCTCCGTGACTTGGGCAGTGTGGTTAGAGCCCTTGCCAGTGAAGACTGAGGCAAAAAGGTTGTTCAGTAGCTCAGTCTTATCTATATCCTGGGAGGCCAGGTCTCCCGTTTCCTTCCGGAAAGGGCCCACAACTTCCCTAGTCTTGCCTTTGTCCCTGACATATCTGTAGAAGTTTTTCTTATTGTTTTTGATGTCCCTGGCTAGATTTAGTTCTGCCTGGGCTTTCGCTTGCCTGATCTGGTTCCTGGCCACTTGGGCAGTTTCTTTATATTCTGCTCATTCTACCCGTCCCTGCTTCCACCCTTTATAGGCCTCCCTTTTGGTCTTGATCTTGTCCAGCAGCTCCTTGTTCATCCACACAAGCCTGCTGGTTATTTTGCCTGACTTCTTTTTTGGGATGCACCTCTCCTGAGCTTGGAGGAGGTGATCCTTGAATGCCAAACAGCTTTCTTAGGCCCCTCTCCCCTCCAGTTCTTTCTCCCACACTACCCTGCCAATCAAACCTCTCAGGAGACCAAAGTCTGCTTTGTTTATATCATGTTTATGCTTCATAGTTTTCACTATGCTAAGAGGTATCTGACATTGCTACATTTTTTTTTTCCTTGAACATTGAGTTGCAGTATATTGTTTGACCACTGAATGTCTCTGAAAACCATATAAAGTTCCAGGAGCAGCAGGTACGTCACCAGTAGAGTAGAAAAAATGCAGAACTCTATTGAATTCCCCTCTTGTCACTGGTGACAGTCACTCAGGAAATTATCCCAAATTGTGTCTCCTGTGATTTAGCACATTTCTGAGAACTGGCTCTCTCCTCTAAGTTCTTCTTCGTGCTTTACATATTCACAGCGTGCAAGCCTAGAATGAACTCCTGTACTGTGTATCCTTAACGGCCATCTGCTTATCCCTGGGTTATCCTGCACAGAGCCTGCAATTTGTACTTACAAGAGAGCATCCAGAATGCAGCCAGGCTTCACTGAAAGACTTCAGGGGACAGATACAGTCCACGCATCTCTTAACAGTTTGATCCTGTGTGTAGTAACTCTTGCTCAAGAGCTTTGTTTGCCTAACTAAAAATACACAAGTGGTAGGTTCTGGCTTCTGCTATTGTTTCTTGATATATTCCCCTCAGCTCAGGTAAAAGCGCATTGGAGGATCTCATATGTCCTATAGTCACAACACCTCCTTGAAGAGCTCATTCTATTGAGATTATCAAAAAGAGAAAGAATATGTCTGTTTGGATCTTCTCTAGCTGTTGTTTCATACTTCCTGTGACTTCTCTGACTCTTCTACATTCTTCTAAAGATGTGGATGTCAGACCTGGACCAGTCACATTTGCAGATGTAAAATTCTCACTGGAGAACAGTAGCAGGAGCAAGAATATTTCTGAATTTCCCATCTAAATCGCCTGAGTCACACCGTTTCTCTATACACTGGTGCCTATTTTCTGTGTAATCTGTTGTCCGTGGTACCCTCTATCCACTTGATTTTTGTGCTGCCCGTTCTCTAAATTTCCTCCCAAACTTCACCACAGAAGACCTAGAGCTTCTCGTTTCCTGAGATGTGTTTGTAGTAACTTGAGTCTTTTTTTTTTTCATGTAGCAATTATTAAGCACCTTGAAAGGTTTTTCATTAATACTTAATCCTAAACTGATCAGCTCCCAGATTTTATTTAAATACCTAATCAAATGTAATCTGCTTGTTTCAAGTCTGAAGGCCTTTCCTCATGGGCAGTTGGTGTTCAGCAGGGCACAGCAGGGAAACGTAGGGTGAGGACTTTGTTTTGGAGAGTAAAACTTTTTTT
Organism: Numenius arquata; assembly: GCF_964106895.1. Taxonomy (NCBI): domain Eukaryota; kingdom Metazoa; phylum Chordata; class Aves; order Charadriiformes; family Scolopacidae; genus Numenius; species Numenius arquata. The sequence goes on along the minus strand of NC_133577.1, from coordinate 19,116,832 downwards.
ACATATGGATTTGGGCTGTTTGCAGTCTTAAGGCTTCAGCTTATTTATGAGTACGTGCACGTCTGCTTCAGAAGGGCATTGAGATATCTTAGACAACAGTTTTATAGGTCTTTGAAATCCTATGATAATGGTTCCCGTATGTGTTTATTTCTGACAATAACAGATTAGAAATAATTGTTTTTCATTATTTGGACTTTGGACATTATTGTGCTGTTCTGTGTGGATTATTTTGTTGCTTGAAGAACACACTATGAGTAATGAATAAAAAAGGAAAAAAAATATTCCCCCCCTCCAAAAAATCTAAATAAAATTGTTAAATAAATGTTGATAAAAGGTATGACTCACTGGGCTTAAAGCAGAGTTGACATTTATTGAGTTTTAGAAAAACAATTTCTAGTGGAGTTGAGTTTGTTACCAAATTTCCAACTCCTTATGCTTGTTGGGACAGGGGAAAAAAAAATAATCTATATTTTTGTTGGTTTCAGTGAAAAACATTGCCTCCTCAGAACCAAGAATTTTCACACATTTTGTCAAGAAAGCTTTCCTTGTGTCAAAGTTAAGGAAGTGTTTCTGCAGGGTGTGGATGACAGAGCAGGTGACACCCAAACCAGGGCCACGGCAGAGGGAAAGGCTGGAAAGGCCGTACCTGTGCTTGCAGAGGTTGCCCCTTCCTTCGATCAGGGCTGAGCCAGATGGCACTTGGGGGGCACGGGAAGGAGCTAAGGAGAGACATGGGGGTATTGCCGTGTGGTGTGAGAACTTGTTTAGTTAAAGCCATATTGAATCAGAGTTGCAGGGAAAATGTTGTAGCAATATAGGAAGAGCATCTGTAGGTAGAATGGGCTGCTTCAGTCCCCTGTGCGCAGAACAGGCTCGCTAATTGCCCCTGTAGTTCGGGAGTGTTACATGTGTCATGGCTTTCGGAGTTGCCTGAACAAATCTTAGGGGAAAATTTTGATGCCTAAGAATATATCATTTCTACACAAAGACTGTTTGTCTTGGGCTGCCTCCAATGGATATTGCTGAGAAGCAGTGTTGGCAATATCTACATTTGTAATGGTTTCTAGACACAGTGGTACACCTGATCGTATTTCACAGCAAGGTAACTATTTTTCTAATGTATGCAGTTGTCTGTATAAAAGATCTGAACTGTTGGTTTCAACAATGACAATAAGTGCTAATGCTCCGAGTAAAATATTCATCCTTGAATAAAGTTTTTCTTTTTTTAAATAAATTACAACTGAATTTGACCCGAGTCCATGGGTAGCAGTGGCAGAGTTTCCAAGGCCACTTAAGTGGAAAATATGTAGAAGTGGTCATGTGTCTAGGTGCATAGGAGGGCACTTGGGCAGGCAGAACTGTCACTGCAGTTCATTTAAGGCTCTCATTTTTCTAATCCATCTAGATTGCAAATGTTTTCAAATACGGATTGAAGAGTAACTATCACAACATGGTGGTTCTTGGTATCTGTTAGCAGTGCTTGATATACAGAATTTGGCCTAGGATGTGAATGTTTATTTCTCATCAAATAAAAGAATAACATTTCTCTAAAAGTTTGTGTTTTGGGTTTTTTTTTTTGTATTTGCCCTTTACGTTAACAAGAAGATGACAACTTTCTTGTTCCCTGCCTCTGCAACAAAATCTACAGTAGGTGTTTCCTGGGGAAAGAACATGTTCCAGGGAAGCAAACGTCACGTTACAATTGTTAAGATGAAATAAATTAACCTACCAAAGCGTTGTTTGTACTGTGGCAATGCCCAGAGGCTTCAGTCAGAGCTGTGGAGGTGTTGTATTTGGGCACCAAACAAGCGTGGAGAAAGAATCTCGAGCTGGGGGACTTAACCAGCAATCTAGCACCTGTGTTAATTACAGTCAGGAGACTTCTTTGAACAGACTTAAGTTGTGTAAGCAAGTAGGAGCTCTGGTGGCCTCCAGCAGACAACAGGTTAGAGACCTGGGCTGCGATCCCACAGGGGTAAACTGAATTGTCTGTTTTGTAGGGTATGGGATGTTAATTTTTTTTTTATACCATACTGGCGTGATTTATGAAGTGTGCTTATTACTTTCTGAGAGATGGGGGAATCTACCAGAGAAACAGGAAGTTGGTATTTACAGTCAAAGATCTGCAGGAACCAGAGACTGAATGGGAAACAAAACTCTTATCCTGCTCTGGGTTAAGTCTTCCAAATGTATAATCCCTACATAGAAGTCTAGTGCAGTAAAAGGACAGTGAGCTATTGCTGGCCTAGAGCAGGATTTTTGTTTTAGTTTGGGGTTTTTTCTTTTTTTCTTTTTTTCTTCTTTTTTTTTTTTTAAAGAAGGAAAAAGGAGAAAAAAAAGGTAGGAAAAAAAAAAAAGGTAGGAAAAAAAAAAAAGCAGCAGCCTGATCTCATTTGTCCCAAGACTGGAACAGAATTTGTGAGCTCAAGTACTCTGTAGCCCTTCTGAAGTTGTCACTGGCAAACACAGCTTGGTGTTTTCTAGATAAATTGTTTCTGTGCATCCACTGTTGGTAAAGAGCATCTGCTTTTGAAAATCTGCCCCGAGAGATAATGTGCTCTCCCACTGCAGGGCATCATAGCCTTTAGAAAACGATCCTTCATTAGGTTTGAATGAGGCAAATCTGTAGCCTGAAAGTGAAAAGCAAAATGATGAAGCAAGGGAAGGAGGAAGGAATTGAAATCGCTACACTCTTTTTTTTTTTTTTTTTTTTTTTTTTTTTTTTTTAAAAAGAGTCTTTTTAAAATAAAGAAAAAGCTAACTAGCTGCTAAGGACTATGTGGTTCTCGCGGGCATCTTGGAGAACTTACAAAGGTGTATGAGCAGGGGGCACTTCCCTGCCTGCCCTGTTTCAGCAAAACCTAAATGCAGAGAAGCTGCCTCTGCTACCTGTTGCTGATGAGCTGGCAGAAGTTTCAGCAGTTAAGTAATTTCTTTCTTTTGGATGATTTATACAACAGCTGCTATTTATCTACACCTCTCATTACGCAGGAGACTTTGGCTAGAATATGCTGGTTTAAATGGTTTAAAACCATTGCCAAAATAAGAATTGTACAGAGTATTTAGTACTTGGTGATGCATGAGTAATAGCATTGAATTAGAGATGTGTAGAGCAATGCTCCCAGTATTCTGATCCATTAAAAATTATTTACAATTCTCTAAGATGACATATTTGCATGCATTTTTAATTTGGTAATTTATGGAGCATGTCATAACTCTTGACACAAGATTGTTACAAGCTTAATTTTCTTTCACTGTCCTTGCAATAAGCAACTCACTGGCAAAAATGATGTATCTGAGCTTGCCAAAATACATTTGTATTTTTTGTAGTGTTGAGAAAGACACTTTAGATGTGATCTTGAGGTGGCAAAAAAAAAATTTCATTCACTGTAAAGTTTCTAGCTTTACCTGTGATGTGTTCAGTGGTTCCCAGTGAGAGGACGAGGGGCAACGGGCACAAGCTGGAACATAGGAAGTTCCATTCAAATATGAGGAAGAACTTCTTTACGGTGAGGGTGACAGAGCACTGGAACAGGCTGCCCAGGGAGGTCGTGGAGTCCCCTTCTCCGGAGATTTTCAAGACCCACCTGGATGCAGTCCTGAGTAATGTGCTCTGGGCAATCCTGCTTTGGCAGGGGAGTTGGACTAGATGATCTCTAGAGGTCCCTTCCAACTCTGACAACTCCGTGATTCCATGTTTTAAATTTATCAAAAGAATAAATTAATGAAGGCTTAAGGGAGTAGCTTCAGTTAAAATTAAACATTTTACCTGTCATGCTGAAGTATTTTCCCGTTCCCCTCCAAACATTTCAAAAAGTATTTTTTATTTAGAAAGTCTAGAAAGTGTTTTCATAAAATGGCTGTGACTTTCATGGAATTAGGCTATACGTGTATGTGTTATTTTAGGTGCTCCCATCCCCTGTTATTTAGGCAGTTGTACACCCTTTAGAGGTAAGGACGGGATGTTACCCTAGTTTTATGGACCAGTAAGGCACAGGCAAATGGTGGTTTCTGCGTTGCACAGTGAGTTGGTGACGAGGAGGGAATTGAATCCAGGCTTCTCAAAGCCAGAGCTAATGCCTCTCCTCCTGCCGTGGTAGGGAGAGAGAGTCCTCAGCCAATTCAATACGTCCTGCTAGGACTCAGGAGACAGGGTAGATTTGTTCTATTTATGTAAAGTTCAGAAGGGTAGAGAACATAAGGGTTCAGCCTTCTTCTAGTGCTGGACCGGTTATAAAATCTTTCAGAGTCCTGGTTCTTGGTGACATTTCTGTTGCTGAGTAGAGCTGGGTCTTTTTCAGGGGTATTGGGGGCAATTGGGTGATATTTGCATAGCCTCCTTTCCTTCATTCTTTCCTTGGGAATATTTGATATAAATCTACTGTTGCAGAACAAAGAGTGAGGATTTGGAAGAGTCTGGAGCCTGTCAACGTGTGAATTTCCTGTCACTTCTACTTCAGGCATGGTTTTGTCTAAGCAGCGCAAAAAGCTTTGAAGATACTCGATTTAAACACATGAATAAGTTTAGAAATTTGGGACTTGACACAAGTACAGAGATCCTTATTGTTTCAGAGATCTTAATCTTTGTCTTAACAAAATATTTAATTTTGCTTTCATTCACACCAGTGTAAATCATAACCCCACTGAAAGCTGTTGATTTGTTCCAGACTTACACTTGCATGACTGAGTAGAAGTTGCTTCATTAGTTTTGTCGAAGAGCAAAGGCTAGAGTACCAGGTAACTGAGTGGTTGTACTTAAAGAAGTGAATTATTTCCTGTATTGTATTCTCCTTCTAACAAAAAAAAATTTGTAAAGGAGTTTTGTTGGTTTTGGGTTTCTTTCCCCTTAAGGTTTGTAAGGATTTGTACCCACCCTTGCCTGCCTGTAGCCAGCCCCTGCATGAGCTGTGTGCCATTGCCTGTGGCTTGTGCTGTGGAACTGACGCCCAAGTGGGTGATTCAGATGTCTAGACTTTGGCCCGGTTCCCTTTTTGTTCTGGCTGTCACTTTTTTCCTTTCCTTATGCCAAGATTATCCTCTGCGTTGGGTATTGCCTCTCATGTCTCCAGGAAGGGTCACCCTGAGGCACCTCCTTGCAAGCTGGTACCACTTGGCATGTGTCATGTGCTGGAGCAAGCCACAGAGAGATTTGGGTGCAAGGAACAAAGAAGCCTGCAGCTGCTCTGCCCCTTCTGTCGGTCTGGTCACTTACAAGTTCGTAAGACCAGAGCCTGACTTTTTTTGGTGCGTTGATTTTTGGATTTATCCCTGTGTATATAAATAAAGGCAGTTATTTACTGAGGGAAGTGAATTCTTGCAGTATGTTCCTATTGCCTTTTTATAATACCTCTTCTCGGCACTTTCCTGGCTCTCATCACCCAAGAATTTTTGAATGGTTTATGTGTATAAATGTATTTAAGCATCACTGCACTCCTGTGGTAGTTGGAGCCCAGAGTGAGAAAGGCAGCTACACTGCACTGCTAGCTGCCTGTTTGTCTAAGTTTGGAAAATTACAGTTTGCACCTTCCAAAAGATAGTATAGTTAGGAAAGTGTATGTAGCTTTACCTACATTATACGCTGAATCACAGGAAAAGAACAAGGATATATGTTTCATTGGCCTTTTTTATTCCCTCTCCCCCCCCTCTTTTTAGTAATGACTGGTTGAGTAGGAGCATTCCCACCACTGTTCAGGACTGAAATGTGTGGGTTAGGTGCAGAGGAAGGCGGTCATCATTTCACAGTTGGCTGTCCTTTTGCTGATCCAATCCTGAAGAGTTAAATTATTGTGTCCTCCTTCAAGAGAGAACTGTACTTGCTGAGAAAAAGTGCTTTGCAGGATGAAGATACTTGTCTGTAACTGGTTAGAAATAATTCAGGGGGAAGATGCAGAGAATGTCTCCCCTTTCACCTGCTTGTCAGCTACAAAGTTTTTTAATGTTATAGGGGTTTAAACGTGCTTGTCAAATATTTCTCAAAGTATCTCATGATACTGTGGTTAAATAGTGCCTGTGAAGTGGAACAGTTTTACCATTGGATGAAATTTAGGTGTATAGCCAACTGTGCAATACAGGCAGGAACAAATCTTACACTCTCATTGCAGAAACTATGGGATGTTTCTAATTAGATGTATTTAGTTAGCTTATCAGCATGACTAAGGTGCTTCTAGAGCACCTGTTACAATAGTGTATTGTGCTAATTCCTACTAAAAATTTGTCTTAAACATTCAAAACACTTTGAGGAATCCCAGGCAAACTACTTGTGCTGGGGAACTTCCAGGGTGATCAGTTCTGCCTTCATGATCACAGATGCATCTCAGGAACAGATGCGTGTCCTCTCTTCAGACTTACTGTAGTTTCATGAGGACTAGAGGAAAATACAACACCTACACACAAAATCTTTTTTTTTTTTTTGCTATTTTCTATTTTACCTAATGAAACCTCTTTACCAAGAAAGTAATAAGCTTTTCCATTCATCCATTATGCTCATTAAATATACTGTAGCCCGAGAGATACCAAAATTAGTAGAGAAATAATCCACTCTGAACACCTTTTCAGTTTTCCTACCTACTCCTAACATTAGTTATGACCTGGTGTCTCAACTTACTTATCTATTAATTATACATTAACCCTTGAACGCTATAAATGAAGTTATTGAATGCTTTATTATTAATAAAAGTATTGAAACATTAGCTATATGTGTTTATAGGCATTATTATAGGCAGTAGTTTTTCTCCTAGATTATTTTCAAGCTTTTTATTAGTTCTTAATTAAAAGCACTTAAAATAATGCCCTTAATAACTAATTATAGAGGTAATGTTTTTGTGCCTTACAATGCAAGGTGCCTGTCGGGACCCTCCTATATGTAGGAAAGGAAGGAGGTGCAGCCCGGGTTTTCTGAGGAAGGAAAATGCAGATGAAATTAAGCTAAGAAAATTTGACAAGAAACATTGACAGTTCTGTAACAGTGGTGCCTATAAACTCGGGCAATTATCTCCCAAGGAAAGTGCTATAGGTCATGCTGTTTGTTTCTTTTCAAAACAAGCAACAGGGAAGAGGGAAGATGGATCTTCACTCTAGGAAACAAACTGCAGTTTAACTATGTCGTTTCTTCCATTCATCCTTTTTTGCCCAAGTCCTGACAGCGTACCTGGTGCTATTTATGATGCAGGGTGACTTTGATGGCAGAAAGAGAAGACAGGATTTAGAAAAACTATAATTCTTTTCCAAACCATGAAGGATTATATTTCCTTCAGGGGAATAACTTGTTTCCTTCAGTATACTTCTATTTATAGCTTCGACGCTTCTGTTCCTCTTGCCTTTGAGGTGCTTTTACAAGATATATTATGTAATAAATGCAAAATTCCAGGGCTGGATGCTGCAACCAGCTGGATGTGGATGGTGGCAAGGAGAAGCAGGCAGGGTGAATAGCTGCTGTCTTGCACTTTAGTCTGGCGTGCACTTGCCATGGAGTGCTAATGGGGAAGGAGGTCTCCCTGCCCCATAAATCCTTACCTGTAGCTCTGTTGGGATGGAGGGGTAGATGTGGTGTGTCTCACTTTCCGCAAGTCTAGTAAAACTGTAGCCTGAACTAGAGAGTGCTGAATGTTTGCCTGGGGAAGGACATCCTAAACAATTCCTGTTTACCAGGACAAGTAGGAGGACTCTGTTTTCAAGTAAAAGAGGGGGAACGCTCATGAAATATTTTCATTTCTGAGAGTTCAGTCTCTTTCCCATCTGTGTGCTCTTCTAAGGGCTGATAGGGGAATCCTTACCTGACATGACAGAATGCGTATATTTACATCACTTTTCTGATATGCAGGAGAGAAAATCAGGTAGTTACCGCCAGCTGAAAAATCAGTGCTGAGGGATGTACAAGTCAGTTGTGATTGGAGTAAGAGTTAGGCAGCTAAATGCTTTTCAGGAAAAAAGGCTTGGAATACAGTGGTTTTCCCTATACAGAAGAGAAGAAATACAGCTGTCTTGAAAGATTTATTGATCTTACATCTCCTATCACGTATTAGAGGAATTCAGTCATAGATTATTTTAACATATGTAGTCATACTGAAAAGATATCTATGGGAAAATATTGGGATTTTGAATTTTATACTGCTCTTCTTATTACAGTCATTTACCAATATACTGTACTGTAAGTGAATAATTTAAAAGTGTGGAAATAAGTATATCTTGTGGGTTTAAGTGAGGATTTTTACAACATTCTGACTATAATTTAATTGATGTGATTGTACAAGCTGAAGTGTAACTTGGTGCATCTTATATTGAGAACACACTCGACTGTTTCCCAGCTTGGTCAGCTGAAGGAAGAGAAGTTTTTTCTAAATCCTGAATAAATGTCTGTCCTGACTATGCAAGTATTTAGTGAAGCAAAGCCACATAAGATGCTGATAACAATGCCTCATTAGCTATTGTTTGTTTCAGTTCAGGATTCTCAGTGCAGCCTGTTTCAATTCACAAATCAGCATGCCAGTAGCCTTTTACTGCATTGATTTCAACAACAGCTGACTGATTGGGGTGGTCTCAGACCAGATGGCAAGAAACGTGGAGGCTGATTCTATCTTGCTTATGTGAGGAGAAACAAGAAATAGTGGTCTTTACATGGGTGAAACAATGTAGAATAAAATTATTTCAGAGGGATCAGAATGAAACCCATGATGTTTTCCCCACTTCCCAGAAAGTCTTACACAGTAAGATTTTAAAATTTATTCAATTTGAATTATATTCAAGCTTATTTTAAATTTCTGAGCAACCTCAACCTTTGAATGCTTCAATTAATGTTCTGGGTCAAATCTGTCCTTGGTGCAGTGCCATTGAAGTTGGTAGACTTACACTCAGGAATAAATTGGTTCCTAAATTTTGTTTTAAGCTTTCTAGTGCATTGTAAAACAAATTCCCACAGATCTGATATGTCACATGTATTTATATTTTCTTTTTAAATGAACTTGAGTTGTTCTGGATAATCCAGATTATAAATGTATTGGTTTTGTCTTGTCTTCTGCTTTTTATTCTATTCCTTTTTATAATGGTATTTGTCCTAGTGATAATTATGCTCTATGTGATTTCTCTGAAGGCACAAAGAGCTTCAAAAGCCATAATGAAGCTACATAGCATCCTTATGAATCAGGCAAGTGTCTTTACAACCTTTTTGATGGACGAGTACATCAGTCAAAACAAAGATGGAATTTTCTTTTTTCTGCATTTTAAGATCTGGGAATTTTAATCATTATATCAAAGTAGTAGCTGCTGTTTCAGATATGAATTAAGAAGATCCTCAATTAAAGATATGCAGCAAAAATACTTCCTATGTATTATTTTTGCATCATCTTGGTATATTTTGTTCCTTTAAAGTGTGTAAATTGGTGAGATATTAGCCAGTTAATTGTGTTTCCAGCATCTTGAGGTTGATTCCTGTGCAGCGTACAGCAGCTGTGGTGAGGGAAGCTCATATAATGTCCAGTGTTGTTTCAGATGCCTGACCATAGAGGCAGGCATAATTTGTGTATCCCACCTTAGCCAGTGTAGCACATCTGGATAATGTCAATTTTTTGTGAATGCTCAGTAAATCTCTCATGTCAGGGAGATGGTTGTTGCCTGGCTGTTGAGAAGAGTACAGGAAAAAAAGGCAGATGAGAGTTTTCATCCCACTGAGTAACTTCCCCACTGAACCTTTCTCTTGAAAGGCCTCTGTTGAGCTGAACTTACTCTGTATATTTTTTCTTTTTCATTTTACTTTTAGTAGGTAAGACAACAGTCTGGCCAATAACCTTGCTGTTTAAGAGTGACTTGGAAGATCATGGATATGTTATATTGACACTGAGTCAGCAGTCATCCTGCTGTACATATGTCAGAATGACTGAGGCTTCGGCAGGCAGCCAAAAGCCATTTGTAGCACATTTCTTCAGAGCTCTGCTGTAGTAAGAAAGAGTTGGTAGACTTTAATTGCCAGACTCACAGTTTGTGAAATGTCTCCAGTATCTTTTCATCTTGGCCTTTCGTAGTAATTTTTGTTCAGCTTCATCTATAAAATTCAATTATTGGTGATTTAATTAAATGATAAAGGGATAAAGCAATATTGAGAGACTTAGAACATGGATACTGAAGCCTTGAGTAGGTTTGCTGTGAGCAGATGTAATTCACAGTGTGTAAAAAGAGTTTGTGCATGCCATAGCCACATCTGTGTTAGGGGACCTGGCAGTACCTGGCAGAGACAGGGTTTTGGAGCAGGTCTCAGTAGAAAACAAGTATTCTGCTGACAAATGCAGGCAGGTTTTAACATTGTGTTTTGACCTACACTGGAAAGAGGCAGAGATGTAGAGAAATGTTCATCACAAGCACTTGGGTGGAGAAGCCCCTGAAGCAGAGCAAGCAACAAGCAAGAACCTGGCTTCTCCCACAGTCTGGGTAAGAGTCATAGCCTTTGACGGTTCTAGAAGAATTCACTTTACAAAGACAATAGTAGGGAAAATCACTCCCAAAATGAAATGGAATAAGCAAATTGTGCTTAGAAGACTGAAGATATTCTGCCCCTGCTTTCAAACTGCAGAGTGAGATTAACTTCAAATAACTCAGCAATAATAATACACAATTTAAAATGTTGTCAGAATCCATTTGAATTACAAAAAGACACCAGAAGGAAGTAATTTATTGCTCTATACCAAAAGGTTAGGGTTAAAAAGACAAAGTTGTGATTTTTGAATACTTGTGATAATGTGGTCTGATGCTGCGTTTAATTATACAGTCACATAAACACTTTTTTTGGAAGTGCTTCATTCATTGAACAGAGTTGAGTGTTCAGTTAATTAGTGTATGTTGACTTTTCTTTCATCCTCTTTCAACACGTGGTTGAAGGGTTTAACTCACTACGTGTTACTTCTGAAGACTATGTCATTCATTTCCCTCAGGTGCTTTTGTATACTGTGTGTTGTTAGAGTCTGGAGTGCTTTAGGGAAAACACTGTTATGAGATAAATGGGGCTGTTTTGAAGCTTGAAGATGGGAAAACTACAGCATAGATAAGAAAAGGAAGTATTCTGGGAGAAAAATTCATAAATGAGCTGAACTGTTTTAATTGAAACTTCCCAACAAAAGTCCTGTGACAGTAAAGTGACTGGAGGAAAACTTCCCATGGCAGTGTTTTCTAAAGTTAAAAGTGGCTGAAAATAAGGTCACGTAAAGGAAGCATCATTCTTAATATGAAGCAGTGTTATAGCCCTGCCCTACAAGAGCGGCAGACCTGCTTGTTGATACTTTTAACATACACCGTATTTCATTCAGCATTTTTTCCCTAACAATTTTATCTGTATGTTTTGTCTGAGAAAGAAGTTTGACTATCATAGGTATTGTATTTAAGAAAAAAAAATATTTTTAACAATGCGGGGGTACGGCAGAGATGACTCATGAATCTCGTGTGTCATCTTACGTAATACACAGCGAAGAGGAGACAGTTTCAGGCCCTCTTTAATAGTGTATCCTTACAATATAATTCTGGTGAGTGATCAGTGTTTTATGCTATGCTGTACTAAGCTTTTGACATGAAGATGGCACAGAAGTTGATTGCATAGTTATGCTATGCCGTTTGTAATATCTGTTGTATTTTGTCTCAGATTGCATCAGACCTGTTGCTGTGATGGTTTTTATGCTTTTTCAGCATTGAAGAGTGGGGATACCAGATCTGTATTGATTCTGTTGTCTGAATTAAACGTGTAATATGCAGAAAAGCTAAACTAGTTCTAGGAACTATATCAAAACCTTTAGCTTTCCTAGTCTCTTATACTATAGTGAGATGAACATGGTAAAAGGTCCAAGCAGATACCACTTGGTTTGTGGTCTAATCACTTAAACTCTAATAAATCCCTTCCAAGAAATGCGAGAGGGGTGGTACTGACTAAGGTATCCTAGTTTTGTCCCATGTCCCAGAATACTTTTAGATGTTGCTGGAGGTGTTATTGTCAAAGGTATTTGCCCAGCAAAGCTCAAGAATAAATGCTTCAGTTCTCCCCACAAGAATAGAGGCTGTTCATGGCTGTGCTACAGCCAGGCCCTTGTTGGGTGAATCATTAGGATTGCAGGTCATTTTCTCCTGATTTAAAAAGGCTTGTAATGGTTTGTTTCATTAGGGTCTGTAGAGAGAAGGGTGTAAATTGTTGGAATTAGCCTACATAGGCATGCCCAAGTGACTTCCTGATGGCTTACAAGGGAGCCTGTGGCAGAGCAGTGAGTTCAACTTGGGCTTTCTGAGAAGCAGACTAGAGTTCTGCCCATAGAAACAGCCTGGTTTTCCTCAGACTAATCTCTAGAGCTGGAGGAAACTTCCTTCTAGGTATTTATTTTTGATTGCCAGTAGTAGAGAAATGCTAAAAATTAGAGCATATCCCTCGAACAGAATCTCTTCAAGCATTCAGTGGCTCTGTGGCACGTGCTGCTTCTGCCTCATTGGCATCATTAGGAAAATGCATTATCAGAAAGTATTTGAGCCTCTTTTCCTGAGCAGCTGAATAAACTGTTTTCTTGAGGCAAATATTGTTGTACTGTAGATGGAAACCTTTATCGCAGTTTAGTCTGGGGCTAAAAGATATTTCTTGCCTTCCTTTCCTCTTCCCCTCACCACATCTGCTCCTACTCAGCCTCTTACTAAAAGGCTTTGGTATAACAAAAGGCATGAGATAAGTTGTCCTTGGAAGCCAGACTGTGTATGAGAGCAAAGGCAGATTTTTGCTGTTGGTCAGCACGTGGCAGACTACGTTTGCAAATCATTGATGAAAGGGCAAGGTGTTTCAAACCCCTTGAAAATCTAGTTCTTACCCATAACCTATTTTTCCTCTACTTAAAGAAGGTACTAGTTAATAGTCGTTCTTTCTTTTTGGCACAAATATTTATTAATTGTTTCTTCATGCAGCCTTTCTGTGGAATTGATGAGAAAGTAGAAAAGAATATGGGAGAGCATTGTTTAGCAGATGTTAGTATAAGAGGTTGCGGGATAGCTGGAAAAGCTGGGGAAGTATTAAGCAACAGGATCAAGTGACTTTGGCAGTCCTTCACACCCGGTGTGTTCTGAATATACCATTTAGCCTGTCTCTAGTCAGCTTATCTGTCTCAACCACTTATCCTGACAATCAAAGCCTCCTTCCAGCACACATCACGGCTCTGTAGAAGTGGACAGAGAAAGCAGCCTACTAGATTTGGTGATGTCTTTTGCTCACAGTGAACTTCAGTTTCATCAGATTTGTTTCCCTGAGGTTGAAAATGGGCCTGGGTCTTCACTGTTGGAAAAGAGTATCAGCTTGCTTTCCTGGAACAGTTGGAACTTCATTCAGTAGGATGTCTCTTATTTCTCCAGAGACCCATATGCCTGAGAGCTTTATCTTCTCAATTAAACCACAGCCCCTCTCTTTTTCAATTTCCTGTGACTGCTGAAAGGTGATTTTTCTTGTACTTGTTGCCATTTCTTTAGGGTTTTTTCTTTCTTCCTTTCTTTGTCATTATCTGTATTCCTAGTGGTATCTGACTGTCTCAACAACTTGCTTGCAGGTATCTGGATAAGGGTTTTCCAGGGCTGGAAGGGTGGTTGTTTTTATATCATTGCAAATTACCTGTGTTCCAGTTTATTCAGTGACTGAGATTGTAATAGAAAGGAAAGAAGAGAAAAAAACCAGCATGCGGTAGGATAGAAGGTGGGGGAGATTCCCACACCTGTTTTCTTAGTTAGCACCGAAGTTACCTCTGTGATCTCCTGGATTTCCTCTACTCAGAAAAGGGAGAGTACAAAATTGTCGGCAAAAGAGGCTCCAGGCCAGGAATTGTGCTTGGTCAATATCCCTTCTGCAAGGAAGATATTTTTGTCTCCTGCTTTGGTATCGCATCTCAGCAATCTTCAGTAGCACAGTATGGGTTTGTGTTCTTTTCACTGTTCTTGTTAGGCTTTTCCTATTCTATAGAAAATACTGATTTATTGCTCATATTTTGGTCTTGTCTTATCAGTTGATCTTTAATATAGGAATTTTTTAATATATTAGGTTGCATGTCACAATTCTTTAGCTAAAAAAATGGACATAGTATGGAGTCCCCATTCCTCACTCACCTCAATCCAAGCTCTTCAGGATGGGTACTGTCTACTCATTTTGTTCAAAAATCAATGTCAGAGCCCTCCTCTGTATTTACCCACTTGTCTATGTCGGTGTTCCAGGGAGTAGATGTTTTAACTGGCAGACTGTATTTGAGGGTATTCCTTGCAGAGGTCTTCACATCTCCCTCCCCTGAAAAGTCTTTTTGCAAAGGTTCTGCTGAAGCTCATGTAGGGCTGTTTGCCTTGTGGTCCTTCACAGGGGGATGTAGGAGTGAGCGCTAAGGAGCTGAGCAGAAATAGTTTGATTGCAAATGACAGCAAATCTGTGACAACAGAGGAGCAGAGGCAGGAATGGGAGTTATCCTGTGACTGCTGAGAGGACTTAGGAGGAATGAGGGACTTAATAATAAGTCTGAGAACTTATAGTAAGTTTGGGAACCCAAATTATGTTGGTTGTTTCTTATTCTTGCTCTGGGATAAATATGGACACCTATAGCTCCAGCTGCAGAATTGAGGAACTACTCAGAAAAATAATAAAAAAAATCAGGTAAAAATAATAATAATAATAAAAAAAATCCAGGTAAAAACAATTCAAAACAGGTATCTTCCTTTCTGAGGAATTCTGTAATGTGAATCCTACTTGTCCAGGATTACTTGCCACTGAATGAGAGACAGGTAATGCAGGATAGGAAAACTTGATGAAGTTGCTTGCTTGATGCCTTATTAGAAAAGGGAGGATGAAGTGGAGAACCAGACACTAAATTAAAAAGAAGGACATAAAATTCTACAATATATAATTTTTATTTATTAAAATAGCATTTGAAAAAACTTTAGGGGAATAAGCAAAGCTTTGAACTGCTGAAAGGATCAGATAATTAGTTCCTGCATGAATGTTATGGCTATCGGATCTAGCAAAGTCATGACGACACCAGATAACTCATAAAACTTCATGGACTCTGAGTCAGGGAAATGCTCTTTGTCATTGTTTACAGAGCTTCAGTAAAGTTAATATGCTGATAATCTGTAAATACCAAATCCATGTCATTTGAGTCCTATTACTTTCACGTCTTCATTTTGTTAAGTGGTGGGACACAAATATTAATTTTATTGAGAAGGAGATAAGTGAAAGTGAAAACAGGTTCCAGCCAGGTAGATTAGTCTTGGGGTGGGAACATGCTGTGCTGAATTGCCCACACAGTGCTGCCAACGTACGTGAGTCATGAGTACCAATGCCACTTCCATTTATAGATTCTTTAGGAACAGAAGTAGCTATACGTGCCATTGAGTGGCAATTTATTTTTTAAAGAAGGTTTGGGCTGAAAATGTTGAGTTCCACAGAACTGATTAAATCAACACAAGGTGTCCAGAGTAATTCCCCTTTGAGAAATTACTGAAGTGGTTGCCAAATGCAATCCCATGTTCTCTGGGGAATTTGCAAAGCTTTGTTAATTGCTTTTGTCCCCAGAACATTCAAGCCATCAGGAATGTTCACGTAAGACATTAAAATGAAATATTATGCTTTAGAATAATATCAATATTTTGAAGTACAAAGTTCTTGAAACAAAATGTTTGGTTTGTATTTTTCTAAGGGAAAATTCCAAAATATTAACAGCAGATTGAATCAGATTCACATTCTGAAAATTTCCAGCCTAAAATGTTGCTTGATTCCAGTTATTTCATCTATAAGGCATAAACTGGTCATGGATTGAAAGAGTAGGCTACCTTGAACTATCTGTATGTAGAGTGAGCCTTATCAGCTGTGAATAATCGTATAGTGTAACAGACTTCAGCAGGTTGAGAACACCATATGTAGTGTGCATATATTAATTTAATACTCATGCATACTCTATATACATATCTGTATATATTAGGCAGATTTACATATTCACATGCACCAAGTATTTATTGAGAAAACAAGGTTCTGAAGGAATCCAAGTTCCAGACTCCTCTTTCAATACCTTCTAGAAAGAATGGTCTTCATGCCTACATAATCCAAGTTGTAAAATATCCACTGTAGATGAGGCCTTTGTGCCTGAAATAATTAATAATATAATAATATAATAATAATATTTGTTTTTTCTGTTGTTTCCATTTAAAAGAATATTTTTCTTACTCTTTATGCTAAAGAAGAATGTAGGGAATGTTACTGTTCATACATATATACATACATGTGGGCAAATGTATGTATGATTTTTATAGTTACATCTAGGACAGTCCCTCAACATCAGAATTTATCACTTTGCAACAGAGGAAGTTTCTGGCATCCAGATGGGAGCACCTACCCTGCCAGAGCACACACACAATGTCACATATTTAAGTCCTATGAATGTAGTTCAGGTTGAGAGCTTGAAATTGTCACCCATGTCCTATATGAATGTCTTAACCTTGAAGCAATTTGGGGTGTTACAATTTTGGTCTCCCTTGTGAAAACAGTTCTGCTTTATGTAAGTAATTAAAATACTAATTGAATCATGATCTTTCACAACATGAGAGGAGTCCCATAACCAGTGGGCTTAGAAAAACAGCCTCGTTAGCCCTGTGAATGTGTAATTAGTTGTACAAGATGAGGTTACTCCAGTAGAATAATTGAGAGCAGCTCACCTGAGAATAGCAGGGAGCCTGGTAATTGGTGCACTTACCTAGGCTGTAGGAGATCCACTCATATTCCTGGTATGACTTAGCCCGAGCTGGGATTTGAATTATGGAATCTCAGACGTTCAGTGAGGTTGTGATTGTTAGATTGTGGATTGTTTCAGAGAAAGCTTGTCTAGATTTTCATAAGAATTTTCAGGTGGTTTAGGGTTTATCTGGATGAAGAATAAGACAAAAAGAAATCCTTAAAATATTTTTTGTAGCAGAAGATAAGAGAAATTCAAGAACTTAAAAATATTATTTAACAGTAAATTAGTAAATGACTCCTGAAATCATTAATTTATTAATATTATGATTTATGGTAATACATCATAAGTTACTCTTGCTGATCAGAAAAGTATACAATGGGAAAGGTGATGTTTGCATTGGCCTGTATTTCTGTCTTGATTTCTCCAAGTGTTTACACATTTTTATTTCTCCTGACATCAGGGTTATGGAAAAGCCTTAGCGCTGTGTTTATAATACATTCTGCACGCTTAACAGCAGTTCCTTTGGGAAAACAAAACTCAAATATCTAGGAAATGTTGCAGCCTATCTGCCTTTAATAGGATATGACAAGCTTCCTCCGTGCACAGTACGTGGTGTCTGCTTGCGTGCCTGCTGGCACTCTCCACAGACAGGTCCCAGACACTTCAGATACGGGCTGTTCCCTTCCAGATGTTCTCTACCCACCAGGACGGATTGGTGAAGAATATTGGCGAGACGTTGTGGAGTAGCTTGTGCTGCCCAAATTCTTGATGGTATTTGTTCCTTGGAATGAATGGAGAGCTTCTCTCCAAAATGGGATGGAACTGTGTACAGTACACTTGGTAACAGCCTGAGTTCCAAATTGTATTAACCCCTTACAGTCTTTTGAGCAGAACACGACTTCACAGAAAAGCTTTTTGTCCTTTCTAAAGGCTCACTGTTTGCGTGCGACCAAATAATTTGTGTCATGTCTTAGAAAATAAGAGGGTGAACGCTCCTGCAGTAATTGCTGGCTTTGGCATTTAGTAGATTATATAACCCTACTCATGCGAAATTGTGCTTTAGCGGTCCAGTACTTGAAGTTGCTGAATCTGTCTATAAGACTGATCTGTTCCGTTACCTGCTGTGGTTGTCTGTGAGGAAGCTTGCTCTATAATTTGTGAGAGGGAATGGGCATACTGGCGCAGAGTTACGTTTCTGTCACAACGTATTGCATATTGATTCTGCAAATCAAAGTGGTTGCTGTCCTTAATTCCAAACTCTCTCGGCTCCCGAGCCTCTGTTTTTTTAATGAAAATTCCATTGTGTTGCCTGGTGCCAGTGAATCATCTTAAATAAGGCTCTGTTTCTCTCACCTAAGCAAGCCTGTGATGCTGTGCCAGACTTCACTGGAGCAGCTCTCTGACTACAGTAGGAAAACAGTAGATGGCTCCTTCTGCAATGGCCCCTTTTTATTCCTTTTGGCAGTTCTTCTTTTTGGTATTTGGAGATAGACATTACTGAAGCAGCCTCGTTCAGCTTAACTGCTCTGTCTGATGTTCAGTAATCGGAAGCGCTAAAGTGAAGCCTAGTGAACCTACCACAGCTAGATTGGTATTCAGTGGTAAGGTGAATTATTCTCTTATTTTTATTCTAACTCCGAGCTGTCTGCTGCCTTGTGTGTCAGTACCCTGATTTGAGATGTTTTGAGGTTTTGGATGGGAGCTGTTTCTAATTGTGCACCTTTGGGCCAGTCAGGGGACCAAACAGTTTCTCTAACGTCATGGCCAATAATTCTTCACTCTATGTCAATTAACTGGAGACGTGCCTCTCATTCTGTGTTACTATTCTAGCTCTCCTTTTTGCTTTCCGTCAAGTTATCGCTTGAGATTAGAGTCATATCAGCGGCATTCTTAAAGCATGTGCTAACAATGTCTGTCACTTCCTCCCTGTTAGGCTTTAATATTTTATGTTTGCGTGCTCAGTCTACGATACCTGATGATGTATTTCTGTCCAAGGGATTCTGGAGGTCTCAAGTGAGGTCTTTTAAATGAGTTGATGTCTTTTATCAAACGTCGTTGTGGAGTTCTGTGGCTCTGCTCCAGGCAAGGAGAACAGAGCTAATAAGGCGACTGAAAATTTGTATTTAGTATCAATTTTGATTCATGCTTCTGTTTTATCCTTCTCCCCGAACTTTTACAAGTTTATATAAGCCATTTCCTGCCTTGGTTTTTGTTGCTTGAATTCTAGGACAGTTTAATCGTCATGATATATGCCACTTCCTAAAAAGGTAAAATGATATAAATTTATTGATATTCCTCTGTCTGCTGTGGGGTTAGTTTGGAATAATTAATATCCATGTTTATTGCCTTCCCTGTCAATAAAGTGACCAATACGTTTTGCTGTGTCTGCCAATAACTGGTCCTTTTCTTCCACTTGGGAAATGAAATGAAAATCATCCAAATGTACCATTTCTCCATAAAAATTCTCAGTTAATCACTGCGGCTAATTTTATTGCACCTCCGTCATGACCAGTATGAATAATAGCAGGAATATTATGCATTTTGGTCTTATTCCAGTTATCATTACAAACAACTGGACTTTCTGACAGCACAATTGCTATCAAAAGCGTTATGGAAGTCTCTGATATTTTTCATGAATGGTGCCTGTCGCTTCACATTAGCTCTATAAAATGAGAACAGCCACTGGTGGCTTAAAATCTGCTTGGTACTATCTGGTCTGGAAACTTACATGCTTCTCAACAGGTTGCAGAGGGAAATTGCTCTTGATTTTTATTCCCCCCCTTTCTTAGTGTTGAGAACAATACAGGTTTTTGCTAGACGTTGAAGCTGACAATGCTCCCATCATCTGAAATGCCTGCTCTTGAGTCTTCCTTCAGTTGCACCGGTATTTTTTGTACTTCCTGTGTTCTTTTCAAAAGCCTAAGAGAGAGCTAATGGAGTATTTGCCATTTGTTTAACACATGGTTTCTAAACAATTTTCCCTTTTTGTATTTACTCACTTTTGTCATTTCTGACACTTTGAAGCTTTTAAATCAATGTCAGACTACTGGACAAGATTTGGTGATAAAGATCTGTCTTTTAGGCTTGATCTCTTTAGGACAGTGTAGCCATATCATGAATGTTGCTTTTTCTTTGTACTTGTTCTTTACTGAGACTCTGCTTCTATCTTGGGCAGGACTGCTGATACTGCTTTAAAAATATCCATTGGCTGCTTAGTGTCTTTTGGACTCTTTTTAGCTTTTCAATCAGTGCCCCATGCCTGAAGTATTCAACGCCAGGCTGGATGGGGCTTTGAGCAACCTGTTCTAGTGGGAGGTGCCCCTGCCCATGGCAGGGGGGTTGGAACTTGATGATCTTTAAGGTCCCTTCCAACTGTAATCATTCTATGATCTGTATCTCTCTAGATATTTGTCACTTGTTTTTTTCTCCTAGCTTCTTGTCATCCAGCCTTTTGCTTTCTCTTTCTCACTGCTACCAAACTAACGTCAGAAATTGGTTTCTTCCTTTTCCATTCAATTCTGTTTGGAAAAGTCTTTCTACTTTTCTCGTTATACTATGGGATAATTGTAGTTATCACTGGATGCCTAAATCTTCAAAGTAGTTCTTTACCTTTTGGGCTTTCAGTTATGAACTGTTAACTTGAAGACATTTTTTGAGATTCTCATCTTTAATTTTTTCACTTTAATCATATAAAAGTTATTTTTGTGTCCTGTATTTTCTTGTTTATGTGTGTACATATTTGCTGAAGAATTTCAAAACTTACTTTTAATGAGGTTGTCATTTATGTATGAAGTTGTACATTAATTACAATGTTTCTGGTTTCCTGCAAGAAAGACTTGTAGATTTTCCTTGTGGAAACCACATCATTTTCTGTGAGAAAAATATTCTGATAGACAAAGTAAAGGCAGCTTGAACTTAGAATATCTATACTACCTCAGAGTTACCAGCTCTGTCATCATGAGATAAATAGATTTCATGTGTTGGTGGTGGTTAAATGCATTTCAACTATTTTATAAAGTGAATTCCTTAAATATTCCACTGATAAGCATTTGGAAACAAAATCTGTTTCTTCAGTGGTGTGCTGGAAAGATTTTGTTCATGCTGTGTAACAATGTTAGTTTAAACTGTTTTGCCAGGGCGTGTGTGCATACTGCAGTTCTCATATGTCATTAAAAAATTCAGTTAGTTCTTTGCTTTTCCTGGCAACATCACCAGTGATTTAAGATGCTTAATATCGCATTAAGGCAACTGACTTCTGTGCCTCCCTGATACCCAGTATCCAATTTCTCTGCAAGGGATTTGCAAGGATAGACATCTGTTTTGGCGACAAGGTAAGGTCAGAGAATTCTTATGCTGCAACACCCATTAAAGTCCGTGCAAGGATGCGTAGTTATTGTAGTGAGAGACCTGATTTGGAAATCAATTAACTGCTGTCACCTCATCTCACCAACCTACCAATGGCTCCCCCTAGTTCACTGCCTGCAAGAAAAATAGTAAAAATGAACGCTGTCCCTCCACTGGGAAATGTAGTAGTTTGTTCCTTTCATACGTTGTCTTTCTACCATGCCTGAGCCTTGCCTACATTACAATCTTTAAAAAAAAAATATTTAATACAAAAGGTGTACCACTGTCACTAGCAGTTCACCCACAATGGCGGTGATGGTGGGATGCTGAGCGTGCACAGCCCTCAGGTTCCTGCAGCCACTTGCAGTGATAGATCAGCTTAAGCCAGCTCAGAGCAATTCACTGGTTTTCGAAACAGCTGCTGGAGCTAACAAGCCTTGACTGCTGCTCCTGACAGTCTGGATACATATAGTGCTGAGCTGCTGTTAGCTGCAGCGAGGATGCCTTTGTATAGATAAGGCTGTATGTGGGTCAGTTGAATGCTCAAAATCCAGTTAAGACTGAGGGTTTTAAATTTGCCCTTCAGCTACCTTGAGGACAAGAAATCTCATTTTTGCAAAGAAAACTGTCATTAAAAATGTTTGTCTTGGCATTTTCAGCCAAAGAATTTTTACAGTGCTGCAGAAGCGAACTGTACTGTCCTCCATCCTGCTCACAAGCAAAACTCCCTGTCAGTGGAACATTGTGGTGTTTGCATACTGCTTATAGAAAGCATGCTTACTTAGTGGCACTGTGAGCAATTAAAAAAAACCAAAAAAACCCAAAAAAAACCAAAACCCAAACCAAAAACCCAAACCCAAACCAACACAAACAAACAAAAAAACCCACAGCAAATTTGATTGTAAACATTTTGGTATGGATTTTATCTGTCTGGATGGCTCAGGTGGTCACAACTTGGATTTAGTACAGACATAGAAGGAAGTCATTGGGAAAACGTGTATCTTCACTGCCTTACTGTCGTGTTTTACTATTACTAGCCCTAAACACGTCATCCTTAGCCCATTTGACTTTTTTGTATTTTCCCATAACATATGCTTCCACAGCGTGGTGAATGCAAATGCTTAGCAAATGGCCATAGTAATACAGTGTACTCCAGCAGTAATGTTTCTTTCCGCCTTTTGAAAGCCATTTCTCCATCAGAGACAAACTGTAGCAGCCATGTGACATGAAAGCTTTCCCCTTCTCTGCGGAATATTGTTACGTTCCAGCAATGTTAAGTTTCAGCTGGCTTGCACAAAAAAGGCGAGGATTTCTCTGGTTTGCTGCTATTAAAATTGTCCATAACTGGATTCAGAAATCTGGTTTATCTAAAAGCCCATTATCGAAGGGGGAGTTAGATTTCCGTTTTGACTTTGTGTAGAAAAACTGCCTGATCAGTGCCCCATGTGCCATCTGCCACAGCCAACTGAAACACCTTAGTTTTGAATTCGATAAAGGGTGTGATGACATTGGCATCTCCAGCGTTCCCCACACTTCACAAAGGGCGAATGGCCAATGTCACTGTAATATGGCTTGGGTTGTCCTAGCCAAAGTGCTCGCTGCATTGACTGTGAGTGCTTGTTTCCAGAGAGGCAGTGTTTCTTAGGCAGCTTGTCCCTCTGCTGCCTCTCCCCCATGCATCTCACAGTTTCTGCCGTCCAGCCTGCACGCTGTCAGTGTTGCTCTGATTCCACACATGCAGGTCCAAGCAGCGGGAATTTTGGGGAGAGCCTCACCCTGAGCCTGGGATGAACTTTTCTTGGCCTAGTTTACATCAGCAAAGCTGGTTCTTTTGCGCTGTACAGCAGACAGCACAGTAAAATCTTGACCCATGGTGAGGAATCCCAGGTGCCATGTAATACAAGCAGTTAAGAATATTCTGGCAGGATTAAATTCCAGCTATACAGATAACACCTTTTATTTCCATGCCGAAAGTTAATGCTAATCCAGTTCAACTGGTGATCAGTTGATGGCTAAAATTAGGAAAAAACCTCTGATAAAACAAGATATAGGGAACAACTGAAAAATTTTATGGAGCACTGATTCTAAGATCCATTTGTTCATATATTTTTTTCTGCAGTTAGCAGTTTCCTCACCCCCCCCCACCCCCCCCCTCCCTCCTTTAATAGCATGAACTTAAGATATGAAGCTAGTGTAATTACCCCTTCAGGGAAAAATGATGTGAAAATCTTGCAAATAGCTCTTAATGCTTCCGACACAGTATGACTAGAAGTTGTCCCTTGGGAGGGTAATGGTTTAAAATTGTGTGTTTGGTGAAAGTTCTGCAGTGGAAGAATCTTATTTGGGTTAATGTATGGATAAGAGAAGAGCCACATTTTTTATGACAGGAATTGATTGTTGTAGCCCAAAATCTGGGGGGACTCATATGATATGTCTATCAGAGGCTCCTAAGAAAGCTCAGGAGCCATAGCAATGGCTCGTAGCAATAGAGGATCCTCTCATTGAGGAAGAAATGTTTGGAAAATGAGGAGAAGCAGCAAGTTAAATGGTAAGCTTTCTCGGTGTAGAGAAATTACTAGTGGGACCTGTGCTGTTTATAAATAATCTGGAAAGGAAGAGACAAGGGAAACAATGAGTTTAGTGGTACTGTCATTTAGCATAGTTAGAGAAGGCTGATTATGATGAAAGTTCAGGATCTCGCAACACTGCATGTGCAGTAAAATCACAGATGACATTCAGTATGTAGAAATGTAAACTGATGTATGTGGGGAAAAACAATCCCAGCTTTATACACATAATGATTGGCCCTGGGTTGACTATTGCCACTCAGTTAAAAAAAAAAAAAAAAATAAAATGCTGGGATTACAGTTCTATGAAGATGTTAGTACAGTGCTCAGCAGCTATGTACGACAACCCAATGGACTGCAATGAATTATTAGAGAAAAGCAGGGAAGAAACTGAGTGTCATCATACCATTGTAGAATTCTATGGTTGACTCGTGCCTTGAATACTGTGTGCATCTCTGGTCCTCCTGCATTTCAGAAAAGGATGGTGCAGAAATGAGAACAGTACAAAGATGATCAATTAGGGTAATCAAAAATGTGGAAAAGCTTCTGTATGAAGAACAACTAAATAATCAAGAACTCCTCAGCTTGAAAAGGAGACAGCTGAGGGAACTGTGATAGAAACCTATACAATCATGGAACTTGGAGAAGGTGAGCAGAGGCTGGCCAGACTTCTCTCCTAATGCAAGAGCATGGGGCTACCAAGTTAAACTAGTGAGGGCTGCCTTTAAAGCAATGAAATGAGCTACTGCTTTGTGGTCTGTATAATTAAGTTGTGGAACTTCTTGCTAACCAGATGCTAACAGAATACATGGGTTCAAATGGGACTGAACAAACTAATGGCATAAGAAACTGTAAGTGGCTACTGAGCGTAATGACTACTTTTGGCTCAGGAATTCCCTGACTCATGGCCTGATGCCAGGAGGATATTCAGGAAATATAAGGATGTTCATGGCATGCCCTCCTCTTCCTTTTTGGGCAACTGCTACATGCTACTGTTGGAGGGAAAATACTGGTCTCCGTGGGTGTTTGGTCTGAGCCAGCATGCTTTGTTCTAAGGCTGATAAATCCCTTGTTTCCATCTTCTGTGTCCCTTGCTCCAGATACAACAGACCTCTCCAAGACTCCTGATC
Organism: Numenius arquata; assembly: GCF_964106895.1. Taxonomy (NCBI): domain Eukaryota; kingdom Metazoa; phylum Chordata; class Aves; order Charadriiformes; family Scolopacidae; genus Numenius; species Numenius arquata. The sequence continues at coordinate 19,092,094 of NC_133577.1, read as the reverse complement.
GATTTCTAGATCTATACATTTACTACCTGGCATCCTCGGACAGATTACCGAGGGTTCCTATTTTGGGTGCAGCAAAATCTTAGTGAACCGAAGATGTTTCTGAGAAAATATTAGAAGCCAACAAATGGGATGTCACCTGACAAAACTTCAGTTCATCAGGAAATGTTCAGGCAGCTCTAATCTGCAGGAGTTTGGGATGCTCAGCAATTTGAATCCTAATGAAGGGCAGAAAGGTAAACAGGGTAGTAACACTGCCACAGGCTATCCTGTGGCTGAAGCAGAGCAGCAGTGCCATGTAACAGGCAGTTCTGTTCTCTGCCCTGTTGGGTGAGCACCTGCATCGGTGCTTCATCACATAAGTGGATATTATCACCTTTTAGACAATTCATTTTCATAACAATTCCCTTCAGTACAGCTGTAGAAAATCCTTGAAGTGGTAAATCTGCCAATTCTGTACTGTTCAGAGTTACTCTACAGCAACTGTTTTTTTCACTGTGAAAATACGAGCATGGTATTTGGAGCATAGACTTGGTAGGAAATCTAGTCAAAAGAGAAAAACAGCAGGGTTTACAGGTCAAGGAGGGAAGGGGAATGTTTTTGTAGTTCGCTAATTCTGGCCTGTCAGATTTTCCAGTTCTGCAATACGTAGTCAAGTTATTGGCACATACTGTACCTGCAACTGAAAGCCCTGACTGGGAGTACATGAGTTGTTGCACAGCCATCCAGGTTGTTCTCTCTAGAGACGGATTCCTTGTGTCAAGTAATACCTGAAGCAACTGTCTGCATCCAGTTAATGTTACCACTAAAAATGCATTGGTATCGATTAAAGCAATGGATTTGGTATTTTGCAGCACTTGTCTGAAAACACCTGTTATCTTACAGCATGTAATAGCTGTAAAAATGTAATCAGATAGCACGTAATCACCTTTCTTTAGTGCATTCATGATCATTCATCTCAGGTCACAATAGACCTTCTTGAACAAGTTTTACAAGGTTGTCTTTGGTGGAGTTACTCCTGATTTGCAGGAAGGAGAACAGAATCATGCCCAAAATATTTACTTTGGTTTATGTGGAAACTTCACAGAGCTTTTCCCTGGAAAACTTTTCCCCATCTTACTCATCTACAACCAGTCTCAAAACTCTAGATGCTTTACAACAACTCCTCTGTAGTGTAATACTGTTCCTTTTTTTTTTTTTTTTTTTTTTCTTCTTTCTTTCTGTACTGCTGTCAGTTTGCTCAGGGTATTTCTAAGCATGATCAGGCAGAGTATAGTTGGGGTGGAAGATTACTTAAAATAACATGCTGGTCTCTATTCTTTTCCCAGTCTCTGCTTAGCCAGTGACCCGTTGCTTTGCTGCTGAATCCTTTGCTAATCCTTGCTACTTTTTGCATGCAAATATTAACTCAGCATCTGACCCGTTTGTTTCTGCAAAAGTAAAGCTGTGTTGACTCAGAATCCTGGCCAGATTTCAACCTTGGTAATTACATGCTTGTCTACCTAAGTTTTCCTCTGACTTTTCATTTCAACAGATGACTGCATTCTGCCTGTTGCATTTCAAGTTCTACCTTCTATTTTGTTGTTTAGTTGTCCTGTGTTACCTGAAAGTACCTTTATTTGAACTGTGTGGCAATCCATTAAAATATTTTCTCTCTTGACATGCGGTGCATATTGAAACCTTCAGGGAGGAAATATACTTCTATGTGCCACTGTATTATTAGCTCAATTACTATTATGTAAGAGAAAATATGGGCATATTTTCAAGTTAAAATCAAGGTGAAACATCAGAGGACAAACACGAAGAACAAAATGTTTTAATAAAAAAACTCGAAAGATTATAAGTTAACCATTGAAGTTTACATCTTTTCAGAATGTCTTATACATGAAAGAGTGAAATAATTGCATAAACAGCTGATTAAACACAAAATTTAATTTGTATTCCTTTTTTTTTTCTTTTTTTGATACTATTCCACTGTCATCCTTGTAATCCTGGCCCTGAGGAGGTGTAGGTCCACAGAGATTTTTGCTAATTGCCAGTTAGTTAATTTCCTATTTTCCAGAAAGTCACATATCTGCTTTAGTTTGTGCAATTACAAGAATGGGAAAGGGTCTTTGCTTCCAAAACTCTTATCATCGTTCTTCATTAAACTTGTAATTTGTCTGCGTCTGAAGTGGATCCACTTCCTGTCAGGAGATGGTCATCATGGCAAGTCTGCTGTATTCAAGGGCCATTATCTGTTGGGTGGAATTAGTGACTCGCTTTTTTTTTTTTTTACAGTTGCAACATTAATAGAGGGGGTTTTTTTCTCCATAGCAAAATATCTTCCTACATTAGAATAATAGAATTGCCTAGGTTGAAAGGGACCTTTCAGATCATCTTGTCCAACCGTCAACCTAACACTGACAAAAACCATCACTAAACCATATAAACTAAACCATAAGCACTATGTCTACCCATCTTTTAAAATGCATGTGTGTATATATAGCAATACATCAGTACAAAGATTAATAAGTGACAATGTGAAATTAGTTTTTATTTTTACCTTGTCTTTAATCACCAGCCCAAGGTGAACTGAGATATTAAGCTGTACCTCCATTTTGTCCAAAGCTACGGTATTTTCCTCCTCTGCTGTTGACACATATGGCACTTCCCAACTTCTGCAACTTAAGCTGGTCTGATGTTAATTCATTCATGCACCTCGTGTCACTCATTCATTCTGATGGGCTGGGCCTCTTTTTTCATGGTGTATGTAAGGGATAGACTTTTATTCCAAGTACTAACAGTCTTTTTGGGGTAACCTGAGTTTCACTCTTCTGCAAGGACCTTTGAGTTATTTGCCTACCCACATCTGGAGCTTTTTAGATATGGGCAGTTACTCCTCCATCTCAAGAGATTCCCTTTGAAGTCCAGGTAAGATGGGTCAACACTCACTTGTGAATATTTCACATTCCCTTAAAATACTATGCAGTGGTAGTACAAGGCCTTTATAGCTATAAAATGCTATACTGAGGGGAAAATGTTGGTGTCTGAGTCCCTGCAATCTGCAAAGGCACGTTTCATGATTTAGAGCAACAAACATAGAAGGTGTATGGGGAACATCCAGTGCCTGACAGGGGAAGAGAATAAATGAGATTCCTTTGTGCCGTGCAGCATTTGTGATAACCTACGTACTTCTCCATTGATGAGCTGTCTTAAACAAGTCACTGCTAATACGACCTCCAAGCTTTAGCATTTCGCGCTGGTATTCTTGGGGCTGTTCTATACAGGCCCCGAGTGTATCAATGCTGACCCTTCACCATAGCTTTTTGCTGAATGTAGTACTGGGACTGCTCTGTCTGTCACCAAGCTTAGTTGGCTTTGTACAGTTCCCCTTAGAAGTGTTGACTATATAGAACAAAAGAGTAAGGCAATCATTCACGTTCCTTTTGGCAGGTTAATTTCTATGAAATGAAGCTTGGATGGTACCTTCTGGGCACATTTTATATGACTTGCTGGTAGTTCACGCTCACTGCCTTGAGGCACTCATCATGACCTAGTATAAGCAAAGATGTATGACTCAGGGAGTGTGTTGGTTGCCATCTGTCCTGGCTGGTGCACTCGTTCAGATGTGTCCCCCGAGGCTAAGCAAAAGACTAAAGCAGCTGGGAAGATTTTGCCTGGTTTTAAAATACTCTGCTTTTGTTTAGGTATGACTTAATCTTTTAACCATTAATTTATTATGCAAAACCAAACATCTTGTGGCTAAAGCTCAGGGGAATTCATATGTTGTCTATAAACTTGTTTGAAATGGAAGTGCCATAGTCCTAAATTATAGTTCTTGGTAATTTTCTATGCAGAAGGAATTGCCCAACCTAATTCATTTAAAGTTGTGTGTTAGGAACATCCATACAATTTTATCACTAGGCTCTTGAAACAAACCATCTGTTAGCACAATTTCCATCAGAAAGCAACTTCCCCTCTGAACTGGCCACATAGTGAGAGAGCAATGCCATTACTTCAGTGAGCTTTTGCATTTTCGATGCTTGACAAAAGCTCGCAGGAACTTTATCATACATAACTGTGCATGCCTGTTGTTTACCAGAACATTTTTCATAGTTCCTAGTGATTTCCAGTGTCTTTCTTCCCTTTCGTTTACCTGTAATACCATGTGCTTGGCCTGTAGAAAATGTGCAGACAAAGAAGAATAGTAGTATATATAGGATCCACATGTAAGTTGTGCTCCCCAGCCTTCCCAGGGAGACAAATACTTATATCATAGACATTTGTCAGCTTAGATGCTTAGGCATCACTGACAGTTACAGTTTGAGGTACCAAATTATTTCTGTTTTCTTAAAATGGGAGCAAGTGTGCAAACCTGTATCATACCACTTTGCGTATGCTGACATTTTATGCAATTACTGCCTGTTCTTTAAAACTCATTTGGGCTGGTTCTTTTCTTCTTCTCTGTGAGTGAAGTATTTGTTTCCCTCCATTGTAGTTATTAATCCACGGCTGAGACATGGCCATTTGGTACTAACAAGACTGGTAAAGTGCAGAAATGTTTTGCGTTGCTGCACTCACTTTTTTTTTCTTTTTTTTTCTTCTTTTTTTTTTTAACCCTTGAAAATAATTTCCCTCTGGTGAGGAAAAAGGGAGCCTGTTTGAGGATTTGTAAAAGGGACTTCGCAAGCCTGGGGTTACTGCAGACCTGATTCTCTCTGTCCCTTGGACCTCCCATTTCTCCTTTTCTGCTAACTACTTCTCTGTAAAGGGAATAATCCACGTTTCAGTAGAATTGGATGTAGCTAAAGGTGCTGTGCAGCCCAAGTGATGTTACCTGGCCCTGAAAATGATTTACGTGTCTGTGCTTACAGGTGCTTAAGTGAAATTCTGAACTGTGTCCAGGGTTATTGTTAAAATATTTCTCTGCTGCTCTTGTTTGAACAGACATCAGTGAGGACTGCTGCTGTTTCAGTGCTCTTCCTCAGGTGGCTTTTTCTCACCATAGAGTTTTTTTTTTTTTTTTTTTTTTAATTTTCTTTTCCCCTACAGAGCCAGTGTTTCATCTGCTTCCATGTTAGGTATTGCAGACTAAGGCAGTGCAGGAAAAATGTTTTGCAAGGGAAAAGCTGAACTGTTACTTGTTTTCAGCTGTAACTTATTGTATTTGTGAGGTTACGTGCTCTAAAATATATTTCTAGCTTTTACAAAAAGTCTCCAACTTACAAACCATTTGTATAAATATGAATTACTTTCCCAACATCTTTTTTTTAATTTATTCTGATTTGTTTTCCCATTCCTGAGTACTGGAGAGAGTGGAATGACAGAACTAACTACAGGAAGAGCTATGAACAAGTACTGCAGTCGATGAATATTGCATTAACTCTGAGATGCAAATTTAAAGACTCTCAAGATATTATTTTGTAAACAAGTGTTAGTGTAAAGCAGGTGGTTTAGGAAATGACTGCTGTTGCTTAATGGCTTTCCAGCAACACTAAGTGCTGACCTACCCAGAAAAACAAATGCATAGCAACTGGAAATTAAAAATGCCTCTTATTTCCATAATTTGTATCTTTGTCCAAGCAGATTTTATAAATATTTTAATGATCCAAGGAGGTATAATTTGATGTAAAATATTCCAAACCCATGTTATTAACATAATTTTGAAATATTTTGCCAAAGCTTTATTATTGAAAAGTTTGTTCTGATATGCAGCCTAAATGTTCCCTCTTAATTTTATTGAATTGCCTCTAGTTCTGATACACATGACCCTCCCTAATAGTCTCTTATTACTAGCCAAATTAGTTTCTCCTCACTTTTGTACATTTTAATTAATTCCTCTTTTAGGTATTGCTTAGTTCTCTACTAAAAAATAGAAAAGTAAAATATAATTGCTTTAATCTCTTCTGTTTCTGTGTGCTGCCCTTTGCTCTTGGAATAGCAGGTGAGTGTTGCCCTGGCCCGAAAGGAAGGTGGGTGCATGATCTTGCTGCCCTACACGGCTTCCCTGGGGCTTCTTGGCAGCAGTAAGGCTGGAGAGAGGACATCAGCGCTGCCTTCGTGCTGTGGCAGTTTTGGTGGGCAACAACAGTCAGAGGACGGCCAGAAATGAGGAAGTTTAGAGCATCTCCCTGAGAATTTAACCTGTGGCAGCAGCAGCTCATGGTTTTGTTAGAGATGCTTTTTTCAGGACTTGGGAGAGGGTGACACATGCTTTTTTCCTCAGATGTTGCCTAGTGGCTGCTCAGCTGTGTTTCTACTAACACTTTGAGCTGCTCTCCAAGAGGTGATGATCCAGCCCTCTGTACACTACACAATCTTATTACGTTGCCATGCATCATAATAATGTTGCAGAAAATGTATTGAGATATAAATAGTACTGATATTTTTTAAACAATTTTGTTAGCATAAGCATAGAATAATAATCACAGTTGAAGGGGGGGAAAAAATGCACTACAGACATCCCACGCTGAACCTATGTCACAGACTCTGTTAGTTATGTCTGGGGCACCTTCCCTGGGTAAAAATTCATTAGGCATTTTGCTTCTGAGGAAGCAATCATCTGGAGAGTCTATGTCAAGAACCAGCTATCTGTGATACCACTCTAACTGCAGAAACCTCTCTTATTAAAAAAAAACCCCAACCAACCAAAGAAAAAAAAACCAAAAAACCAAGCAAAACCATGCCACAAAAAAAACCCCAACCACGAGACCCCTCGCCTATTTAAAAATGCATATTAGCTAGATATCTAGAAAATATGCATATGTGTGTCTAGGTACCTAGCATTTTTTTTAAAGAAAACAGCATCAACAGATTCTGTTTTGTTAACAGCTGAAATTCCTTCTGCAGCTGGTGTGATAGCTGTGACTTTGCACACCAAAAGAAGCAATCTGCTGCTCCTGCTAATCCTTTCAGCCCCTCCTGAGTATTTCTGAGGTTATGTAGTCTGAGTTCATCAATGTTAACATGGAATCAAATAAATATTTTTCAGAGTATTAAAAATGTTATTTTTAATAAAAGTCCTGTAATTCCTGTCTTACTCTGTTTTGAACATGCAGGCAGATGGAAGGTGCTCCGCACAGGCCGCGCAGGGAGAACACCATCTGCTTAGCTGGGCCACCATCTCTCTGCCTCTCTTGCAAATCTGGTTCTGAAATATGGCCCCAAACCACTTAGCTTTTGCCTCCCTTTTGTGGATGCTCTTCAAACTGTTGTGTTTGGGTCTTCCCCTGTTGCACCTATGTGATTCCGGTTCTCCTGCTGCAGATCACACCTCTCAGTGCTGTTGGTGTTTTATGACCCCAGCAGTGATGGCAGCCTTGACTCCCCAGTAGTTTTCAGGACATCCTTTCCCAGGACTTGTACTCCTTGGGTAGAGCAAGGCAGTTTTGAGGCTTTTTAAGCTAGTCTAGTCTATATAAAGTTGAAAACTTTTTACATTTCTAGTAAAGCCATTTGCTTTTCTAATCTGAGAAAGTGAAGAGTTAATAGCAACACAAGCTGACATATATATGCAAGCAATTTTGATATTTTATTTCTAAAAAGTAAAAATATAAACTAAACTGTCATGTTATCCCACTGGTGGCATAAGAAAACATCATAATACTCACTTCGAAGAATGCTATGTTTTAAAGGCATCGTGCCACATCCTAAGAAAATCTTTAGAGATGCGCTAGGTTTCTGTCTTAATCTACCAAATGGGACTTGAACATCAGTTTAATTTTCCAAGATGTCCATTAAACAGTATATATATTCAAACGTATCAGCAAATTGAGTCATCCAGTTACACTCTTAGCCTTGCATACTTCTACTTCCCTGCTCCAGAGCAAAGCAGGGCAGCAGTAAAATTGCAACAAGCTGCTGAGATTCAGTTTCTGGCAAATGACCTTGCGGGGATGCAGAGTCATTAATCTGGCAAGACTGTGACCCAGATCCCTATTCCTCTTGTGTTGATTGGGTTCACCTAATTACATCAGCTGTCACCTGATTTCTGGTGACATCACAGGTTCACCTGACCTAAGCCCTGTGCTTGAAGCAGGTAATTAAGAAGAGCAGAGAAGAGCAGCGGCTCGGAAAGACAGACTGGCAGAGACGGTTCAGCTTCTGTCTTCTCACAGGAATGTAGTTTTAGAATTATTATGGAAGGGAAACTGCTCAATAAATAGCACTCTGTATTTTGCTTGGGCTTTTTTGCAGACTGGTCATAATGATTTTTAGAAACCCAACAAGAAAACAATATCATCCTCCTCCCTCCCTCGCCCCCCCAATTTGAATGGATTTGTACATACACGGGCATCCACTAGCTCCAGCCTCCTTCCTAGGGTGTCTGTGTAGCTTTCCTCAATACCACCAGACATATGGTGTATATGAGTTTGGTGGTGGCCTCTGCTGTAGCTAGCCTGGTCTAGAGATTGCACTCTGATGGCCTGGAGACTTCCATCATTTAGCCAGTGTGTATTCTTGTTGCTTTTCCCCCGGTGTGAGAGGGGTTGCAGAGGATCTGCTGGGGGAGGCTGCAGCCTCAGGAAATGAGAAAGCCTGTACTTACTATCTCAGACATTGCACTCAACAGATGTGTGCCAGGGGTTAGGTTAGAACATTCTCATTTTGGGTTTGTGAAAAGGCAGCTTGCACCTTCAGAAGGGAGTTGTAATTTTTGACCTCAATTCAAAGTGTATCTTTCTGTTTAGCACAGCGTAGATAGGCTCCCAGAAAAGTTTCTTCCTTTCTGTGAAAAGTATGGAAAATGCTTCAAGTCTTTTACTCCATGTGTTTCAGCCAGCCCTGGTCCTTTTCCAGCTTATCTGTGCTGGAGAAGAATAGTAAAAGCCACCCTGAGTTGCTCTCTACCTTGCATTACCCAGCCTGGAGGAAGCACGTGCCAGGGAATAAGGGGGCAGCTGGGGAGCTCTGTTTCCTTCGGTGTCAGTTTAAGGGCAGGACAGTCCAACAAGTTGGTATTTGTGATGTGTGAATTTCCATTTGCTATTCTTAGAGGTTTCCTTCCTTGCTCAGAAACAAACAACAATTTATAAATTAAGCTTAAACATTCCTATTGGAATAAACCTTGTAGCCACAAATTAACATTTATTCAAGCAAAGTTCTACCTGAAATAGTTGATGTCTTGTCAATAATTTTAAAGTCTTGCATTGATCTAGGAGATTAATTGGTTTTCAGTTCCATAACTTTCTAGTTACAGAATCACAGAGGTTGGAAGGGACCTTTTAAGATCATCTAGTCCAACCAATGAAAAAAAAAAAAAAAAAAACAACCACAACACAAAAAAACAAAAACAAAACCACCACACACGCAACCCACACACACACCACCACACCACCCAACACTAATCCATATTCCCAAGCACTATGTCAACTCCTCTCTTGAATACCTCCAGGGATGGTGCCTCAACCACCTCCCTGGGCAGCCCATTCCAATGCCTGATAACCCTTTCAGTAAAGAAATATTTCCTAATATCTAACCTGAACTTCCCCTGGCGTAACTTGAGGCCATTGCCTCTTGTCCTATCATCTGTAACTTGGGAGAAGAGACCGACCCCCGCCTCTCTACAGCCTCCTTTCAGGTACTTGTAGAGAGCAATAAGGTCTCCCCTCAGCCTCCTCTTCCCCAGGCTGAACAGCCCCAGCTCCCTCAGCCTCTCTTCGTAAGACTTGTGCTCCAGACCCCTCACCAGCTTCGTTGCCCTTCTCTGGACCTGCTCCAGCACCTCAATGTCTTTCCTGTGGTAGGGGGCCCAAAACTGGACGCAGTACTCGAGGTGGGGTCTCACCAGTGCCGAGTACAGGGGGACGATCACCTCTCGGGTCCTACTCACTGCACTGTTCTTGATACAGGCCAGGATGCTGTTGGCCTTTTTGGCCACCTGGGCACACTGCTGGCTCATGTTCAGCCTGCTGTCGACCAACACCCCCAGGTCCTTTTCTGCCAGGCAGCTCTCCAGCCATTCTTCCCCAAGCCTGTAGCGCTGCCTGTGGTTGCTGTGACCCAAGTGCAGGACCCGGCACTTGGCCTTATTGAACCTCATCCCGTTGGTCTCAGCCCATCGATCCAGCCTGTCTAGATCCCTCTGCAAAGCCTCTCTACCCTCCAGCAGATCAACACTCCCACCCAGCTTGGTGTCGTCTGCAAATTTGCTGAGGGTGCTTTCGATCCCCTCGTCCAGATCATTGATAAAGATGTTGAAGAGAACCGGCCCCAGTACCGAGCCCTGTGGGACACCACTCGTGACCGGTCGCCAACTGGACTTCATTCCATTCACCACCACTCTCTGGGCCCGGCCCTCCAGCCAGTTTTTAACCCAGCGGAGAGTATACCCATCTAAGCCATGAGCATCCAGTTTCTCCAGCAGGATACTGTGGGACACTGTATCAAAGGCCTTGCTAAAGTCTAGGTAGATAACATCCACAGCCTTTCCTTCATCAACTCCTTCATAGTTGGTATTTTTTGTACTGAAATGAATAGTAGAAGCTTTAATTATTGGGCTTGCTAGAGAGTTATCACTTCTAATTATTTTTTAGTGGAAAGATGCATAACTGAATAACAAATATTCTAGTAGGAAAATATATATTTTGATGGGGTAAAGGGACTCAAAGTAACCAAAGGTTTAGTGATTTAGGGTGGAATTTTTGTGTTATTTTTGTTTCTTCTGAAGAAAACTATTTTCCTCTGAAAATTGTCAAAATTCCCTTCCCCCTGTACTCCCCGAGCTTTGTAAACTGTAGTCAACTGGAGAATGGTCTTTGCAACCTGCCTTTTTTAATGAATGTCTTAGTGTTTAGTTCTGGAAATTATGACTCTTGTTCTCATGTCAGTTTAGAATACAAATTCTTGAAAAATCAGTTGTCCAAATAAAGCCAGGAAGAATTATTTAACATGTTGTATTTAATCTGCACAGTAGATTTATAAATTGATTTTCTGTACATACATGAGGGTTAGCGGGATGATAGCAAAATGTATGTGTGTTTCAGTCCAGTGTACATGTCGATTGCCAGCTGTGTGAGATCCATTTTGCACTGTTTAAAATTGCAAAGTGAGTTTCGGAGCATAGTTCATTTAATCATTTTCAGTCTGAAAAAAACCAGTCACTGTTCAGTGGCAAAAATTTTGAAAGTGCTCTTGTCAAAGTTACTTTTTAGCTCTCAAACTGCATTTTTAAAGGTGAGCTTTAATTCTATTCTAAATGCTACTATTCTCATAAATAACACGTATCTAGTAGTGTGTTTACTGTATCACAGAATCACAGTATTTGTGCCAGTCTTCATTTACAGTTTCACAAATGAAGTAGTTGGCAGAGGGAGAGGTCTGGATTCATAATGCAGGCACCGCTTTTTCTTTTGTATTAAGTACCCAGCCACAACACTGCCTATTTACTTCTAAGCTCCACAAATTGTTCTGGGACTCTGCCAGTCAATTGCAGTGCGTTGGACCAGTCAGCTCTCGTTACCCTCAGCCGGGTCGGCTGCTTCCATTAGCGCTCGTTCTGATGCGGGCTGCGCAGTCATCTGCGGCTCGCCATGGATAGGGCGATTGCTGTGACCCAGATAGAAAATCATTCTTCCCACTTCCCAAGCAGCAAGTCTTCATTGACTGCAATGCACAATGTTGTCCACAACCCGAGCCCTCTGGACGGACTCTTTGCGTTTTTTAATTTAACTCAGTGTCAGAGGAAGTATATACATGGAGAAAGAACTTCATGCTGTAATATACAATATGGAAGTTACTTGAAAGTCTTGAGACAGATTATTTTAAAATGCTTTTTCGGTATGTATTTAATAGGACTTAAGAGTTATTTCCTTCACTGTTTCATTTCTTTGAAGAAGAGATCCAAGTCCTTGAGGCAAATTTTGGTTTAAGATATTATTTTTATCCTATTAGAAACAATAAGAAGTGGACAGGCCTAAAATTGTCAAATCATAGCTTGTCCTCGAATTTCCTCTTGCTGTGGAGAGGAGGAGCTGGTTTGTTTATGCCTCAAAATGTAATTAAAAATGTCAGATGCTGTCTGCTAGCACCATACTTTTTCCATTTTGACCAGCTAAAAAGATTTTACTATAGGTCCTGGCTGCGCATTACATTCAAGTATAGTATGTATTGTGTTTTAGTATAGGTCCTGGTTATGTGTTACACGGTCTGCACTTGCTTTGTAGTCTTTGGCCCTTGACCTGCTTCATACAGGTTGAAGATATTTCTAATAAGAACCTCAATACAAGAGAGAGATTGAGGTGCTGGAGCGGGTACAGAGGAGGGCAACGAAGCTGGTGAAGGGCCTGGAGAATAAATCGTACAAAGAACGATTGAGGGAGCTGGGACTGTTTAGTTTGAGGAAGAGGAGACTGAGGGGTGACCTCATCACTCTCTATAACTACTTGAAAGGACATTGTAGAGAGGTTGGTGCTGGTCTCTTCTCACAAGCAAATAGCGATAGAACGAGAGGGAATGGTTTCAAGTTGCAACAGGGTAGGTTTAGACTAGACATTAGGAAGAAATTCTTCACAGTAAGAGCGATCAGACACTGGAACGGTCTGCCCAGGGAGGTGGTTGAGTCACCATCCTTGGATGAGTTTAAGAGTTGCTTAGATGTGGTGTTGGGGGATATGGTGTAGGGAAAAACTTTGTAGAGTAGGGTAGGTGGTTGGACTCGATGATGCCAAGGGTCTTTTCCAACCTGAATGATTCTATGATAAGGTCAGCTGGCCAGCGCTGGGGCTGCACTGGCTTTGCTGAGCAAGCTCAATCCCATACAGTGGGAAGAAATGACCCAAAATAGGTAATGTCAAAAGCTCTGATTCCCTGGGACCCACTACACACTGTAGTTAGTCTTGAGTGAGGTTCTGGAGTCCCAAGGAGCCCAACATCTCTGTCCTGTAAGATACTCCTGGAGCTCTGCCGGGTGCATAGTATGTGCTGTCTGGACTTTGGCTGCCTGAAGATTTCATGTACAAGCTATCCGGTCATGTATATTGCCTGACCCAGCCAAGTTTTGGGATAACATTTTCTTTTCAGTAGAAAGTTTTATGTATTAAGGAGAAAAATGCCCTCCTAACTTTAAATTGCACTGAAGAGAGAAGGCGACAGTAAGCAAACTGAACCATAATTGTGCAGTTTCAGGCCCTACCTCCTGGTTTGTGGAGGGGGTCACTGCTGTCATCTTCATGAGGTCATGAGCAGAGCCTTGCAACCAGTGCTGGTATTTGGGCAAACTTTTTGTCACCTCTAACCATCGGTACTGTATAGGGTAGCACAGTCTTCTTTCTCCTCCTCCTTCAGTGGCTCTACATTGCTGCCACTGCCAGTTTAATTCACTGCTTCATTTCTTTCTCTGTCAAAATACCCAAACTGCTGTACTTCTCATTAGCTGACTAGTAATAAAGGAGCATGGCTGAGTTGGGGTACAAATGACAAATTTGAAGTTAGCATATTGTATACCACATGTTGATGGATGTTAATGAGCTCCCTGTTCTCCCAGCCGTGTCACCTCTGATTCAGTCATTAAAAGACAAGGCTCCAAAAAAATAAAATATATGTGGAATACCAGCAATTTATTTTCTGCCCTCAGAGAAGATTAATCTGTATCCATCTTTGGGAGGAAATCAACTTGGATTAAATTTTACTTTGGCCTTATTTGGTAGTGAATTACAGCCCGTGGTGATATTTTCAGGGTGAGGAGGGGCAGATCCTCCTGCCTGGAGCTGATGGAGCTTGTGTGGGCCCTGTCACACTCCCTGGGGCACTGTGCCCATTGGCGTACTTTCCCTTTGCCCTGTGCGTTTGCTGCTTGTAGCCCTTCAGAAGGGGGACTAGGCTGTGCGGCATGCTCTTCGATGCAGACAGGGCAAAGCATATATGTCATGGTAATAGCAGAATTGTGATCTGAGCCTTTTTTCTCTGTTTCTTGCGCTCTGGAACTGTCTCTGCTTTGATGGTGTTTGCTGGAGTTTAGTGTCACTGAAAATGGGACCTGGAAGCAGAGGCGGGGGGATCCATCAAGAGCCTGGGCAGCTGTGAGCAGGGTTTAAAAGCAGAGAAGCAGCTTCCATGTCTTGGTACCCTTGCTTGGGGGTCTGGCCTTTTATGTCTCATCATCTGCAGCTCCACAAGGCAGGCAAGCACACGCAGAGTCAAATGCAGACATTGTTCCACCAAACTCTTCTTTTCCAGTCACTACTGACCTTGTGCAAAATGCTTTGGTGAGGCCAAAGCCCTTCTGTGCTTTGCCTTAGCCTGAAACTCAGTGTTTCTGGAAAGTCTCACCTCAGTCTGTTTTGTCACACAGCTGGTAAAAGTATTATTTTTCTCTTTTTGGTTCAGTTTTGCCTGTGAGCCTGTTGGAATACAAAGCGTGTTATTAACAGCTCATACTAATACTATTTGTGACTAACACAGTATTTAAGATGAAGATAAGAGTAAACAATCATACATTCCCTACACAAATTATAATACAACTGTATTACATGATTTCCTTTTGTTAAGAGTTTTTATTACTATGAAACAATGATTATGTCATACTACGGGTAAAACCTAGTAATATGCAAAATAAGTTATACTCATTTTGTATCTCTTAAACTTGCATAGATACTGGGCACACTGTAGAACATAGCCCAAAGTGACAGATTTCATTCAGTGGTGGGAATTTCATTTCATATGATTTTTTTCAAGGTCACAATATCTTTATCATCTGGTTTTTAAAAAAAAAAAAGGGCAAGGGCCAGCTAGTAAAATCATAATGAATTAATGGTTTTTAAATATACGTTGGATGAATATATAAAACAATTGCAGTGTTTTAGAGATGCTCTCAGTCTTTTACCAGTATTCATCATCTGAATAGGCGATATCTCCAAACTGTTGTGTTCAAAATCAAAATGCAGCCTTTATGGTGTGCCTGCTTTAGATTTGAATCTATTGATCCATAGTACCCACACATCTCTTTACTCTTTTATATGTCTGCAGTTAATCAATAACTTAGGTTTTGGCTCTGTTGCTTTTTTTTATGCTTCCTCTTTCTTTGATATGATGAAACTTTTGAGAAGCCCATTATGCAGTCTCCTGCACTCCACACAGAGATTTCTGAATAATTAGGGAAGATACTAAAATTAAGAATTTTTTCAAAGAAAAATTCTATTTTAAAATTGTAACCCTTTGCTGTTGGTGTTAACCAGTTGTATTTCAAAACAGTATGTGCTCATTTGCATACATACAAAAGTATCTGGGAGAAAGACACTGCATGGCATTTTCAAAGGCACAGATGGCAGCTAAGCAGTTCAGTCTTTCTTGGCCCGATACAGGACCAAATGTTCTGTCACAGCTGTGGGAATTAATAATGTAGCAGGAAAACTAACCAAATGTTATAAATGGGTCAGTTGTCATTTCCAGGAGTCAAGTAGAAAAGAGAAGCCTCTTTGTCTGTGTAAGTGCTGGGAGTACCACTGTTTACATTGTGCCCCCTTTCCTTCCTTCTGGCGGTACGGAGGAGGAGGTACAAGTTGGTGCAAACCATAGTTTTATCCACTTTAGGTCTCTTCCTGCTGACAAGGCAGGTCAAGGGAGGTTGTAGTTAAATGATAATGATTCTATTAATTATAATGTTCTGCCCTATGTTATTTTAATGAGGAGAGACTTCAGATGGGAATGTGAATTTGCTCAGCTGTAGGTGATGTCATATATTACCCTTCCTTGAAGAACAAGTATGGCTAATACTTGTAAAGCAGCTTTGATTAGGGAAAGGGGCTAAACTGGAGAGGTGCTAAGAAGCATTCTGTGCTGCGTGTGGCAAGTGAGTTTTATGAAGGCACTTAGAGACCAGCTTCCTTGAACATCACACAGCTCATTGCCTCTGCATGTGAATTTTTTCTGCATGAAAGTTGAGGTGCAGGGGGAATAAGTGCAATTCAGGATCATCTAAATCTGCAAGCAGGGAAACACATAAATATGTGAGATCTGATGATAGGAGACTGAGTACTAACCTTGTTTTGATTCTGAATATCTCTATAATAGCATCAGCTGTCATTTAGGATGACGCATGTAAAATTCTGCTGTGTCATCTACATATTGGTTTAGGGAATTAGAAATAAATTACAGCATTACAGGATTCAGTCCTGCAAAGATTTGTGTGGAACATTTTGCTCTCATTCATAAGTGTTACGAGGTCATTTGTGTCATTTTGTAGGAACAAAATTTACATTTGTTTTCCTTACTGGGAAATTATTCCAGGAACAATAGTAAAGAGTGGTAAGAAAGATTCTAGTAACCAGTTCTCAGGTTTTGTTTTTAAAAAAAGATAATATATTTTGATACTGTGTAAATGTGTTCACATTCCTCACTCTTTTTTAAAATTCTGTTTTAATCTTTTTTTTAGAATGAAAATTTAAATTTGCAGTTTCATTCTGGAGCAGAAATCAGTGGCACAAAGTTTAATAATCCTGAAGTTACATACCTGTCCAGTTAATTCTTCCTCTTTCTGCAACCCCTTCCTACTCTTTGCTGGTCTCCTGTTCTCTCCCTGAGATGCCTGAAGCAAAACAGGAGAATAAAGTCAATAATTAAAATAAGAAAATGAAAAGTTTTATCAGTGGCTAATACTATTCTCCTGAATGCTTCTTTAGCAGAAGGTCCAAGTGACTGAGCTGCTGGATTGCTCCTGAAAGTTGTGTTGAGAAGAAATCAGTTTGAGCTACCGGGTGGGTGCTGATCCTCATTGGGATTAGCAATCTAATCAAATGAGACTGATAAATATTTGAGGGTGGCTGAATTGCCTATAGTTACTCTGTTGATAAGAAGTATGTAAATCGTAGAGGAAAACCTTATGCTGTTTGCTTTCTATGATCTGTTTTGATTTTTTTTTTTTTTTTTCTTATGGACATACTTGAAACTACAAGAAAGGTAGAGCCTTTGAACAGAGACTTTCTGGCTGCATTGGCTTCTGGGAGGACTCTCACTTCTGAACACAAGCGTAACTTGCCCTGCATTCCATACCTCTTCTGTCCCTGCAAGCTTGTGCCCCGTTTTCTGAGCTGGGAATATGTTAACGCTTGACTTCGTGGCCATTTGTGAAGGCTAAATCCAGTGATTAACATATATCAAACTTCTCTGGTTTATAGCAGAGAGGGAAAAATGCTCCAAATAGGAATTGTCATTCCAGTGGAAGGAAAATATAGAGGAGCCTGATGTTGGCACAGAATTAGAGCCTTGCTTTTACTGAAAGTCTAATTTAATTTGAGAATAATGAAAACCTGAAACAGAAGTCACGTTGCTTTGACTCAAATTCTGGATGCAGTGGACCTTTTGAGATTGTAGGGGAAAGAGGTGTGTTGTGAGTGGCTTTCCACATAGTGACGGTAACATTAAATATACATAAATGTGTTGATGGCTCAGAAAAAAAGAGTAACGTTACTGCTCCCCTTACCAGTGTGCTGATTCATGTTCAGTGGATAGCCCTCCACTGCACATGACAATTTTGATTTCAAGTGGACTGCTCACAAAGTTATCTCCTGAGCATAAGTCTGCCTGGCCAGCAGTGTATGCAGAATTTAGGGCTAATTCTGCTCGTGCGTACTTTTGATTCATTCAGCCCCAGAGATTTCAGTAGTGTTCTGATTTCTTTATGGTGCCAATTGATGTTAGTGATAAATGAAAGCAGAGCAGCACTTAGAAATTTATCTTTGAAAAATTGTTGACGCTGTGCTAACACTTAACAGTATCACCTAAACAGCAAATGTGGCAGCTGTACGCTGGTCTAATTAAGTTTTTCAGACCAGGTGTGTAAAACCAAAAGCAAACCACCAAAAGTGAAGACATTTTAATGAGTTATGTTCTTACCAGTCACCTGGGCTGAAATTTAAAAGTAACCTTTCTTTATTCTGGGTTCTGTTTGATTCCCTCCTTGTTTAATTTGGACATCTCTATTTTACATATTCAGCTATTGCTGTTGGACCACATGTGACGGTACACACTCAGTGTCTGTCATATCTATATCACTGGGCAGAAACTCCTGCTAAAGGAGTTGTCTTTAACATCATGGATCCTTTACAAAATCCCCAGAATTCTGTAGAAACTGCAGTAATGTCTGTCGTGATAGAGAATGAAGGCCCACTGAAATCCAGCTTTCCCTTTAGAAAAGCACAATTATGCACTGGGAAAGGAAGGAGGGTGCTGATGAGTTCCAAAATTTTGTGCTTAGAAGCAGAGGAAGTAATGAATTGATGTAGATGTGTGTCATGTTGTCTGTTGTTATATGATTGCTGCGGAAAGACCCATTATAAAGTATGTGAGCAGCATCCTACCTAGACCTGTGAATGATTATGGAACAGATAATATGGATAAAAGAAGGAGTAACCCTTCTGAGTGCTTAACCTTTAGGGCTTGGATTTTTAAGAAAGTTCACGAGGAACTGTCACAAGTTGTATACTGGGATGGCAGGAGGATGGTGTGTAAGGTAGAGTGACACTGCGTGTTCTCAGATAAGATGGAGTTCGGGTGCATGAATGTGCTCTTTGAGGAAGTTGTTATATGCTACAAGGAAAAGAAAAATAGAAGTACTGCAAAAAATAATTCTTTTGGGAATTTATATTAGAATCTCTTTGGCGTGCACTGACAAACCTGGGTGAGCTGACAGAAGTAGTGACATAGAAAATTGTAAGTACCGTATTGGACAATAGAAGTATTTATGTATAATGAGCCTCTTATGGTAGAGTTTATTATTCTTCATTATTTTTTGTCACATAAAGATACTTGGGGGAAAAAGTAACATTTTGGAACTTCATCTCTACTTCACTCAGGATTTTTACAGACTTATAAGGGGAGGGTACTTATTGCTACTTATGATCTAAACCAAATTGAGTGCTTTTGAAGGAAGGTTTGTAATGAAGCTGGGTGGTCAGTTACGCTTAATATTAAAAACTCCTTTGTGGAAGCATCTATAGGAAAAAATGCTTTTTAAAAGATGTAGTGATTCGTGGGCTTTGGGTTTTTTTTTTTTTTCACCTGAAATTTTCCCTGAAAGTTTTCAGTTGAAAATATAAGAAATCATATATTTCCTTGATAAATGAAAAATACAGTGACGATATTGCGGTTTATTGAGCATCAGGTGTGCATTAGGTGTGCTTGAAAGCTGAATACGGCTTACATTCAAACAAGCATGTTTTCATTATCTTAGACTTCCCTGAATTACAGTCGGTCGGCTGTACGCTTATGTTAAAGAGATTTTCTTTAATTTGGTAAAACTCAGATCAATGAATGAGACAAAAAAAGCATTTGAAAGCATAATCAACAGCTATTCTGGTGAGTGAAAAAAAAAGATAAGTTCATGCTGTTATATTTAACATCATATTATTAGATATACAATGAAGCCAGCTATATGAAATGCAAATTGTTAGAGCATGTAGTTATTAAATAATATGTTACTGTTTTCCTGTATTTGAAATAATTAAAGGTTTTGATTTCTTTACTGGTACTTTTCCGCATTGTCTTTGATTAGCTGTTTCTATAATTTACAAAATGTTTTTGTTCCTCAAATTAAGATGCAGTAATTATTGATTTTTGCACTGTTATTTTTGTATTAGTCAAGCATCTAATATGTGCTTAATGCTAACATAAGGAACATGAGTCTTCTCTGAGGAGTTTACTGTTAAAAGGGTCTTGATCCTGAGAACACTGAGTGATGCAGGTAGCGCTTTGCAGATGAGTAATCCCTTCCTGGCAAAGTACTGCTTGTGATATTTCCCCCTATTGAATTAAATGGAAACACGCTTGTATATATTTGCCATGAGTCCTAAATGAGAAGTAAAAAGGCTAAATATTTGCATTTGTGTTACATGTACTCTCTTTTCTTTCTGCTTAATTTAATTTGAGATGTCAATCTGCAAGTGGTTTGTTTTGGGTTTTTTTGGCGTAGTCCATCTACTGGATGTGGAGACTGAGAGGGATTTGGTTTGGGGGTTTCTTTGGGGTTTTTTTTTATCAATTACAGTATTATTGTTTTCCTAATAATTCACAATATTGAGTCCTGCAAATCTATTTAATGGCAAGAAATCTTAGGGAATTTTATGGTGAGCTTTCAGAAGGTATAATGCTATTGTTGGGTGCAGGTTGTCGTGGCCAGGTGTCCTGGAATGGCACAGGTCTGCCATCCTGCTGCTGCATGCTCCCATCATCTCCCTTTGCTAGGTACTGAAGCTCATCCAAACCGTCAGGGGCCAGTTCAGGAGCTAAACAGCAAAAAATTTGTGTGTGTAGGGTATCTTCTCTGCTCCTTGGACCAAGCTGTTGCAGGTTCCCTGGCAAAAGGTAAGGGGAAGCAAGAGGGAAGGTGACAGAGCATGGGAACCCCTCTCAGTAGCCACGGGGTGTTAAAACGTCAAACTGTGCCAATGTAATGATCATAAACTGAAGCAGTGGATGCTCATCAAGTGAAGCAGATGGTGTTATGTGATGAGACATGGAGTTGTAAGGGGATGACCCTGGATTGAAGATGGGCCCACTTCTGTTTTTAACTCTCTCACAGACTAGCTGAGAGGCCTTGAGCAAACAGTTTCTCACCTCATTGCCTGTTTCTCCATTTGAAGTGGCAGTAATATTGCCTGCTCATTGACAGTTGCTATTCAGGTGCTTAGATGTCCTCTGGTAGGGAACGGTATGAAAGCGAAACCATAAAGTGCAGAACTCTAAATATGGAAAATTAGTAAAAGGCATGCTAATTTTCTGTACTTCAGTGTTGCTTGGACCTACAGGCTTAAAAAAAGGAGCTTTCCTTTTAATTAAAGTTAAAGCTTCATTACTCCTGAGCAGATAAGAGCTCAATATGAAAATATCATTGCTATTCAGAACTACCAGAATCTATTGCAAGTCATCTGTGAATCATCTCTAATTAACACGGTGCTTTATTACAGGGCTGTCTGAACAATGGCAGGCTATTCTTTGCAACCCTCTAAGCTAAAGTCTATTAGCTTTTCATTATCTCAATTACTTTTAATATTCTGGAAAAACTGTTTATGGGTTTTGCCTGCCAAAGGACTCCAAAAAAGTAACGTTGCCATTGGAAAATTAAGGGCATGGAGTTTGCCTCCAAACTCCCAGTGGAAGGATATGCAGATTCCCTGAAATATCTGGAAATTGGAGCTAACGTGGAGCTTCTGTGCAATCTGCTTGCATGAGCTTTAGACTCACTGTTCATTTTCAGCCAAGATACCATCAGAAAATGTGCTAGGTTTGAGAGGCAAGTAAAAGCAATGAAGGCGGTCAAATCATCTGTTTAAGTTGAGAGCAAAGATTTACTACATGCCAATGATTGGAAGACATTCAAATGTGGCTTCATGATCTCCCTAAAGGACAAGTTATTGAGTCTGATAAGAGGCAAGGGAGAAAAAAAAAATAAATATATATTTTCCGCACCTAGAAGTTGTAAGCTTGAGCTGCTAATAGCGAGTTTTCTACATAGCCAGTGCTTATTAGCTTCAGCAGCCAACTGTCTCAGAGCATTTGAAGAATTCAAGCCCAGCTGGATATGAATTCAACAGTCAGCATTTAATATATATGGAAACAAAATGGATTGTGAGGCTCTTGATTTAGAGATAATGCAGTGGAAAGGGTACTTGTGGAAGTGTTCAAGAGGAATGCATTTCCCACTAAGCATAAAGGGTCTGACCTTCTTAGGCAGCTGCATATACCCAGTGTGACCCCTTTGGTAGCTGCCAGCATCAGGTATGTGTACATATTTGCTTTTGTGTTTTCCAACCTGTATTTGCTAAATCTCTATGCTATAGTTCGCAAGTGTTTCTTCCTCTTTCTGAGGACACGTGAATTTTTTAAGTACCTTTTCTTCCTTTTCCCTCCTTGTGTCTCTTAAAGGGGATTACTGATTGCTGGTATCTTCCCGTGGCTACAGAAGGTAAGTTAGGCTGGGAGGACAGTGAAGATGAGGCTGGTTTTGTTTTCAGTGGAAAGGGGGGACAGAATGATTAGCAGAAGTTATTAGCATTACTTCACTGAGATTTGAGAGACTAAGTGCCAATAGTTTAGAAAATATATTTTGGGTGATGAAGGTAATTAAAACAACACTAATGTGGTACCGTAACTCAAAACAACAACAACAAAAAAGGAAGTTTACAAACAGGAAAACTGAAATAGGAGCATTCTATAAATTTCATATTTTCTTGTTAATAGTTTGACACACGTCATTTTGCTGATGGCAGGCCTGACGTGCTCAAGAGTAGGAACAGAGGAACAAGGAGTGACACGGTGGCTGTGGCTGCTCTGTGCACTCCAATAGTTGAAAAGGTAGGATGTTGGGGAAGGGGTTGTAGAAGGATGAAGAAATCACACAGTAGAGCCCCTGTAGTATGAGAAGTGCCTAATATCCCATGTACGTTATCTGAAAACCTAACCACAGACGAAATAAGCAAACTCCAGCAAAGTCACGCAAATGTCTAGAGACATGCCAGGATTTAGTTAAGAGATTGGTATTATCTAACTCAAACAATAGTATCTTCAAAATCACGACACAGAAAACTGTCTTACCATATCATTTATACAGTCACATAACTGTAGGAAAATTCTCATTAAAGGACACTAAATTAAGATCGAATCCAAGGAAACACAGTGAGCTTGCTGCCAGAAGAGGTTAGCAGCAAGTGACCCATTATGCCAAGAAATTACTGAGGTAAGGGCAATTTATTTCAAAACTGGTTTTTAAGCTATACAGCCAAAACAAAGGTAATCCTATATTATCCCTCAGGATATAGATGAATGCACACAAGTTTCAAGAATACATGCCATCATGTCTAGTGGCTGTTACATAACTGGCTAGGTGAATTGTGTCTTTTTTTTTTTCCTTTTTTTTAAAAAAAAAAAACCAAAACAACATTACTTACTGGTCAACTTACTTCTTACTGAATTGTAAGGACCTTAAACCTAATCAGTTCAAAAAATCCCATGTATGCTTGATGACTACTTTAAATAATGCAGGTAGTGTTTCCAGAACTTTATTTCTTACCATGAATGCATAAAGATTAGCAGCAACAATTTCTGATTCAGGAGCAATTGCTTTATGTCTGTTTTGATAGAGTAATGCTGCATGGAGGAAGGCAATGCTGCTGTTGCTAATAGTCACAGTAGTGTATGTTTGAGTTCTGATGCCGAGTTGCTTGGAGATAAGAAAGATTTGGGCTGCTTCACGTCTATTCGAATCAAACAATCTGGTGAAAAACGCATATTCAAGTGAAAGTAATAGATACTAGTTAAATGCCTATGTAAAATAAATGGACTTAAATACTTTTAAATAAGAAATGCTGAAGTAATTAAAATCTGAACTTTTTTACTTCAACTTTGATGACAATTCTTGCAGAGAAAAAGTGTAATGACTTCACTTTGGATTTTTTAATTTGAATAGGATTTAAACTTTTAAGGTTTGCATATATTAAAGTAATTCTTATTAAAATATAAATGATGACGCCTTATTATTTTGTGACTAGTATAATAACACATGCATCCCTGCTATTGACAAGTGTTTTGACAATAATTTTTTTTTTAATTTAAAAATAACTGTGGGTCACAGTTGCTTCTTGCTAATAAATGTGTCTTACCTTAAAGTATGCATTTTGGGGAAACCTGAGTCAAGAGGGTTGTTGAAAAACTGAAAAGGGCTATCAAGATGGCCAGGTCCTAGAGTACTTTATTTAAAAGGAGAAGTTAAGGGAGCTGGGTTTGTATAGCAAAGAAGGTGCTCAGGGGTGATGTAAGAGCAGTCTACATCTTTGTGAAGAATGGCCAGAAGACGAAGGTGCCAAACTCTTCTTGGTAACACCAGGCAAAACCATTTTGGTCAGTGGCTACAAGTGCCAGCAAGGGAGGATCAGGTTGGAGATCAGAAAAATCTTCTTCACTTAAAAGGTAGAGCAGCACTGGAGGTGGGTCACCCAGCAATACTCTGGAGTCTTCATCTGTGGATGTTCAAGACTTAGCTAGAAAAAGCCATAGCAGACCTGATCTGCTGCTGATGATGGCCCTGCTTTGAGCAAGAGACTGGGCTAGGGACCTGCAGAGTTCCCCTTCCACTCACATTTACATGCTTTCTATTATATTCTGTAATAGTAAATGATTAAAAATATTGGATAGTAGGAAAGAATGTGCAAGCCATTTAAGAAATGTTCTCAGAGTTTTTCTGAAACTTCACAGGAAATTTTGAGAATGACTTTGTCTGCCAAGTTGTGCATATTTTTAGGGGATACTAAGTTTTAGCCATCTCTAAATCACAGCACTCTACTGAGCCACAGGCTTTAAAACTTTGAAGTTTTAAAAGTGCTTTAAGAACAGTACATTTATCTAAGAAACATTAGATGGTAGTATTTATCCCGTGATTGCTTAGCTTTGTTCTTTTTAAAATAAAAAGCCTCATGAAGTATCCAAGCAAAACTCAAAGGTTAGGATAAAATTCAGATTATGCATTAGTGGTTCTGAGAGGGAAATTTCTCACAGCAGTGTTGAAGTTGTCACCAAAACAAGCATTAATAAATTCCAAGGTAATGGTATGCTTAAAATAAATGCTTATTTATCAAGGGAAGAAATATACTGTTAAGGCATATGACCAAAGTTAATTTTGACCACTGATTCCAAGAAGCAGAAAATATGAAAAAGCCCATTAAAAAAAAAAACCAAACCAAACAACCAAAACATTTCTTAATGCTCCATAAAATTCAAGACCTGATAGAAGAATTCAGTTGTACAGAAAAGGTCAGAATACTCAGCTGGTGTGGTAATTCAATTAACTAATGACTTCAGTGCAGGATTATTAAGCGTGTTCCTGTCCTGGGGGAACCATGAAAGAAGAAAAGGGAGATGGCCTGTCTGTTGCAATACTTGCTTTCTGAATTAGAGAGTTCCTTTCTTTCTTCCTTTTTTTTTTAATTGATTTCCTCCATATCCCTTGAAATCTTTCCCTTTCTAACCCACTCTCTGGAGGATCCACGACTAGATAAAACTAGTCTAATGCTCTATGGTTAGGGTGAGTGACTCTGCAACTCCACAGAACAAGAACTAGCATTATCAAGCAACCTCATTTTTCTTATTGTGCTTTCCAAATTGGCAGAATAACAAGCTTTTCTTTGTCCTCCACTACTTCTTATCTCCCATGTGTCTGAGAATGTAGGTTATTATTTGGAACTCTCTCATAAAGGGAATTGGGAGAAAGAAGCACGTGAAAGGTCTACAGACAAAAGGTTGACGAGTGCCTGATTTGCTTTTATTCTGTCAATCCTTTTTCCAAAACTTGGTCTCATCCTCCTACCTCTTATTTTCTAACTACTGTTTGGCATTCTTGCCTGTGGAATGAGCATTAAAAAAAGCAGATGTGTGTTCACACTGTGTACTTAAACTAGCCTGAGATATAAACATGCCTTTGTCCCAAGTCTGGTCAGCGTATGAAGTAATTCATAGCAAGAAATGTTGCTTTAGAGTTGTAAAAAGTCTTCATAGGTCCAGTAGAGCCACTTCTCAGCCTGCATGAAGCGAAGGAAGGAACCTTAGGTCCAGTGACAAGTTATATGTATGTCATTAACATTGCAAATATTTAACAACACTTTGCTTATAGTGGTATTTCTAGCTGCAAGTCTGTTAAAGATTTTGTCAAAATCCAAAAATCTGAAGACTGTCTTTTAAAACAATACTATTTAAAAAGTTACATTTCAGGTGGTTTTAAATACTTGTCAGCCTTTATTGACTACAGCATGCAATCTTCAGCCTTCCCACCCCTGCCCCCCAACTGAAAGAATATAAATTTTTGAAATGAAAGGGAAGACAACATATACTGCCCAGAGAAACATCTTCAGCATCGAAAAAGGCATTGCTGTCAGAGGTCTCAAATGAGTGATCTTGAGACTGTTCAGGCTTAATATTTTTATAAATAGCATCAAAACGAAAGCTAAGAAAAAGAAATTAAATTTGCTGATAGCACAAAAATTAGGAAGTGCCTGCAATAGAGAGAATTGCATCATTGTATGAGAAAAGCAGTTGATGCTTATTTCTGCAGTACTAAAGTAGAATGAAAATTTGTAAATCATTGGGCCAAATCAGGTACTGAAGAAAGGAATTTGTCTCACTGTAGCTGCCTATAGTTAGGCATCTAATCAAAGATAATTGTCTAGGCTCCTTTTGCAGTCAATATAAAGGCATTCCAGAAGATAACTGACTCCTCCTACCCTGTGCACTTCAAAGGATCCAAAGAGGGGATCCCAGAGCTTTCTGTCTCTCTCTATTGACTACACAACAGGTGTAGAAACCTTGGTCAGAGTACACCAGCAAGGAAGGCTGGCTTTGTATCCTGCCCAGTTATAGGGCAACAGTGAAGCAAAATCTGAAATGGTCATAGAATAATTGAGGAAAGCCCTGAAGTACAACTTCTGATGAAGAACTTCTAATTAATGCTACTACTAAGGCTCTGATAAAACCTCTTCTGTTCATGGCAGATGACTGTAGATATGAACAAGTCTAGAACAAGGCTGTCTATTGGGACACAGGTATGGAGAGATGGTTGAGTGAGGGTCGGCTAAAAGAGCCCACTCTCCTTTATCACAGGCAAAACAAGACTGGGAAGAGATATGATTACCCTTTAAAAAACAACATTTGCTTATAGGTAGGGAAAAGAAATAATTTAAAGAAAGGTGCTGGCATAGGAGCAGAGGTTTTCAAGTTGGTTGTGGTGCATCTAGGCCAGGTGCTACAGTGAGTGAGGAGGAAGGTGAATTTCTAGACAGCCTCCCAAGGGGAGTTGTCTGGAAGCTTAACTAATTGTATGATGACTTTGTGATGGCATTAAACCAAGTTTGTAAGAGTTCAAGCAATTCCTATGTTAATTGGCTGCCTGTGGTTACATCCATGTTACATTTGATAGTGGTTCTCAAATTCACTGAGCAATGTGCATCAAACACATCCAAACTGTAGAGCTCAGGTCATGCCGTTTGCATTCATGCTGGTGTCTCAGACCGGTAGCACCTAACCTGTACTCAGGTTCTGCTTATACTAGTATACATCCGAGTTATGTACAGAGATTTGTATGAGGTGTGTGTTTATGCGTTCAGTTATACAGATGTGATGGAACATGGAATAGCCTGACAAGGAAAGTATTAGCAGCTACAGAAGATTAGATCAGACAAACACCAGAAAATATTATTCAGAAAATCAATTAGCGTGGAGACAGTTAACACCTCTGTAATCTGCAATTTTAGTTCTACACTACACTTCCAGTGAGTGGGCCTCTGCCCTAGTGGGGAGCCCAGTCAACGGGTTCTTGGCTTTCCCAGTGCGTGGACTCTTCACTGCAGCTATAAGTTACTCTCTCTCACCCTTTGGGATCTTTCTAATTTTAAATAAGCTGAGAGTCATTTATAGATTCAACATTTTGGAAAGCATGTAATGGCAATGCATGATTCCAGTTCTTGTCTGGTTTTAGCCAATCCACTACTGCTAGTTTTATAAGAGAGAGAAATACTTCAGGACATTTTAAAATGCTCTTTCCGTACCAGGGCTATTCTCTTAATTTTCTCTACAATCTAAAGGATAGTTTTTAAGTAAAGGATAGCTATCTCAGCGATTCCAGTTCTGCTGGGCCAGGCAGCGGCAGTGTACCACTTTCTTATCTGGGAAGCGGGCAGTTTATGTCAGTATAACCCATCCCTGCCAACGAAGGCGGCAGAGCCATCTCATAAGCACATGTTCCTCCCCCCATCCCAGAAACAAATACTGAGCTCACCCAGTTTTAACTTGGACCAGTCCTCCAGTTTGGTTCATCCTGTGGCTGTGGGAATACTTATGCCAACAGATGATAGAAGGAAATGGTGGCCTGGAGATGGCAGAGTGAGGCCACAAGTGGTGGCTTATGCCAAGACTAGCATTATCCTTCTCACCAGCCAAGGTATTTTTGTCTAAAACACAACAAACTTCCCCGCAGCCTCCAAAGCTGCCAGTAGCCCTCTGAGAAACAGGTGGTATTAGCTCCACTCCTCTTTCCCATTAAGAATTTGTTTCATTTCCTGTTTTCCAGCATCCCTTACAGCTGCAACCATCTTGCAGCAGGTTAACTGGGCCAGGGCAACCAGTTGTATTTTCTTCTTCAGTGAAATCTGATGTTTCTCATGTATTGCAATGACTCCAGAAGCCCAGAAATTTTAAAGTCAGGTGTGCTAGGAGATGCCCAATAATACTGCAAAAATCAGTCATGTTGCTAAAAGGATTTCTCTCTGTCTTTCTGTTACCAGCTTAAGTGCTGCTACGTGACAGGTATAGTCCCCTGAATGTCCTTTTCTGATTCCTTCTCTCTCGTATTTCTTGTATGTTTTTGGACCTTCTGAATTCTGGAGATGTGCCATAAAATAGTCCCTAAAAATCAAGTATCGGAAAGTAATCCTTCTCTCTTCAAGCTCAAGTTCTGTGGTTTTTTTTTTGGTTTTTCAATTGTTATTTCAAGTTTCTTGAGCTAATGGGGATGAAGGTAAGTAGTAGTGAGTCACGCATTTGAATAGAAGATCTGAGGAACAGGAAGTGAGAGAGGAGATGAAGAGAGAACTCAGGAGTGAAGGAAGGGAGGAAAGATGTTTTAAGTGTTAAGAACATAGTAAAATCATAGTGATAAATAAAGCAGTTTTCAGTCCCGAAGATGTACAGCAGCAAGGCTCTGCTGTGCCTTTTAAAATGGTCCTTGATGGCCTTGCTTGTGCGTGTTTTCTAGGCAGCCCAACCAGAGCACGCTGCCCTTGAAAAGCTCTTTGGAAGATTTAAAAAGTCTGATGTTGTCTGATGCATGCAGCCCAGGGCATGTGGATGTTTTCAAAGTAGCTCTAAAAACTCAGGTTTTACTTCTTCATCGTGTCACAAATCTTAGAGTAGATGCTAACATAGTCATTTTGCTAGTACTGTTCCCACATCTTTCTCAGTTTCTGGTGTTAGGAAATCCTGATGCCGATTTCTTTAGCTTTACGATATAAAGCGGATGGCAAATTAATTTAATACTGGTTTTAGTTTGTTATCAGTAAAATGGGACCTTGAGCTATATTGTTCTAGGTGAATTAAGAAATTATTATGTGGTTTTGTAAATATCAGATGGAATCTAACTAACTTTTTTCGAAGGTTAAAATGATTTTGCATGACTTCTTTTCAGTTTCACACTTCCTGTGTAGCTGTATTAGAAAGAGGGGGTGTATCACAACACTTCAGACTTTTTTTTTTTCTCTGCTTGTTTCTTCAGCTTCTATTTCAAAAATAGGCAGGGAGAGCTGTGCCTGTAATCTGGAGTTAAGTACTGTTTTTACAGTAATTTAAAGCAGTCCTTCAAATTTGTCCAAAAAGAGATATAAATCCAACAAGAAGGGAGCCAATGCTAAAGATTTCAAGAGTGACTACTGGTTTTTTTTTATTTATGAATCTTGCTTTTGTGGTGTCTAGCATGGGGTGGGTGTTCATACAGCCTTAAGCCTGATTTTCAGTGACTCTTAGGTGTGTAATATATTTTGAAAATAACCCATGTGTCATTTGCCCTACTAGATGTAACACCTGCCAAGGTAAATTTGCATGTCCCGTCGTTTCATTCTTTTTTGACATTACTCAGAGTTAATCTGTTTCTGTAAACAAAACTAGTAAATATGTGCCAGGCTTAAACTGAAATTTTGGCTGTGAGCACATAACAACGAACATTGTGTCTACTCTGACAGAGCTCTCATGCAGTGGTGGAGCGCTCCAGCCCCATTTTATAGAAGGAGATTTGAAACAGAGATGTGACTAAACTGCAGTGCCAGGTGCCAACCTTTAGGGTCCTGAGTTTACACACCTACTTGTTAAAATCAGGAACCTCGCTGGAGTGCACTCTGGCTCCTTTCTGGCTAAAAATACCTGGATTTTCTTCACTGGGGTCATGATACGCCAGTAGGAAAGAATAAGAGAAAAACAATCTGCGCCCCCATTCTAATAGAGAATCCAGGATGTGGCTGGGTTTTGTACACGCCTAGAGATGCTAGACATAGCCAGAGAGCTTAAGGTTCTTCACAGTCATACCAAATAGTCTCAGATACAGGACGATACTAATTCAGGTCACTCAGCTCAACTAGATATGATGCTTTTTGTCTACCTAGTTTACTTTTGGACCTTGGCATGTAGCTTTATTAGCTAATCAAAGGGGAAAAAAATGCCTAAAATTGATACTTTCCTGAATAAAAGTTTGCAAGCCCCGTTCTACACTTGTCTCTCTCTCGGGATTTCAACAGCAAACAGTAGTCTGGCTTTTTTGCTTACTGCAGTGTCAGTTTGGTCTGTCGATGATTATTAAAAGTAAAAACAGGGGTTTCAGTAAATGTTCCACTCGCTATTTCTCCTATTAGGTGTATGATGTCTTTCAGAGCCTATCAAGGTAAATTTGCCTATAAGCAGATTTCTAATGATTACATTCCTTTTTAGTATTGTTCCTGGCTAGTCTGAATAAACAGTAAACATACGCTGTGCATAATGAAATTCTTCCACCTGATTTTGTATTGTATAATGTATAAATATTCATGTGATAAGACTGTTCATATTTCAGTAACCAAGTAGCATCCTTCTTTCTAGAAACATCTAGTCCATTATAAGAGAACAGTATGATTTTCTACTTATTATCCAAAGGCAAGAAAGCAGAATGGTATTTTCAGCAATATCTTTCAACCATGTTGGAGTAGAAGTTTATGTAATATAAAGGAGATTGGGTTTTTGGGTTCTTTGCCTTACACTTCTATCTACCACCAAAAGCCAGCAAGACCAGTATACAGTATCAGCCAAGAAACTAAAAATCTCAGTGACATCACTAAAGAGAAAAAAAAAAAAGGAAATTGAAGCTGACATTCTTCTGGCCTGTTTTCAACACAGATTGCTAGACCACCTGATCTCCATCCTAGAAGTCTACAGCCAATTGACATGTATGTGGCCAGTGATGCTGTTGCAAGTTCACGCGAGTCTATAACTAGCGAAGCACAAATGGGAGCAGTCAATATAGCAGTTACGACACTTGCCAATCTGATGTTCAAGCACTAATGCAGGATGCTTTTGGGAGAGTTAAAATGTCTGTCATCTGCTGAAAACTCAGTAAAATTTTGTTATCTTGGCCTGGAGCTATTATTTCTGTGGCAGTCACTGTTTTCCCTGAACAAATAAGAACAAGCCATATGTCCTCATAGTGCTCCCTGTTTGATATCTCTGAAAGTAACACCACTCTATCATCAGGTAGTGGGTGTTTAGGGGGGATTGAGGAAGTAGACCTCTTCTGCACCAGCATGACACATATAGAAATGGTTTGTCCTCTCGGTGCCTCTAAGTAATTTTTTTTTAATCTCAACTGCTGAAGTAGTCTATTGGAGAGAAAAGTAGAAAGGACTTTCCATCTAAGCTACTTGCATCCCTGCAAAATACCAGTTTCAAATCTACCAAGAACTTATTTCAATGCCCGGTTTTAAGAATATTGGAAGCTTTTGAATGGAATCCACTGATCAGAATATCAGCATGTTGAGCAAAACTGATCTTTTCAAAGCAAGTCATTCTCTCCTGTGGTTGCTGCACTTGTATTATACTACTCACCTTTCATATGATTGCCAGTGTGTTGGTTAATGCTTTTAGCAAATAAGGAATTACATATATGTGGATGTAAGAGATACTCTGCCTTTGCCCAGGGTCCTGAGGCCTTGAGACTACAAGTGCAAGATTAAAAAGGCATTGTAGGCCTGTTACGTTGCTCTTTGGAGTAAAGACTGTGGCCGAAGAGTCCACATCCTGCTGGTTCATCAGACAATTAGACAAGATGTATGACTTTGCTTTCTTCTTCCTTCTGAGCAGTGATTTTAATATGCAAAATGGCTGAAGGGGCCTGCACCTCCATTGGAAACTTGTTGTAGTTTAGATATGGAAAAGGCTGAAAATTACTGAAGCTTGTGATACACAGACAGGAGCAGGAGGAGGTGAGAGAAGGGAGAATAATAAGCACTTTCTTTCCTGCCTATTCCCTTACATCCCCATCCAGCCAACATTGCTGATCACTTATCACTGCTGGTGAGAAGAATGTCTGAGGTGGCAAGTCGCTGCCTGTATTCCACAGTGTTGGCAGGGCAGAGCACTTTATTTTTGAGAGAGGAAACTCCACTCAACTAAGTGGCATGCTAAACTGGACAAGGTATTATCTAGGTACGGCATCTAGAAAGGCTGAGACCCACATTGGTACACTGGTCTAATGAGATTAAAGCCTGTCATTTTTTCGGGCAAAGCCCATCATGTTTTTTTTAAAGAAACATCAATAAAAAAATACAACCACCTCACTTGTTCATTTAGGAAACAAAAGCTATGTGGAAATTTGTCCAGCATTCAAGATCAGGAAACAGCAATTACTGAGAGAGTCATGTGCCGTCTAATCACCTGGGGGAAGGTGTTGTTCCTTATTCTGCTCATTGATGCCTCTTGGAAACATCTGCTCTTGCTCCTGATTTTCTTTAATGAGACCATAAATGGTACCGTGTAATTCACCTTTTCTGTAGCATTGTCTCTTGGGCCTCTATTTTGGGAGTCTTATTTTCCTTTTCTCTTTGTGCCATGTTATGCTAATCTTATTTGTTCTGTCTCTACTGTCTGTGCCTCTGATGCTTTCTTAGTTCTCTCTAGATTTTTCTCTGGTTTTCTGATGAACTTATTGAGGAAGGATATATAATACTCATTGTACTTGCAAGGAAGGTACTATCAACTGATAGGTTTTTACTTTTACAGCTATCATTAAATTTTCTCAAGTAGCAAAGTCATTCCGAGTTTGCTCACAAATGGTTGATTCACGTAAAAGAATACAAGGTCTATCCTGAAAATAGGGCCTGATGTGTCCTGTAATACAGTAATACAAAATTTCTCTCAGCAATTTTATTATCTAGCCTGTGGTTTGTGGTAGATGTCTTGGACTTAAGTGTTCTTTCAGGCAAACAATTAGCTCAAGTTATTTTGTTTCTTCAGAAACTGATGACTCATTGATGGTGGCATCCTCCTTGCTTGTGTTCTCTGCAGGCTCCTTCGCTGCCCCATGTGAATTTCCTAAGTCTGGGTCTTTCAGTCTGTTACTACTGTTGGTATGGTCCATCTGTACACGTGAGGAAAGGACCTTTGGCTTTCATGGGATATTAATTGGGCATTCTCCATTTGTCTTTTAAAAATTGGAACCTGGGCTGTGCAGTATCTAATTTCAAGTGGTTTCTGTTGGAGAGATTGTCTTGAATCCTGTGTTTGGGTGCTTTTTTTGTTTTTTTTAAGCCCTTTTCCAGTTGAAGTAAACTTTATTTTGCTATTAAGCTCTCTGGGAGGAGGAACAGCCACAGTCTTGTGTTTGTTTATGTTGTGTTGCAGAAAATATGTTTCTAGTTTTAAAAAGTGTATTTCAGAATACAGATTTAGAATACAGAGTATTGCTCCTCGATGCCAATGTGTCATATATCCCTTCCACCAGTTTTGTTGTTTATTCTTGTCTTCAACAGGGACATTTGGTGGATTTCTTTTTCCATTGAGTTCCTCAGCAGTTAAAATTGCTCAGAGGGGAGGTGATAAATAATTTACAGCCATGAATTTCCAAGTGCAATGAATTTTTTACATTGTAGGTTGATCTGACTGTTGTATGTTTATAAATATAACGATGAATGTTCCAATTTAATCTATTTTTTGGCTTGAACATTTTTATTAGAGATATTGGGAAAGGTGGATATTGTCTGACTAACTGAAAGTTTGAGGCAGTGTTTTTGAGGCCTCTTCTCATTTGTTTTTCTGAAGCAAATTTAAGTTCCATGTCTTGAAGCATACCATGTCAACAGAACTGTAGTAGAATTTGTTCTTCAGATATCCATCCCTATGCTTTAGTTTTACATGCTTATCTATTTTATTTCTGTATTTGTACTTTTTAATGTACATTTTTGCAACTCGGTTGCTTTTGCTTTTTATGGTTGGAAGGTATGCTCATCAATATCTCTATTGCTCTGCTGCCCAATAGGTGAAGAGCAGTGTCCTGGCACTGGTGGTTGGTTGTCCTTCTGCATTTAAACCCTAATCACCTGGTTTAAAGTGGAGTGAGAAAGCAAAGAGATCATGCCTATTTGTATGCCTGTGTCTTGGCAGGGATTTAAGAGACTCACTCTCTAGTCTGGGCATGTTGTTCATCTTGCAGTCTGACCTTTAGCATCAAAGGGTAGCTTTTCCTCTGATGTTTACAATAAATTGCCAATACATCATAACTGATTATTTGGGGGGGGGGGGGGGGGGGAGTAGGGGGCACAGTAAAGAACAAAATTCTGAATGTAATACATGTACCAGATAGTTAGGTGTTAAGTTCATAGAATCATAGAATTGTTGGAAGGGACTTTTAAGATCATCTAGTCCAATCATCAACCTAACTCTGATAAAAAACCATCACTAAACCATGTCTCTAAGCTCTATGTCAACCCATCTTTCAAATATCTCCAGGGATGGTGCCTCAACCTCTTCCCTGGCCAGCACAAACCAAAGTAAAGCCTGTGTAATCTTCCTGGAAGTTTCTTACAGAGCAGGTATGTTTAATGGTGACTGCATGTCCTTGTACATGAAAGCGCTTTGTGCATAATGGGAGGGTAAGTCTGTGATAAATCTACTACTATCAGTAGTAACAGGCACTCACGTACTGCTTATTATTACACAGAGCGGGGTATGCACCCGCTGTGTATGCAAAGCTGGGGAATTACCACCTCCTCTGCATTAATAGAGATGTCAGTGTCCAGGCGGGGTTTTGCTGTACCTGTGATGGGAAGGGTTCAGGGAGCTGCCCTGAACTTGTCTGACTGCTATGTAAAGCTCAAGTGGCTTACACAGGTAGGAATGTGTGTGGCTGCCAAAAGCCTTTGTCAGCAGGAAGAAGTCTGGCCCGGCTGGTGTGAGGGCACCTCTCTGCCAGGCAGGGGAAGCAGCAGCAGCCCTGAGGCGTGGGAGGGAAGGGAGGAAGGAGCGAGGGAGGTCAGATAGTCAGGTGAGTGCCTGGGGCCTTTCTGCCACTTAAGATTTTACTGCTGCAAGGTCCTGAGGAGATACGGAACTTGACTAGATAGGCTGCATCAGCAAATAATTTTGGCATTGCCAGTTGTACCAACCAAATTGCTTTGAACCTGTTTATTCTTTTACTTGTGGAAAGGGTTTTTGGTGTAACTTACAGATACCTTTGCTGGGTTAGTTCTTCCCCTCCAGGATCTTTAGGCAGGAACCAACACAACTGTAGTGGCAAAGGGCTCCTATGCATGACGTGGCTTACACCAGGGCAGCACCTTGAAAGCAACCCCAGAAGATACGCTTTTGTTGCAAAACAAGAGAAATAGAGAAACAATCAGTGGGAGGCACTGAGAAGAGAAAGGGATAAAGCAGACTGCCATTGTGCTATAGTTATTTTAGGGTGGGGGAGACAGCAGTGGTTCAGGCACAGAAGAGTCAGAGGCAGTAGGAGATTACAGACCCCAGTGCTAATGGTAGCCTTTCCAATCTGACATCCTTTTAGATGAAAGCATAAATGCCAAAATATTCTTTTTTTTTTTTTTTTTTATGCTTTTCCAGGTGCATATAGATTGTGCTGAGCTTTAGACAGAATAGAGGGACTGAGAACCTGTGAACAAAGCAGGTAGTGACAGGCATGGCCAGCCAACATTGTTCGCGGCAGAGTCCAGGCATGCAATTAAAGCAAAATGCGTGTCTCCTTTTTAGAGCAGATTGACTGGAGTGGTATTGTCATTTAACCTCCAAGAGTCTTCTCAGGCTGTAGTGGTGTCAGCTCTCCCTGGGCTTATTTATCTGAGTCATTAATAAGTCATCAGAGTCATTCACTTTCCATATGAGGTTATGGGAGAAAGGCATGTCTGGGTGCTCCTTGGTAGTCAGAAGGGAAAGGCTGCCAAGGACAAGGAGCCCGAGCTGTGTGCGGCAGGCAGAAAAAGCTCTTCAGTCTCTGGATCACACTGAGATTCATTAGTTTTTGAAGAAAAGCTGAAAAATGCGATTATGTTGGGAGCGTGGGGGGGCAGCTGTAAATCTGCATGCTTCCAGTATAGTGAGCAGCTCAAAATTACAGCCTGTAAATAGATGTACATATTTAACCTCTTAGAAGGGCTGAAGATCCCTGCTGTAGTACAGTAGGAATAGTAATACTTACCATTTAGATTGTGCTTTCTATTTTCAGAACTGTGCCAGCGTTAGGTATTTCAATGTAAAGCGGGCGGATAATCTGCGAACAGGATTTTTAGCTTTTTGATTTCGGGCAGGGTGGGGGGGTCGGGGGGATGTTATTTTGTATAGTCCTCAGAATAAAAGGAGGTTCAGACCCTTCTGCTCCGGCAGTGGGTTCATGGCGTCTTTCAGCCTTCTCCCAGGAGAGACTCTCATGCGGGAGCTGATTTCTTCTCGGATCTGACCACCGTAGCCCTCAGTAATTATAGCAGCGTTGAAATTCCGAGCTAAAAACAGAAGTGCAGCATGTGCCTATTCCCCATGTGATTCGGCAACCAGGAAATTGAAAGAGCCTGCCTGAGAAGGGAGAGGGGAGTGCAAAGCAATAGACACATCTAATATTTATCTCAAACCTGCTCCGCCTGGGACGCAGGAGCTGTCATCTGCCGGAGCTGATTATGCATGCAGCCAGAGCAGAGCCTGATTGGGTGTAGTAGGACCTGAGGCGAGGGGGAGAGGGAGCCGAGAGAGAGAGTTGGGCTCGCCGCACCGAAATGTAAACACTGGAAAGCGAGAGGGAGTCGAACGCCTTTATGCTCCGAACTGCGAGCAGCAGCCTCCCGTGGCTCCGGACCCCTTGCATATCTAGCTGTGCCCGGCTGGATGAGCAGCAGCGGAGACTCCGGAGGATCTCCTGCCTGTGGATATAAATCGGGGGCAATCGGGATGCGCTAGCTTTCTCCAGCGGCGCCGCAGCTCCTTCGTGCTCTGCGCCGCAGCTGGGACGGGGCAATGGACATGAGCATGAAGAAGTTCACAGTGCGTCGGTTCTTCTCCGTCTATCTCCGCAAGAAGTCTCGGTCCAAGAGCTCGAGCCTAAGTAGATTTGAGGTAAAATTCGCCTTAACTTTGTTAAATGTAGAAAATACCGTTAGGTGCTGGTAACAGAGATGTAAGAGACCGCCTGTGCTTACTAACGTGATAAATAGTTAAAGGTGATCTTTCCCTGGAGGTGGTGATGTTCGCACCTGATGTTCTTTGTTTCAGTGTAATTCAGTGCTTTTTCTCGGTAATATTCAACACATTGCATAATATATTTAGTGTGTTGCTAAGGATCCTTTTATCAGCCTGGCAGGGGAGGAGGAAGCTGGTTCAGGACATCGTGAAGTTGTAGGAAATAATTATGGATCCACTTAAATTAGCACAAATAGCACCATACTTTGTAATAGCCTCATATTTTAGTCTTCCTCCCCTGTGCACATACCACTCTTTCTCAGTGCCACATTTCCAAATAATTCATCAATTTGCTAGTGCCTTTTTTATATATAGTGTATTAGATAGGGATTTTCTTGCTTGATTGTCTGTAGGTTCTCCTGCTCGCACAGATTTTTGCATTTATTTTCTCTCCCATGCATCCTGGTATTTTTTGTTTTATTTTGTTTTAAGGAGAAGTGGTTCTTCAGGCGCAGGGGACAATGTCAAATTAAACCCACAACGATTTAGCAGTGTGGGGAGACGGAGGCAGTTTCAGGCGGAGGTATTAACAGATAGGAATGTGTGAATGGGGTAGAACCAGGATTTCTGCCTCCCTCCCTCGAACCATTGTTCTTCAGCCCTATATTTGGAGCTGTGAATAGTCGGCAGGATGTAAGATCAATTGAATAGATGTCAGTTATATTTACGTTGTTCACTTTATCATTGCAGATGATCTGCAACCTCTGCATTAAAAGAGAGGTAGATGGGGCCTGATTCTCCTCTGCCTCGCATTTATTTTGTGCTGGTGTACTTCAGTTGACCTCCGAGGAGTTACTCTGATTTGCACCGGTATTCCCAGGAGGAGTATTAGTCTTACGCTGTGTGAATACATTTTAAAATGTTGTTCCCTTAGTGTCCTATTTAAAGTACCAGGTAATTGAACATAAAGTTCTTCATGTGTCATTGCTTAAACAGGACATGCAGAAAAGCAGAGGTTTTGGCCAGTGTTTTCTGTTGTGCTTTTTTTTATATTCTTAACTCTTTAAAATCAGCTTTCTTGAAAAATGATCGTGTAAGGTACTTAGTTTTATTTCACTCACCGAATAGTCGTGCTTTGCATTTAAACCAAACTAATGAACTAAAGCTGTTAAAGCTCCCTCCTTGCACCAGCCTTGTCCCTCTTGGACTGAGGGTTCCCTGTTGTGAACCCAGAATTGCAAAGGCTAATCTGAAATAGATGTTCCTCGTAGCACACTGTAAATTCATGAACCTCATTCCCCACCAGAGCTAACGGGGAGTAGATCTGGAGTCACTGAGCGACATGAAGGAGTTCTGAGACAGACGAGTGTCTTCGCAGGCTGCCAGAGTCAGGGTGTGACGTTAGGAGGGGAGGAGAAGTTGAAACAGCAGAGCCCCACCAGACCTTGCAACTATTCATTTGACAGTGCCATAGTTTGGGAGAAACAGATTCTACCACACTAATTATTTAACATGCTGGATAACCTAGGGTGAATGACCAGTACAACTCAGTATTTCTAACAGGCCAGACCCTGGCTTCATTAAAAAAAAAAAAAAAAAAAAGTCTTCACAATCCCTTTGATCGCCAGTATTACATTAAATTTACTGGACTTTTTCAATATCTATGAAATAGTTTTCCTTTACTCAAGTTGTCTTCTAATGATTTTTTTTTTTCCCTGATTTTAAATAATTTGCTTCAAGAAGCGGCCTGATATGTATGCTATTGCACATGTAAATTCAGAGCATTTCGTCCACTTCCTTCCTCTCTTACTTGACTTGGCCGTAATGACCAACTTTATGCAAAGTGACTCAGTATTATAATGCAGCAGGGAATAGGGGTTGTTCCAACCAGGAAGAAAAAATGATTCATAAAATCTGTTCTGCTATTTAAGTGTGAAAATCATCAGAGATGTTCCTGCTTAGAGGGGTAAAACCAAACATGAACATCAAGCCTTCTCTGTGAATTCCATCCCTGAGTACTGCTGTATAAATTTGTAATTGCAGGCTAATGAGTGCTTGTCAGCCACACAGAAAGTGCACGGAAGCCTGTTGGTAGTTGGATTTTTAGAAGTCAGAATATTCTTCATCCTAATAGGTAGATATTTTTGAAGAGGCAGTAAAAAGGCACAGCTTATTATATCATGGAATGAGTAAAAGTAAAATAAAGGGAAGAAATCTGGAGAAAACACATGTGGCATTACTTTGCTTAGTGCGTGTCAGCTAATGTACCTGGCAGAGGTTATGCGTTGCTAGATGTCATCTGAAATTTGGAAGGGGATTGTTGTTCCTAGTTTGTGTGGGATTTTTGTTGTGGTGTTCTTTTGGCCAGGCAGGAAAGAGGATTTAAAGGGTTTTAGATAGATACTCCTGGATTCAAGCCTTTGATATCTTTAAAATACCCTATTAGAATAGATTCAAAATAATGTAATATTAGTTACTATTCTCATATGATTAACTACTTTTTCTACTGTGCACTTTAAATTCCTTTGCAATGAGCTTCATAACTTACAGAGCAGGGATACAGATGCAGAAAATGACTTAGCAAATCACAGCTTGTAACTTGACCTTTACTTAATCGTTTCATATGCCAGTATCATTGCTATATCTGAGACAAGATCATTGCCTTATGTAGATAGCTAGGTTTCACACTTTGTCCTACTAAAGGAGGCAGAGCACACTCTGTAAATGATATTACAGGAGTTTTGTTTCATCTTGACTAAAATGCGTGCCCTTGTTATTATTCTGGAAAACCGTGGCTGAAATTTCAACCTATTTGGCTACGCTTTGGGGTTTTCAGTTTATATTATTTTTCAGTATAGCCCTTCATTTATAAGGTATCTAGTGATGTAATTTTATTAAATGTGCAGAGCCAAGTTTTGCCCTTCTGTGTGCACACTGAGTTCTTATTGAAGTCAGCTGAAAATCCAGCTAAGTCAATGGGAACTGCATGTGTGCATCCGAGAAAAGGGCTTTGTTTATGGTTCTTGCTGAGTGTTGATGAACATGAATGTGAAACCATCAGGAGAAAGTTCGCACAGTGTGGATGTGCTAAAGACTTTGAGCCCTAGTGGAACGCATCTTATGGCAGTGAGCAATATCCCTTGATTTATAAATCAAAAGTTAAATATGCCATTCGAATACGCTAGGAAAGACCTAAGCGTGCAAAGAATTTGATTAGATTTATTCCAGTGATGCAGAAGCCTTTCTTGGTTTTTTTTTGTTTGTTTGTTTGTTGTTTGTTTTGGGGGTGTTTTTTGTTTGTTTTTTTGAGAAAATAACCGATTAAAATGTTGCCATTAATTCCTTTGGGAGATGTTTCCGACTTTTGCATTCCTGATGTAATCTTGTTATTTTTATTCTTTAGTTCTTTTAATTCTTGTTTTGTCTTACTGGTAGTGATGAATCCAAGTGCTGTTTGGTCTATGTATGGGGCTTAGAGACTACCAGATTTCTTGCAAATTAATTCAAAATTAGTTTGGAGCCTGATGCATCTCGGCATAGTCAGTTGTGAGAAGCAGGACCTCCTGTGGGTGATTCAAGCCTGGGTCCTCCTTGGGTTCCAGCACTGGCATGTAGTAAATGGAAGTAAGTCTGTGCAGTCTGGTAAGGAATAGTGCGGAAGGACTGGCACTGGCTTTATAATACTTTGTTATAAGAGATTTTTGGTTCTAATCTTCGGCTCTGATTCTGATTTCCTGCAGGCTTAAGTTACAGCAGCCTCAGGAAAGTGGCTGGCAAATGCTGAGCTAGACTGCTCCTTTTGCAGAGTGGGCGGGGGCAATGCTTCACTTGCAAGTGCTTGTGAATTCTTCTGTGCTTGTATAAAGAACAATTCCGTTCTTTATCAGTAGTGTGTCCTTTGTTCTGTCTTCTCTTTTTTTCATTTATAGGTAATCATTTTGTAGAAGAATGTATTCTTTCTGTCAAAGGTTAGAGAGAAAGAGGCAAGCTAAAGAATGGAGATGGTGATCGGCAGCCCGAGGTCAGCTCTGCAAGGTGCAAGTCCTGAGGCAGCTTTAGGTTTTTGCTTTTTTTTTCTTTTTTTCCCCTTGGTAATGAACATCTTTGTGATGTGTTTTCTTGTTACAGTACAAGTTACCAACACTATTGTAGTCTGACTTCCCCCAGCTGCAGGCAAGACTTTTATGAGGAAATGCTGCAATTCTTGTAGTCTTGTATGGCTTGCTGGGGGGAAGGGAGGCAGGGGAGGGAAAGCAGGAGAAGCATGTAGTGCATCAGGTAGGTCACTTGAGGAACCAGGAAATCCAATTTTCAAGCTCACTTTTATAACTTGCTGTGTCATTACAGATGGTTCATACCTCTATGCACTGTGTTCCCCATTTGAAAAATTAAAATGATGATGATTTTTCAAGTCCTTTGATACAATTATACCTATTTACAATGGTTTTGGTGGTAAGAGAGCTTACTTATATGTGTACATGTTTGTAATAAAGAAATTGCTCCCCAGCTCCCCAAATACTTCTGACTTTATCCCAAATAAACAGTCTCTTGCGCCTCAGGCCTGCTACATGCTTTTTCCCACAAGCCTCAAATTAACTGCTGAACTACAGAAAGGGAAAATTAAGCATGTAGATGTAGGGATAACTTGTCCACAGAAAAATCATAGGAAAATAGGGCTGAGAGGGGTCTAAAAAACCCCTAATCCGGACTCCCTCTCCTCCTCCCCAGGCAGCATCATCTATATCTAAACTATTTCACCAAACAAAGATGTTTTTCTAACCTCTTCTTAAAGACCTCCAATGGTAAATGCCCATAACCTCCCTAGGAGGTGTGTTTTACCACATTATCCTTAGTGTCCGAGAGCTTTTCTAATGTCTAACACAAGTTTTTCTTACAGCAATTTAAGCCCGTGTCTTCTTGTCCTGCCCATTGTAACTGTGAAAAAAAGATTATTATTGTTTCCTTGTCTTTGCTGTGGGATTTTTATGCATTGGAAAGCTTTTCAGGTCTTTGCTGTAAGGTGGGAAAAATGGTTTTCCTCCTTCCTGAAAGTTAGGGACTCGGGAGCACGACCCTGTGCCAGTCACAGCAACATTGTTGCTCTTCCTTTCTTTTGGATGCTAATGGTGTGTTGTAAAAATTACTTTTGTTTCAAAGGACCCTACCTTGTCAAAGACCTCCAAATTTTCACTTTATTTCCCACCATCTAAATGCCTGCGCAGTGCCTTGATCTGATGGTATTTGGCATTCAGTCCAGAGCTGATGAACCCTATCCGTGGGCCCTAGCGTCAGATCAATTCTCACACACGTCACACAATTAAACACAGGCTCTGGTCACGTAGCCAGGGTACATGCGCGTTTGGGCATATCCTCATCTAACAGAAGAGTTCTTCATTTAGTCGTGGGATGGGTCCTGTCTGACCAGCTGATGGGCCATGCACATGCATACCTGGTGTGACTGGTGATGACGCAGTGGGACAGTGAACACGTGTTTGGTCATGATCGCGAGCAATGATTAAATGAATGAAACGGAGAGGCCAGTGCCTCTCCACTGCATCTGCGGGCTGGGTAATGCCCAGGTTCCCTGAGCCTGGAGCATCTCTGTGTGGGTGTTCAGGAGGGCAAGAGCTGAACCTCTTGCTCTGCTTGGGACCTGTGGGCAGCTGAGCCCTTGCCTAGCAGTAATTTGGAGTAACTTGGTTTTATGCAAGTGGAAAACGTGTAATTTTATTCTAGGTTTTAGCTCATGACTTTATGACCTGTCTGACTCTCTGGCACAAGAAGTCTGTTCTTAGAGGGCTGAGCTCTCCTCACCTATTTTTGTTAACAGCAGCATTCAGTTCGTCTAGTAGTCTCAGGAGAGGACTCGTTTTGTGTGCACTTTTTGTATTTCTGTCCTCACAGGTAACTGGAAATATTTCTAAAGTAAGACAGAAACCAAAACAAAGAAAAAACTCCTTATGTTTATTTACTAGTTGCTCAAGTAGAAACACTTTTCATCTAAATATTGCTAGTTGGTTCCTTTTGTTCACTTGACAAGTCTTACAGTCCTGGTTCTGCAATGATTCTGTAAAAGTATTTGCTGTTAAGAAAGACTCAAAATACTGCAGGGAAGCAGCAGTTAGGTCTGCACTCAGGACACACTTTCTTCTCTGTGTGTGTGATGCCATCAGCTCTTACAGGGTACGGTTTTGCTTCCTGGAGAACAAAGTCTCAGGAAATGGAAAAGAATGAGTGGACCACTGAATCTGCCTTGAAATAGCTTCCTGACTGAGCATGTGTAAGGAAGTAAGCAATCCATTTATTCAAGGTCCTCGCAAGCAGGGAAGTGCCTTCCAGGCAAACAGTTTGGGATGCAGGTTCCCTCAGTGGGTCCGTGCATGGTGACAGGGTGGCCACAGCATGGCTTTGGAAGACTCTGAGGGGGCAGCCACCCTTTAGCTGTGAGATCTCTCTCACTACTTTGAAATGTGCTGCCGGTATCAGTATTTCAGCAGAGCTGCTTTTACTGTGGAACGCAGGAGCCTCTAAAGCTCTGTTTTAGCAGAGCACCAGGAGCTCAAGGATACTGGAAGTGCAAACCACCAAGAGAGCAGAAGGCAAAACTGCAATGTTTCCGATGAGGAAAACCTTTTTCTCAGTTTGTGGTGATATTGTTAGGCATTGTGTAGCAGAGTGCAGGCAAGAAGGGGAGATACAGGCTGCTAGCATGCTTTCAGATAAGTAATGATGGTAATCGGCTAAATGCCAGATATCTTATGAAACCTAAATAAATGAGCTCATATAAACTCCAGGTGTAATTAAAGGGTGTCACGCCTCTTTCCTGCAGGGCCAAATTTGGACCTATGTATGACTGGCAGAAGGCAGTAAAAGGTTCTCTTCAAGAATTGTTATGAATAAACTGAAGGCTTTACAAGGCAGGGAAATGAGTGTGTGGTTTTATCTATAAAATTCAACTTTATCTGTTGTTTAGCAATAGAGGCTACCCAGTCCTGTTTGTTCTCAGAAGCACCATCCTCCAGATAAGTTTGTGGTACCCTCTTGTGGTGTCCAGCAGGACAATGTCCGCTCAATGCTGCAACATGGAGCTTCTTTAGGGATATCTGAGTGCTGGGTGGTGCCAGTTCCTGCTATACATCGAGAGTAAAAAGTAGAGGTGAGCTGAGAGTGATGGTAAGCAGGAAAAGAGATTTATTTTTTTTTTCTTATTTCATGTAAACATGTGGAATATGTTTTATGCGCATGTATATACATTCAGGGTCTGGGATTTTGTTGTGCTTTTTTTTTTTAAGTTCTGTAGAACTAAACAAGGAGAAAATGGGTATGATTAGACACTTTTTATATGTAAATTTAGTTTAAAAACTACAAAAGGTAGTAGAGGCTGCTGGTTTTACTTACAAATAAGTAAATAATATGTAAAGCAAAATAAAAAATGACATTTCTGTTCCAGAGGAGTATTAGTGGTTGGCCTTAAAAACTGCAAAGAAAACTTAACTTAATGCTGAATTTGTGAGTCTTTTCTATCATTATGAACAAGACCAAGCCTTAGACATCTCCATATACAAATTAATGCAAAGATGTATTCCAGACTCAAAGCTTTACCATGTCCCTAGGAGAGAAGGAATCCAGTAATTTCCTTCAGCTAGCAACGTGGCCCAGGCTGCTGTGTGCCTCAAAGAGTGAATGAACTAGGTGATGCTGAGAACAGTTGTAAAATGCTCAGAAATGTTTGGAAAAGTTCAAAGCTACTGGTTTTGAAAGATCTGTGTATTACAGAATGTGCGTTAGGGTTGAGCCTTTTTGGGGGTGGTAACGCTCTGGAGAAACAGGGTG
The DNA here is from genome assembly GCF_964106895.1 of Numenius arquata. NCBI lineage: Eukaryota > Metazoa > Chordata > Aves > Charadriiformes > Scolopacidae > Numenius > Numenius arquata. The sequence continues at coordinate 19,047,127 of NC_133577.1, read as the reverse complement.
TGTTCCTGGCATTTGTCAAGCCTGACCATCCCACAAGTCTGTACTTTGGTCCCGTGTTCTGTTGGACGACTAAGTGTGCCATGTAATTTATATGCAAAATGGCAAGCAGTGATAAATGGTACGAAAGAAAACCTCCATAATACTTGCTTATACAAGCAATTTTCCTGACAAATAACTAAAAGGCTTGGGCAGATATTTTGGTTTTTGGTCAGGGGGAGAGAGTTTATTCTTTTAGTGGAAATTTCTTTGTTGTTTTGCTAGTGAGTAGCAAAGAAAATCCGGTAGCAGTTCAACTTTGTCTTCTCCACTTCCACGCTGAGGGCAACTAGTGGACAAGTTCTGTGACTCTGGCACCTCTTTGCCTTTAACTTCTGCATCAGCACATCTCCGTGCCAGTCTTTCCTGTATGAGACAATCTCTGTCTGTGACTAGTAAATGCCTGGGACAGCAATTAAATGTTGTAATTGCATTCATTTAAAAGTCATATATCTAAATATCTTAAACCCTGCTGGATCTGCTGATAGTCTGGACAGCATCTACTTTATTCCTGTATGATTATGCGTTGCAATTATTACTAAACTATAATCTGAAAGCAAGGCTTTATATTAGATTATTTCCATGGCACAGTTCAAGACCATTTCATATCATTGAATTCGAATTTTTGATTACTAAATCTGTGCAGACGTTAAATAGTACATCAAAAGTTTTTTAATAACATTTCATTATGTTGAAAAGACTTGAATCTCTTTCCTGGCAAGTAAAATCACTATTTTTTCTTCTGAAATGAACTCCTTAACATTTCACTAAATCAGTACCACCGAGACATTTTCAAAATGTGAATGATTTTCATGTGATGGCAATGCAAAGGAATTTTAGTGTTGGCATTTTACGGCTGATTTCAAACACACTGTAACACCTTAACTTGAGAGAATATATGCCTTTCTGGAGAAGATGATGTATCTGTCAATTCTTGTACCTTTGGAAGTTACCTTCTCCTTTGTATGTGGCAACCAGTGAAACAGGCACAAAAGGAGGGAAGGAAAATGTGGTAGTTAATCTTAGCTCCTACTTCTGCATTCTGTCAACTTCTCTTCAACTTCTCCTTCCAAAGGAGGACCACGTGTTTAGGCTCACTCAAGAAGTGGGTGGAAGTACGTTATGTGAATCCACACAGAAAAAGCTCTGTGTGGTGTAAAGGCAGGAAAGCCCCTGATACAGCAGGCATCAGCCTAATCCCTCTCAGTCTCTCCAGGGTTGCAAAGTTGTCTGGGTTTATGATACCTGCCAGTTTGAGGCAATAAAACTGCTTGATTTTCATTATTGAAGCCTCCTTTTCATGGAAAATTTTTAGCAATTGTAAAGCAGAAAATATGTAAAGCTAATAATGCAGAAGTTGGGTGAAATTAAGCTGAGGGGGAGTGAGGAGAGACTTTGCTTTCTCCTTTAAAAACTTTTAATGTACATTATCCTGAGTTTGGTGGCTAACTCAAGCCTTTATGTCATAATGAGCACTTTAGCTCAGGTCTGAAAAAAAGACAGTTGCGCATACCACGTTAACTACTGCAAACTGACACAAGAAAACAAAATCACCAGTGTTACAAGGGCTGGAGAGAAATCAGTTTCCCATGATCTGTAACAGAGTTTTTTCCCCTGTGATTGAAGAATCCTTACTAAAAGCATACCTCAAAACCCAACTGCATTTTTTTTCCACATTTTTATGAAAAAGTTAATGTCACATCATAACATACCGAGTGACAATGCTGGTAAGGATGGTGGGCAGCAGAACTTTCTACACCTGTAGAGTAAGTGTAGATAATATTTGCTCACCTCCTTCCCTCTGCTCCAGCAGTGGAAATATGGCAGCATCTAGATGTTCTCTTGTCCCTTCCTACAGATGTTAATACCATTGATGCTATAGCATCCCTTCTTGCACAGCAGAGAAATTCAATCTGTATTTACTTTTCTCTGAAAGGCCATGTGCTGAAACAAAAAAAAAGTCTAATGGTATATTTTGCCTAATGGTTTGAAATGAATTTCTAAAAGCCTTCTCAACAACAGGGATTTTGTAATCTAGCAAACAAACTTCTGATTTTTCCCCAGACAGGAAAACCCATATGGGACATCAGAAGGAATACCATTAATGGTTCTGAGGTCACTTCCAAAGCATCCACTACCTATAGTCATTATCTGCCAAAAGATACTCATTTTATCTGAATTGTCTTTTTGAAAATGTTCTCTCTGAACATCAGGATAAAGCTTACCTGCCAATTTACTTTTTAAAATTGGTATTCCTCTATAAAAGGGTGTAAATTACCAATAATCACATTGTTTGCTTAGGAAAAGATAATTATGTGAATAGTGCCAACTACCTGTTCTTCCCCTGCTTGGTTTAAAAGTGTTTTCTCCTTCTGTGACAGGCTTATAAAAGAAACCATAAATTTCATTTGAGTAGTGTTTGTATTGAAAGAAATGGTATCACAGGCAGATGTTTGTGATGTTATGGGATGAGTTGTTCTTGGACATCTTTCTCTGTATGGAAGTTTTTCTTGGAGTTGTAAGGAAAGTCTGAAGTTTTTGATTTAATATTTCCATCTTATAATGCATGTCAAAGGAGTGGATTAAAAATGTAATCTTTTCTAATGCAGACAATCTGGGTCATTTCAAAAACAGTTCTTTTTGAAGAGCCTTATTTATGAAAAATAGATCAGTCATTTGGTTCCCCTCTTGACCACTTCTCCTTTTATTGATTGGTTTAGGTTTTTTCCTCTGCCTCCTCTTTTGTGCTTGTCTGTTCCTCCTCGTTTTCCACATGCACAACCACGGCAATTATAACCCATCCCCAGGGAAGTGGGGACTTAAAAAATGTTTAACATACTGTATGCACGACAGCCAAGAGAAAGTTTACCCTTTTCCCCTTGCTTTTTAAATCCTTTTACTGGTGTGACATTCATGGGACTGAGACAAATAAGACTAGAGCTCACTCCATGGAGTACCACTGCGGTCCACAAGCACTCATTTATCTTTCTAGTGATCAGAGAGCTGTCGCTGTCTGGGATTTTGTATCATCTCTTCAGGGAGGCATATCAACTTCCCATTTTCCAGTTACTGAAGAGAAGAAATTAAGTTGTTCTGCCTTCCTGGGATATGATTCCTTACTCTTGTCTTCAGACTTTTCTTCCCTCTCATAAATAAAGTTGAGGAATTGAGTGTGCTGTGTGCTGGCCTGTAAACTCCCATGGCTGGACCACGGAAAAGCTGAGCTCTGCGCACTTGGAAACTCTGCCCTTGAGACCAGGCTCTTGGGTCCTAGCGTCTGCCAAAACTCTTACTTTGCCTTCTCAGATGTTTCCCTTGTAAGGTAACAGTTCTGCTTTTTCCTTCTCCCTCGCCCTATCATTCATCTGATTCAGCTTTTTTTAATTTATACTTTAGACTCAGACAATGGGAATCACATATTTGTGCTTTTCTTGTACTGCCTCTGTTTTGGTACTTTCCACCCTCAGTTTACTGAGGTAATTCAAGAGTCATCAGTAAAAACAAAACTTTGTTTAAGGAAATGCTGATTCAGAGGAGACACTCGGCTCCGAGGCTGGGCAATGGCCAGATAGCTCCAAAGCAAATCCCAAATACAGAGCTTACTTCAGATCTCAGAAATGTCCCCCTCATATACCATAGTCCTCACCTATTTCTCTTCAAATGGCTCTGAATTCTGGCTTTCCGTAGATCAGCTGTCTTGCGATTGTTTCTCTTTCAGGGAGAGCAGTAGCAAAAACTCTTAAAGGAGCCCCCTTGCATCACAGGCTCCCAAATGTATTGTTGAGGGTTTCATACCTATGACTCAACTCTGCTTCCAACTGAGCATGAACGTCTGTTGGGGATTTTAGCTCTATAGAATACCATTTTCACAGCACTGTACTCTGTTTTTAAAGCATGGTTACTATGGCATCTACAATATCTTGCAAAATAGTGAAATAAAGCTACCCATGGTACCATTTTGTTTTGCATGAAAACTTTTGTTCCTGTTTTTGCCTGTGTGTTTTCATCCTCTGGGTTTTCTTTTGAACTTTGAACAAAAAACCTCAGTGAAAATCAGCTGCCAACTTTGGTCCATTGTCATTTCAGATACATGAAGTCAGGCAAAGCCTAATGGCTTTGCATAGTTTCTAGGTGGTCATCATCCATTTCAACTTGCTGAAAGAAGTAAACTTGTGTAGTTGTTCATCTTGGGATTTTCATGACAAATTTCAAACTAGCCTGCATTAGTTTAGGCATTTATGATAAAAAGCTCTTCTATTCAAAGAACCTTACCCTGGTAGTTAAGAGATATTTCTTTTAAATTTACAATGCTGTAAAGCCTAAACCAGTGCAAACCTATGCAATTCAAAGCAAAAGGAAAAGCAAATCAAACTGCTCTTCCCCCACCACCACCTCTCCCACCCCCCCCGCCCCCCCCCGAATTGTAATCAGATCTGAATCAGAAGAAAGCTTGTATTGCTTTTGTTGTGACACTTAACGCATTACCAGACTGGCATTGTTGTTGTTGATATAGCAGTATTCCTTCCTCCCTGCCAAAACGGGAGATGTAACAGAATGCATTAACAACCTACTCTCAGTAAACCTCCTTGGCTTTTGTCTGTCTCCTGGTTGGTGTCCTCGAGTTGCCAGCAAGGACTACACCAAACAAATGCTGCCTTATATTTCAGTGCATCTTAAATTATTACCAACTTCTGGGCTAGGACAAAACTGGTGTCCTCATAACTGGATGTGTAAAGGAGAGCTATCCCCTGGCCAAGGCTGTGAAGCCAGCAAGCTAAATTTGCTTGAGCTAGAGGTTAAAGTGTAGGACGGCAACACATCTGGATCTGAAATCACAATATTCTACACATTTGGCCTCTCAAATTATATTGAGATTGTTAAATCTGGAATCTGCTTTTTTCTCAGTGTAATTCTAACTGTTGCTTAACGGGATCATAGAATCATAGAATGGTTAGAGTTGGAAGGGACCTTAAAGATCATCGAGTTCCAACCCCCCTGCCATGGGCAGGGACACCTCCACTAGAGCAGGTTGCTCAAAGCCCCATCCAGCCTGGCCTTCAACACTTCTGGGGATGGGGCATCCACAACTTCCCTGGGCAACCTGTTCCAGTGCTTCGCCACCCTTACAGTAAAGAATTTCCTCCTAATATCTAGTCTAAATCTCCCCTCTTCCAGTTTAAAACCATTACCCCTTGTCCTGTCACGACATCTCCTGACAAAGAGTCCCTCTCCGGCTCTCCTGTAGGCTCCCTTCAGATATTGGAAGGCTGCTATGAGGTCTCCCCGGAGCCTTCTCTTCTCCAGGGATCTTAGATAGTGTCTTGTTCTTTCCTCCTAAATTGGAAAATCTTCATGGCATAGGAGAAAGAAACAGTCAAATTTAGGTGGCAGGTACTTTGATATATGTGTGTGCACAAAGAGTAATGTATTCATGGAAAAATTTTATCTATCTATCTATCTATCTTTCTATCTATCTATTTTCATTAAATAAAATCCAACAAAGTGAATTTTGAACTGCTGAGGCTCCCAGCCAGCAGTGGGGGTGGCTGAGGTGTTCTGTTAGGTCAGCAGAGGCTGGTACCCTTGTATGCAAACCAAAATGTCAGGGTCTTACATTGTTTCTCATTTACTTTTCTGCAACTGTGATCTGTCAATGTGCTGTGTGTCTGTAGCTCAGTCATCTGAAGGGGTTTGTCTGTGTGTGAACACAGGAACTACTGAAAAACTGAATTGTTGCTTTGGATTCATTTTTCGCGTAGTTTCCTAAATAAATTAGGCTTTATACATCTTCTTCACTCTCCCACTCCCCCTGCCTCGCCTTTTCTGGCCATTTGCTTTTCATGCAAGATTCATGACAACACAGAAGGAGACCCCAGTAGTACCACAAAATGAAGGAACCAGGGGAACAAGAGTGGAAGCATCCTCCTTAGCCACTAAAGAAGCCAAGAAGAGGAAGATGGGAGAAGAGAGAGGGAGAACTTGATAAGAAACTGGGATTCATCACTGCACTGTTTACAGAACAGTTTCTATACTTTAACACCAGGAAGCAAGCTAGGTTTTTTTTGTGAGTGTATATGGATTCAGTGCAGAAACAAGTGCATCAGTCTACTTATCTGTATAAAATACTTGGGCTTTGACATACTATAGTCCCCAATAATGAGATTCTGTATCATAGCAGTGTTGGTCTTTTACTGGTATTTCTCCCATACTCTGAAATAAAGGAGCTCTTTTGTTTTAGCAATTCCTATTTCTAATCAAATGGGTAAGGCAGAAGAAGTAACTAGTAGCAGTGTTATGTCAAGGTTATTGAGATGCTTTTGATGTAAGAGGGAGGCAACATAGCATGGTGCTGGCTGTTTTTCTCCTTGGAATCCAGTGTGTTGAAATATATTAAAGATATTTACTGAGGGGGGAAAAGAGGCCTTGTACTATAATTTATGGAGAAAAAACAGAACTTAACATAAAATGACTGATTTATCAGTAGAATTATTTTAACCATCCTGTAGATGTTAATAGCAAGGGTAGGCTGCCAAAGTAAGAATTCATCAGAAAAATTATCATAGTACAATAACTCAAAGGCTTTAGAATGCGTATTACAGAATTATAATAGAGCATCAGTGTTTGCTTGAAATATCCTGTCTTGCTAGCTGATATTGGCTTTGCTGACATGAATAATTAATTTTCCTGGATAAAAGTAGATATTTAGACTGTCTAGTAAGAGAGGCTTTGGGTTGTGCAATGAGGAGTCCTCAGGCAGGAATCTATGGAGCAAGCAAGTCTGGAAAGAATATTGTTTTTCACTTCTGCTCTCCTTGAAATAATGCATTATTATAATTACTACAAAATTCTGTTGGATAGGACTATATTTATACACTATCAAATTGCTTAGATAGTTTGATGTCTCATATTTGCATGCTGAATGGTCAAGCGGGTAAATGTACAAAATTTTGATATTTTCTGATGATTGCAGGATGTGTAAAATAGCAGAGCAAGATCTCTGCCTGGTGACACTGTGGAGCTGCTAAATTTCTTACCCAAGCCCTGGCTATATACCTGTGGCCAACAAATGGGAATTAAAACTGACCTGTTTTGTACAGCCCTCCTCATACTTTGCCTCTGATTTGCAAATGAGACATTAATGTATACAGGAGAGAAAGGGACTTATGTGGCCACATATAACAAATGTTTTACACTAACTAGATTATACACTTGTTTTTGTCAGACAGTCTGTTCTGTTGTTTGCAATAAAGGGAACATAAGCAAATAATGTCTAGTGGTATTCTGCTCCTTTTTAGGACAGTTTCTGAACAGGATTCAAATTATACAACATATAAGGAATATGTTGTAATTACAGCCATATTTTGTGCATGTGTATGTATATAGCATTTATATGACTAACGCATGTTACAGTGTAAATGCATATAGAATGGCAGTTTTTCCATGGAAAATGCTACTAAGAGGATTAGAGTTTGATCTCATAATACAATACACTGACTCGGAGTGGAGTTTTGTTTAGTTCTGCTGGACACCAAACAGATTAGCAGCTCGGGTTTTTGCTGCTGACGTTCCTTTTGGACTGAAAATTACTACAAAGTTCACCCTTTTTCTTATTCATGGAAATATCTCCCCCAAAATAGCATTGAGTAACTTATTTTAAAAATTGTGTCTCCCTTTCAGGATCTTCACTCATCTTAATTCAGGGTATGACTGAACAGTTTCTGACCCTGTTCCTTCCCTTTTGTTCTCGTGATTGAGCGGTTTTTCTAGATCATCAGGTCATCTCCTGTCCCCACAGGTGTAGGCTTTTCCCTTCTGGTCTTTAAACATCTCTTCCTGCCCCTGAAAAGTGCTGCTAATGAAATAATCTTTTTCCCATTTGCTTCAGATGCATCTTCTGTTCCACTGCTGAAGCCCATCCTGTAGACTAAGCCACTTCCCTCCCCTTGTTTAAACATCTTATAAACACCCACTCTTGCCACTAACTGAAGCAAACAAGCTCAGTAGAGCATGTCATGCTGCAAGCATCTTCTCCTTGAAACTCCTGTGCTCCTTCTGTTGCCTTCATTTCCATTTTGTAGCCTTTCCCTTTGTCCTCCCTTCTGGTGTCATAACAAAGGCTGTGAACCCCCTTTGGCCAGGAAATGTCTGCTGGTTGTTGAGAGCAGATCCACGTTCATAATTCAAGTCCTAGGTGTTAAGAGATGTTCTTATGATTGCACAGGGATTTTTCTCATCCATACTGTGCACCATCTACTAGTGACACACACAGGTTTTCACCTAGGAAAATTGTGAAATCATAGTTGCATACCTTTTTGGAATTTTTTCAAATATCTGAAGTTTTACAAAGTCTTCCAGCTTTTGCTTTCATAGTTAGTGATACCACAGAAACTAATGACTTGGACCCAATGCTCCCCTTTAGCTGCCAGTGCATTTACTAGTATAATGTTAAAGATTATCAGAGTTATTGACAGTCTGTATGACAGTCAAAACTGCTTGCGTGACTATAATGTTAAAACTCCAAAGCAGAATTCCAGACGTTTCTTTTGATCCAAATAGTATATTTCTATGTTCTCCACTGAAGGGCTCCATTTCATGATGGTAAATAGGTGTTACTTATGGAGAATACCCATACCATCAAGCTTCCCCAGTATTAGTGTGTCTGCTGTGTTTCACAACCAATCCCTATCTCCACACCCCTGTTCACAAGCTACTTATTATTGTAAGAAACTTGAAGATGGAAAACGCTCTGTTTATTTGCTGCGCATGTGTCCCTCAGACCAGACACTCTTCCTGGCATAGACACTTGGATTGCTGTTCTACTGTCCCACCATGGTGGGCCCATGCATCCTCATCTGTCCTGATTTCAGTTGTGCTGTAGCCAACTTCTTGAGAAGCAGCTATATGCTGACTACTCCTAAAGACTACTACACTAAAGACACTTTAAATGTCCCTGGGCCAAGCAATGCTAACCTCCCCAGTAGGCCTTAAGCACACTTTTCCCAGAGCTTTTGTCATGTATGTGCTCGGAATTCACATTCAGGGTCTCCTGGTAGTTCTAGCAAAGAGACACAGATATTGTAAAGTTTCCAAACCGAAATTGTTTTATTTTACTTACGGAAAAAGAAATAAAAATGCAGCATCAAAAAAAAGAAAAAAGTTTGCATGTGTTTCCTTGCCTTTGTTTCTTCCCCTGCTTAGGTGTTCTTTGGCTTTGATCAGGCTGCTCTAAGGGGTTTTATGGATTTATATTCAGATCTCTGTTTCTGATTAATCTTAGGAAAAAGTTTTATATCCTACCCAATCCTGTACGGCTTCTCATCCCAATTACTCTTCTGAAAGGATTTGTGCTCTAACCGCATTGTTTCTCTTCCTGACTAGTCACATTCAACAATACCCCTCTCTGGAGGGGTGTATAAACAGGAAAACAACTAAATATAGATCACAGACAGCAAAGGAATAGAATGCAACAGTGTGCATAAAGAGAAGGAGTGCTTGGACAGATGGTGTAGGGCCTAGAGGAAATCTGGAGGATGAGGGAAAGAGGCTTGAGAATGAACAACAGAGATGAAAAAATAATGGAAAGAAAAAAAAAAAAAAAGATTTACCCGTGGCGTAACAGGTCTATGGGAGAAAGGAAGCGGACAGAACATCCCTCTGTTCCCTGGAGCAGCCTGTAATGAACTGGGTTAGCATGACCAGAGAACAGGGGCCAAACCAGACTTGACACCTTGTTTACTTTCCAAGTATCTGCTGCCTTGATCACAAGCTGGTCAGCAGAACAGTCCTGGGTATCGTAGCCACCTCCTCCTGGGCAGTCTGCTGCGGCGGAGCAGAGGGCAGGGAAGGTTAGTCTTTGTCCTAAACAGAACATAAACATTATTTAACAGAAGAGAAAACCATGAGAAATTCAGTGAGGTGCTATTTCAGACATCTCCCTGCCTTGGTCTCTTACTGGTTTTAGTTTTATTCTCTTCTGTATTTAACACCAGTTGGTGACCCAGAGCAGTCTAACAGACTCCAGTCAACAGCCTGGCTTAGAGGAGAAAGAGGGGCCTCGCATCTCTCCTTCCCCTCAGTGCAGCCCTTACCCACCTCTTACCCTTCCTGCCCAAGCCAGGTAGGATGTGACTGTAGCACATTGTATTGGGAATACAACCAGCACCCGGTTGTATTCGCAATTACTGCTCGCTGCAACTCTCAGGCATGCGGCACTATGAGTGCCTCTGTAAATTGGGAAGATGAAGTGCTCCTGCGGTGAGTTATCTGCCTTGCAGCCATGGCAGCAGGAGGGAATGGGTGGCTGTGCTTCGGCAGCCTGTTGATGACCGCTTGGTGTGCTAGCTCGAATCATGGATGGAGCAGGGCTGGCACCAACATCCCGGGCTGCAAACCAGGGCAGCGATGGGCAGACGCAGTATCTGTTCTGCTGCCCCTGACGTTGAGGCAGTGATCTCCGAGGGAGATGGAGGAAATGGTGGGAAGCAAAAACATCTTTGATTGCCATTGCTAAATCTGCCAAACCCTGATGGTTAGAGTCTCAGGTCATTCGTGGAAGGACACCTAGGGATCTGTGTAAATTAGGGCTGTATTCAAAACCTTCTGCTTCTTTCTGTGCTCAAGTGGCTTCTCTACAAGTGCATGCTGTTCCCCAGCATCCTTCCAACAGATCTGCACAGGCTAAACTCTTAGTTGCTGATGACCTCTTTTTGGAACTGTGATGATTATATGAGGCTTTTTATATTGCCAAGCAATTTTATACTGTTTTGCTTTCTCGTCTATGTTTAAGTCTGCAATTATTCATATTTCTTGTTTAGAAACACATTTGGAAGAAAAATATATAGTGACAGAAAATAGCTGTCCTATGTTCCATTTAATGTTTAGAAAAATTCTTCATCCTATGTTTTATTGTTGAAATGAGACATATGTTCATTTGAGGGAAATTTTTCTTGTTTGAGCAAGCATGAGGAAAAATAAGATCATTATAGAAAAGCTTTAAGAGGCAGCACAGGTAATAGCATTTTATAATGTTCTGAAGTGAGGAATAATTCAGTTATAACTTTTTTTTAAAATTTCACCAACTTGTTTAGAAGGATATTATTTTACAGTTAATTTATTTTTTACAAACCAAACATACCTGCGTGAGTATTGCTGGATTTAAAGCAAAAGTCTAAGTCCGCTATTCATCTGATTGTGGAAAGGCACGTGATCTTTGATGAGACTGTGACTTATACGCACAAGTCTTTGTGGGATTGAAGCAAGGGTCTTTATACATTTTACCTGTTCCACCCAAGTACCTCAAGCATCAGTTTTTTCAAGAGGTGATCATAAGGAACTTATTAATTTTTCTGTTTTGTGAGTTTTCAGTCTTAGGATTTTTAACATTGCCACAATCCATACAGAAGGACATAGAAGTTGGTAAAATTAAGTTCTCTGATGGTAGAAACATTTGTAAAGATTATTGTTATATAGCCTTAAGTCTAAAACATTCTCCTGTGCTTGTAATAACTCGAGCTTTAAAATCAAGATATGTGTAGTCAGATATTTTGGATTGAATTTACTTTTTTTGATATGACTGTCCAGAAATGCTACTTAATATTGAGGAAGGACCAGGAATTGAATTTATATAGCAGTAGAAAATTATGGGGAGTAAAGGTAATGTACAGTGTTTGTTAATAGTCTTCAAAATCCTGCAGACTGCTTCCACTCCATATTCTCCTCAGTGATAAAGCCTATGGGCGTACTTGCAAGGTTTTGTTTTAATTTATTGATTTCAGATTGTCAGAGCAGATAATTTACTGTCTGAAAAGGTTAGACTGAATAAACCACAGCTATAAAAGACCACAAATCTTACCCCTTCTCTCCCCAGTAACACCAAGGTGCCTCAGCAGGAGGACCAGTCCAGGGAAGGCTGCAGAGTGCTGTGTCCAGCCAGGGTCAATCAGAAATGCAGCAGTTCCTTTAGAGCTAGGGGCCTGCTGCAGACTCCAAATTTCCATGCCTTTTTTTTACCAAGGAGGTTATCTAAGATGGGATTTGCATTGTCTTCTAACATGGTATTACTTGGCATTATTTCTGATGTTGAAAGTCTTTAATGGCAGTGCTGTTACATAATGCCTAATCTATGTCACACAAGTAACTGTGAATTAAGAAGGCAAATGGTCAAGAATCTGATTTCTATACACCAAATAAAGCTAATTGTCATGTTTTGCTAATGGAACTCTGCATTTTTGAAGCTCTACATATTAGCTCTTATTCTAAAAGTATATAATATCTTATACAACGTTAAATGTTATGTATTTATGTGAGATTTTAATTCAAATGGACAATCGGGTAGTGATGGGTTGAAGGCTTCAACTTCTTTACCCCAACGTACACATATACACCACTGCAGATTTTCCATGGCCCCTGCCTGCTCTTCCCAGTTCTGGCTCCTGATGCCATCAGTAGTCTTGCTGCAGTCCCTGGATGCACACAAGTACGTGCACACAAATTCATGCACACATGCGTACAGGCATCTGCCTCTCCTATCCTGTCCGTGCTCCAGACAGCTCATTTCACAGATTTTCAAGCCTGTCCCCACCTGGGCACCAGCAGCCACCACAGCCTGACTGACTCCTTTGATTCATGCCCTGAGCCTTGGGCATGCCTGAGAAGAGGCTGGGACATGAGGGAGGAATGAAGGATTACAAATACTTTTAGTTTAAAGATACGCTACATCATGTAATGCTACACCAGAGATGTAAGAGGAGCATTGAGCTTTCAGTTCAGTTGAGGAGCCATTACTATGTTCTGTGTTGGCACCCACCAGCTAAGGAAGAGCAGGACATGGCTGTGTGAGGTGCTTTGGTTGTGAAGACAGAAAATGCCCTGAGGACTTTGTCAGTAGTGGATGTGATGGGGGGGCTGGGAGTGAGGGGCTATAACAGAGAAAGGAAGTTCAACAAAACTCAGGCTGATGATGATGCAGTGTCTCTGGAGGTGAGGAGGGCTCACTTAGAACTAAATCTAAAATGAGAGGAGAAGGGAGGAGAGAGGAACGCGGCAGAGAGGAGGAAAGGAGGCACAGTGAAGTAAAAGGCAGAGAAACAAGGGTCTGGAGAGGGTTGGAATGAACAAGCAATCAATACAAGGCTGAGAAACTTGTCAGAAGCATACAGAGTGCTGGATGTCTGGAAAAAAATCCTATTTTGACTGTTTCAGCAGCTGCTCCTGCCAGCTGGTTTTGTACTCTGCCCCCCCACCCTCCCTGAGGTGCACAGCAGTGAATCACAACTGGTAACTCCTCCTGCTGTACATGCAGAGTTTGAGTTGAGGAAAGCTAATATCCTCTAGTGTTTCCAGGTTTTGCCTGGAAATCCTGTGAGTGATAGATAATCCACAGGCTCCCACTTCTAGCATAACGAAGTCCAGCAGTGAACATGCAGCTTGCACCGGCAGTGTTACAGGGGGATGCAATAAAACATCTCCCTGAAAGATGGAAGCAAACTCAGCAGAAGGACTGTGGCTGGTCAAAGTTACATCTGTGTACCAGGCAACATTTCTTTTTCATGTTCACAAGTAACAAAGCTAGGCCAGCAAAAGCTTGATGTTGTAGATCAAACCTAAAACACTAGTGACATAATCCCGGCAAACTTCATTTCTCATTTTCAGTAACATCTTCTCCAAGTTAGATTTTTTCTGTTTTGTGGCACATTGTAGCATCACTGGAAAACTTCCATTTAAGATTTTAAGTGCTTTACTAAAAGAATCAGCCCTTTACAACGTCCACTGCTTGTGCATGGGGCTACAGTCATAATCCAGAAAATATCACTACCATTATGTTACTAGGTTATTATCCATATGTTTTTTTCTAGATCATGTTCTTATTTTTCTGTAATACAAAAATGCTAATAATTCTTAAAATCTCACTTTCACTTTATTCCTCATATGAGGAGTGGCTGAGGGAACTGGGCATGTGTAGTTTGGAGAAGAGGAGGCTGAGGGGGGACCTCACTGCCCTCTACAACTACCTGAAAGGAGGTTGCAGAGAGGTGGGTGTTGGCGTCTTCTCCCAAGTGAATAATGACAGGACCAGAGGAAATGGTCTGAAGTTGCAGCAGGGGAGGTTTAGATTAGATATTAGGAAGAATTACTTTACTGAGAGAGTGGTCAGGCACTGGAACAGCCTGCCCAGGGAGATGGTTGAGTTGCCATCCCTGGAGGTATTTAGGAAACGTGTAGACATGGTGGCACTTCAGGGCATGCATGCTCTAGTGCCCGAGATTGTTGGTTTGCGTCTGTTTGTGGGGATTATTTTTTTTTTGTGGTGTTTTTTTTTATTTTTTTTTTATTTTTTTGTGGTTGGACTCGATGATCTCAAAGGTCCCTTCCAACCATGAAGATTCTGTGATTCTGTGATTTTTTTGTATGGTTCACGTACTTTGCATTCCCCTAAGCTTGGACAATGAATCTAAGACAACAGATTTGAGTTTTTTCTTTCTTTACAGAGTTCATTGTGTTACTTTTATTGGAAAAAAAGTGGTCTCAGGTACTTAAATGTTCATTTGTCAAGGTCCCTAGCTATTGAGTATATATTGCCCATGCCAGTTTTTTAAAAAATACTGTGTTAATTTCTGTAGAATATATGGAACTAGAGAGAAAAACATTTGCTACAAAGTGTTAAATACCTGTACCAAAAAAAAGGTCCCATATTTAACTCTTCAATAATTGTTTCATTTACTAAAATTTCCACCATATCTCTGAACAGTAATGCTATCCCTTTCAAAACTGGTTCTATTGACTTTAAAAATATATTTTAATATCACTTAATTTGATGATATGTTTAAGCAAGGCCTTCAACATAAAATTTGGGACTCGAATTTCAAATTATAACATACATTTTCAGGACCTAAGCCAACATTACTTGCTGAGACAAGGCTCCATTTAACATGGAATATAAAAGCAATACTTCAGAGAACAATGAAAGCTAAAGCTTAAGGCTTAGCTATTATAAATTCACGCTGAGGCTTTGACTGAGGCTCGGACTGATGTGATGGCCTCTTAGATCAAGTTTTCATCTGAAGGGAACTTTTTTCTTGCTGTTGTGTCTGTGTAGTACTGCGAACTGTATCAGACAGCAATAGCAACCTACAAATGCGTGCTCCCAGTCCTGCGCTTATACTGAGTGTGCATTTCCAGTTGGATGCAAGTCAATAAGCATCTGATAGCAAATTGGATTGTGGTACTGAGTAACATTTCCAACTACAAGTCTGAAGAATTAGTTATTTTCTATGAGAACGAGGTGTAGGCAGACGATCAATTTTCTGTTGGGATTACATGTTATGGTGCAGTTGTTTGCTGGGCTGTCCAGGCAAGTGATTCAGGACTGCTGGCATGTGAGCTCGCTGCTGTAAGCAGCAAGGGCTGGGTTTTTCTAAACCTTTCCCAGTACTTCTAGCAAACTGTGATTCTCTTCCTTTGAGCTCTAAGTCTGTAAGACTGTGGGCTCTCTAGTGTCATGTGAACTAAGAATTGATGTGGAATACCAAATCAGTAATACACAACACACTTATGTCAGCAAGTGAATGTCCAGCTCTTGGGCTATCTTGGGCTTTGGTTTTACCACCAGTTAATGTAAAAGCCTAATGCATCCTCTTCCGGGCAGTTTTGTCTCCTTACTGTTGACAGGATGTAGTAAAAATAGCCTCCAGCCTATAGATATCTAAACAATGAAACTACCGATACAAATTTGGGAGGGGGAGTGTTGCTCTCAGACTATTTATTAACACTATGTAGCAGCAGGAGGCAAAGCTAGTTTCAGTAGATTTAGCTTGGTAGAAATCTCTATTGAGATTAGAATATAATTTCTTCCTCATTTTGTTTTCAGAGAATAGTTAAGATAGGGTAGAAATATAGTTTCCCCTTGAGGACCAGAGCAGTTTGTTCTAAATTTCCATGGTAATCTGTACACAACTTAAAAATTTATCTAGCAAACTTGGAGGGTAACTGAACTCCAGCATGCAGAAATTAATGGCATTTCATGTTATGCTTGTGACAAATATGGCTGTTTCCAGCTATGGTGCCTGATTAAAAGGCTTTAAGTCTTAATGGGTATGAATAAGTTCATCTTGGAAATAGGTGAATTGGTCCTGGTTCATCTAAAATGGAGCAAGGTAGAGATGAAAATCTTCACTTACATCAAGTCAGACAGTGAGATTCTGCCTTCTTTAAATATGTTTCCTGTACCGGTCTCTGTTGAAGCAGTTTATGCTAATTCCAGTTGTACTTTTACGCCTTGCACTGGGCACAGTTGAGGCTCTCAACCTCTATGCCAGCATCTCCAACAAAAGGCTACAACTGGGGTCGTTAGCCTTCTGCCACCACAGCAGGTTCATGAGTGTGTGTTGTGACAGGCATCATTAAGGAGTGTAAAACGGAAACTGTTTGCTCTGGGGGGCACATGGGAGCTGAAGCTCAGTTCCCCCATACCTGCTGGAAGGATTCAAGGACTCTAGACCGGGCAGTGAAAGTATGGAACCGTGGCCATGGGCCAAATGCAACCCATGTTGAGCAGTTTATGAGAAAGGCAAACCAGCTTCTTTCTCCATTATATTGTCAAATTTGATATAACCTATGTTGGGATGTGTCATCTGAACTATATTTATGGTCTTTGGTGGGTGGGTGGAAGATATGTTCTACTGTGAAAAGCAATGTGTGACCTTGTAGTGCTATTTACATGCTTATTATTAACGATATAGCCTATTGCATATTAGGAAAAGAATGCAGATGTTACACTGCTGCATGTCATACAAATCACAATCACAAGGCAAGTCCAGGCAAAGACTGCTAAAATGCTTATGAATAATACAGCACTATGTGTTTTAGTTGTGACTGGCTCTCTGTAAGAATGTTGACTATTTCAGGAAAGCGAATGAGCTTCCTCTTAATGATTGCTGGCTCTCAGAAGGAAAAAGATTTTGGTCTGCACATCCTGTAGCTCTTACTTCTCACCACTACCCACTACTTCGTCCTCGTTTTCTTTTGTTGACCTCAGGCTGTCTTCTCTGCTCTGACTCACTCCTTTTCCCGCCATTTTCTGCATGGTCCCATGTCCATTCACCACTGGTGATTTTTCTCTTTCTACTGGTCCCTCTTGCATGGAGGCAGGCAGTGTTAAGCCAGGGAGGCTGCTTATGTGACATGTAAGCTTCTTATCATCCATACCATGACCACCAGTGAGGTGGGGCAATGGAGGATGAAAGGTATTTGAGAAGTTGTTGTAGGGACATACGCAGATGCAAGGCAGCAGCCTCGCCTCATCAATTCTATTCCCAAATTCACGTATGTCATGAGGCTGAAGAGATACATTGCAGTACCTGTCTCTCTCTCTGCCCCAAAGCCTGTCCCTAGCCATGACTATGCACAAGATTGATATCATGTCACGCAACTGAGGGACAACAGATGACAGGAAATTTCCTTGATCAATGCATCCCAGGTTTCACTAAGCACACAGGCTGGCCTTAAACCTCCTGAAATTTCTTTTGGGGCAAGGTAGTAGAAAACTAGAGCTGAAGAGTTTATTTTGGCAATAAAACAGTAATCTGAATGTAAAAGAGACTGAATTTTGGAAGCAGCTAAAAATTTGAGATTGACAGAAGGGATTTACATCTTGATGTCAGATCCCAGTGTTATGTCTCTCCTCCTTCTCTAGTTGTTCAAGGGGTTTCCTGCAGCATGTCAAAAGTGTGCTCTAAGCACTTGGCTGGTGAATTATGCCTTCATGATGAAGTGTGTCTGGAGCCTTCCACTCTTCTGATATCCTTTGGTAGAGGCACATTTCTGGGGAGCAGATACAAATTGTGATGAAAAAACTGCCTGAGTCAGTCTTATAGTGTGCCTAAGAGATGGTCTCATTCCACTTGACCTCATCCCCTCTGGCAATGTCTTTTATAGCTCAGGCTTTTCATCCAACAATACTTTACCTCTGGTTCTCATGTGCATTGCTGTGATTTCTGCATTGATGTGCGATGGTGGAGTTCCCCTCGGTGATCATGAGGAAGGAATGCAACTCATGGGCTACTTCATGCCTTCCACCGTAAGGAAAAGTAATCAATTCCTAGATCAAGTGGCAAAAATTGCAATGAAAACAATGACAGTAATTACTATTGACAGGTAGCTTTGGTAGATAAAATGATTCTCCACTTACCTTAAAGATTTATGTGTGACTGCAGGTATTAAAAATCGGATGAACCAATTTAAAAATATGTAGTATCTGACTATCTGAAATGGTCAGATGCTACCTGCAAGCCTCTGCTTTCTTCCTTGTCTTACTAGAAACAGGTCTTTCCTCAGTAATAGTAGTCATGAGTCATCAAATACAGAGATTTGCGTGGCAAAGATGTCTCTATAGTCTTTTCATCAATAATAAGGCCTATTGTTTTCTGCTGCATGTGGGGTTTTTTTTCCCTCTTCTTTTTTGAAGAACTGCAAGCAAGAAGAAACATTTTTTAATTGAATTTTCAGAGTGACATCTGACTGCCTCCCAGCACGTTCGTTCCAATAGACTTAAGAATAGTAGCACAGTCCAAAACTGCTATGTCAGAATGACATATTTTAATAAATCACTAGGGAAATGTGAAAAGGGCAGCAGTCTGTGGAGCCAGACAATCAAAGAATTTTGGTTTTCAAAGAAAGAATAACCATTAGGCAACCATGCCTATTGTTCTTTCAAGGAGTGAGGTGGTAACTTAGCTATTGGAATTGTTGGAAAGTGCACGAATTTTGTACTCTTGCAATTTCCTTCCCATTTTTCATCCTTTTCTTGGCGTATTCTCTCACTCCCATCTTTGTAATGCATTTTACAGCTGTAGTTGTCATCTGTCTGTTTAAAAAAAACAAACGGTGGCCTCAGACAAACAGTTTCTGTGTGTGCAGATATTGGACGCACAAAAGCAGCATCCTCAGTGAATCCATGGCACAGGAGACCTAGTACAAATATGCAAACTGACTGGCATGTGCCCGGGTTAGCAGGCTGAATCTTATGTGCTAACCAAAAAAACAGCATGACCAAGTGAAAAATTGAGAGGAGGCAGCCTGTGTCTCGCCTGTTAAAGCTCAGGCAAGTCAATGGATTGCTTGCACAGGAGCTGTTCTAATACAGAGGAATAAGTGTGATTTAGAAGGCAAGCTTTTTGTGTTTGGGGGCTTTTTCTCTGCTTTGCAAAACGTCTGGCATGCGAAGGGCACTGAAGGACTGTGCCAGCTACAGCAGTGAGGTGGAACTGCGGCTTGAGCTGTCCCAAATTTCTGGGGAGTGATGGGTGAAAGTCAGGATGTTTTCAGTTGGCCTGAGTGTCCAGCAGAGGAGGAGGAGGATGTTCAACTGCTGCAAGTTGCCTTAGCTCACATCAGCTGTTCCCAGAGGTTTACCCAAGCCTTATCAACAGTGACTGTTTCCTTCAATTCTTGTAGGAATTTAGTCTGGGGAGGAAAACTGATGGGTTCACAGCTTTGGAAAACCAACAACTGTGCGTGTTTATGAACAGTGGCATCAAGTACCTCTTTGCTATTTTACCAATGTACTTCAGATCTAATAGACACGAGACAAGGTAGTAATTCAGTTTTTATACCCAGTAGTATTCCTGCTCATCACGTGACATGTGGTAGTAGTGTTTAACGCACACAGTTATGAGGAATTCATTGCGTAGCATAAAAGTAATTTACGCAACTTAGTTTGCTTCTGATAACTACAACTTGGCAGCATTTTCTTGAATGATAAATGATAGAATTAATATCTCACCACTCAATTTTGTAGCCTTGACCTCTTCAGGTTGCAGTCTTGCTTTTCCCCCTAAGCGCCACAATTTCTGTATTCAGAAAGGTGGATTTTGGTTTGATCCTCACAAATGGTCTGCAGCTGCAGAAGAAAAAATGCTCTTGCAAGCATTAAAACTGTTTCAGAGTTTTCTCTATTTCTCATCTTCTGTTGCCCTTCTTGTATGTTGTTACTGTCCCACCACCACCACCACAGTCTCACTGCTTATGATCAGCTGTGTGAAAACTACAAACAGAACACTTCACACCTTGAGGCTGCTGCCCATAAACATCTGGGGGGGGTTATTTTTGCTTTTCTTCTTTTATTTTTTAACCTTCCTGAGAGCTTGAAGGTACTGCAGTTTTATTTCAGAGGATTCAGGATAGATAGTATCTCATTAACAGTCCTCTTCTGAAGGTATGTCATATGCTGATGGTGACCTCTGTCATAGTACTTTTGTTTTTTGTGGCTGCTTCCTGGGCTTGCAAATGAAATAGGGCATTTAAAGGTTTATACTGCATTGCTAGCTGTGTATCTAAGGTGGCAGCAATTGCTCCCACTCACAGAGCAGCAGTAGGACTTGTTTTTCATCCTTTGTTAGTGACTCTTTAATGAAATGGTCAGGAGAGCTTCCAGACGATGAATAAGACTGTTATCTTCAGCATCAGGAGCTAAATTACTTAAAAAAAAAAAGAAAAGAAGTGGAAATACAGATCTTTCATGTGGGCAAGAGCAGTAAGATGAAACAACAAGAACCAGCTGTGAACTACTGGACAAGCATATTCATAAAACTGGAGAGAGAAGTGCCTTCAGTTTCCTCTTGCGTCACTGGAACTCTTTATCTGCTTCATGGCACTGAAAAATAGTAAAAGGTCATGGAAAAAAAGTGTCTTAGCCCTCTGCTGGCCTGTTTCATAGACGAGAATGATTAATGGGAGGTGCCCCCTCGGAACTGATGACAGAATTTGACTCATTGTATTTACTTAATTTTTTAATATGTTGGTTTTAGTAGTGATTTTTAGGAGTTTACTTAGAGGGACAAAGGATATTCTTTGTCCAAATTGCTGAGCTGTGCCTTGCCCACTCAGTCCTCCTGAGATTCTGGTGTGCTGAATATTTCTGGTTCTCAAATATACGACATTAGGCAGAATAATGGAACTGTTTCTGCAGTACATTTTCTATTTATCAAATTTGTATTTTAAAATCTTGCTTCAAGACTGTACCTACCATTTACTTTTATGGGACGATATACATCGTACTCTTTTCTACCATTTAATTTGCAAATGATTGCTTTCTCCAGTGAGGCTGGAAAATTAACTTGGATACACATGAAAATACCATTTAAAAGATACATTTTTGCTTCAGTGGAAGAGAAAAAAGGCTTTTGGTGAAATACCACAGAGTACCTCTGAATATGTCCTTTAGTAAATCCAAGGACTTTGTTTTGATGCAGCAAGGATGCAAACTTTAAATATTTTTTTTCTCTCTTGTTAAGGCTGTGGATGAGGAGTTTGCAGTTAGGCATTTTATTGCAAGACTGTGATAAATATTTTCAGGCATGTATAAAAGAAAGCACAGTGTGTTGCCATGTTCCTATACTAGCTGGAGTCACAAGAACACTATAAATCATCAGCACAGGGCTGCACAATCCTGTATAGAGACAGAAATAGAGACTCTGGCAAGGTGTTTGCAATGATGTGGTTCATGCTTTTCTGGTCCCGAGCTGGAGTGTCTGTTTAGCTCCATGTTGTGTGAGATACTTGTGTCCCTAATTGTCATATAAATGTTTATAGAGTGATTTGGAAGTGTGGTGTGCTGTGAACAGTTATTTATTTTTGTTCCAAAGTACAGATTGGAAATATGAGTGAATTGAAAGTAAACTGGGAATTAGGCCCATATCCTGCAGACACTTATGCAGATGTAGCAGATGAGTAGGCATGCTTATATTTAATCATGTGCATAAATGTTTATATGAATAATGTTTTGGTTTCTGTTTTTAAAGGGAGGAGAACTTTTATATTGTTGCCTTTTGTCAATACACTTCATATATTACAAAATTTTAATACTTTTGCTTTATAGCTTCTTGAAAAATCTGCTTGTAGTGTAAAAAGTCTGTTCAGATTTGTCACAGTAGCCAGGGAACTAGAATAGAGCAATGAACATTGTATAGATCTAAATAAGTAGTGCAGGTACCAGAATTATCCAGTAAAATACTTTTGGTCAAATCAAAGTCAGAATTCAGATGCATTTCAAGTAAGAACAGTATAGAGTGTATGCTTTCTGGCTTTTAAAACGAAAGCCCTCAATACTTGCAAATACTTCAGACACACAAGAAACTTACGCAGATGAGTTGTCTCCTTGAACTTCAAATAATTGCAAATTGCTTCAAAATGTTCAATTTGGAACATTGCAAATACATGAAATTCAGGCTCTGCTCACGCTGGAGCTAAAGCACAGGGCAAGTAGGTAGTAACAGTTTTTTACCAAACTGCTCAGCCAGGGACACACGAGGACTGAGTCTCCCAAAGACCCAATCTCCAGCGTGCAAATGCTTCGTCAACTGTAGTGCAAGACAGACTGACTTTCTTGCCCCTTCCCCAGGCAAGTAAATTGCAGCTATCCTTCAGAATGCATAAGGTTACCCCCCTCTAATTAACTGAAGCAAACACGAGCTTACCTCAAAAAAGCAAATTTTCATTGAAACGTGATATGATTTCAGGAATGCAAAAATATCAGTTCTTTTTAGTAAGCGAGCAAAATTTGGCTGGAGGTTTGGCTGCGTGTTTGTGTCAGCTTTCAGTTGGCCTTAACTTTTCATACTATCTCAAAATGCAAACTGGAAATGTTGTGGTGCCCAGTGCTGTGTGGCAGTGGAGCCACACCATGAAGATTTCAAATGTGTGCTCAGTGAAGGCTCGGGTAAAATTTCGCTGGGATTGGTTTAACGCTTACCATTCATTTAAGGTAAAGATCAGCAAAGAAGGTCCTTCACAGAGTTCAAATGAGGACAACAGGTAAAACAGTAAGGACCAATAATATAACTACAGGCTACATGCAAAGCAAAGCAGTATGAAATGGTTTGCCTAAATTCAAGGGAATTAATAAAACTTAATGATACCGTGTGAGAAAAGGCAAACAACACAGAGGAGGCACCTCAGAAGTTGGATTGCACTTTCTGCATAGGCTCAAGGGAACATCTTGGTAGAGAGTAGTTGCTGGCCAGGGTCTTGTTCCAGCAATAAAAGGCTCAAGTTTCTCCCTTTCTGTGGCTCGCCCTTGCTTTGTAGATAGGATTGAATGAAGTAAGTAGCTAATTCCATCAACCCCCTTCTTCCAGTAAAAGCAGTCATAAATATTAGCCATTCCTTGGATGAAAGAGGTCAACAGGCATGTTATTAAATAAACCTACCATTTTTTCAACATACTGCATTAAATTTAGGGAAATTAATGTCGTTTAAGCCTTTGCATCGGAAGTGATTATGGGGATTCACTCACTCACTCTGGTGATTTGAATCAAACATGTATGTGTAAAATGTTCTCTAAATTTCATTTGTGGGTTGATAGGCAGGCAAATATTTGTAAAATATATTTGGGTTTAGTTATTAGGTTTACAACAGAGGTAGTTGAGAGCATGGTTTATTTTCCTACAAAGCATTTTTCAAAGATATGAAAGATAATGGAAACCAGCAGATTTGAAGCAGTAAAAGTGTGAGTTACAATAAGTAGACATGTTGCCTGGAATTTACAGAGGACCCACAGGAATCAGCTAACTCTGTTGCAAATCCTGGCCATTGTATTTATATAAGCTATTGTACTCTATATCTGATTTTTTTCCCCCAATGTGTCTTCTGTGACTCATCTTTCTTAAAATAGTTCATCTGGTAATTCAGTAAAGACAATACATCACATAACACTTTTTCCTCCAGGACTGCAGGGTAATAAATGACAACGCGGGGTTGGGTTGGGGGAAAGATGTAAATAAACAGATCTGTCTACAGCAGAGAGAAGAGCTGAGGCTGTCTGCAGCGAACAGTAAAAGTTCTGTCTCCTGGATAAAACACACATAGGAAAAAACCTCTGTTTCGATATTTGGACAAAAAAAATTAAAGTATTGAACCAACAGGAGAGTGGCAGGCAAATGAATCTATATTTACTTCTGGTATTGGTCCATCTAGAGGGAGAATGTGAGGCCAGAAAAATGAGAGAAGAATTGGGCTGGTTTCTGATATGCCTTTAGCAAAATCTGCTGAAGAACATGCCCAAATTCCTCTGTACTCTAATGAACTTTGGAAGACAGCAGAAGCAGTAGGAGAAAGAAAGAGGAAGCCAACAAGGGCAGAGAAGTATGTTACAGGAATTAAAACTATTTCCAGTATCAGTCCAGTATCAATGGGACAATTATTTCCAGAATCGGATATCCAGTGAATGAGTTCTACTCGTACAGGGGACAGGAGAAAACAAAAGGATAAAAAAAATAATAAATATTTTTGTCCTATTACGTGCTAGTAACTTAAATATCCCTCACAGTATCATCTTAAAACTACTATTTACCATTCACCCTTTGCTACTCTTAGATAGGAATGAATATTTTTCAGTCATTTTCAGAGTAGATAATGCAGGATTTTTTTCTTTTTTTTTTTTTTGGTAGCCTGTTGGCGAGCGCTGTAGAAGAATGTAGGCCAGTAAAATTAGCCTTGTAGTAAAGCAGCTAAAATGGTCCAACCTTCCTGAGGAGGTTTACAACTGCAGAGACTGCTTTGTGGGTGGCATTGCTGATGGAGGGGAACTCAGCTGTGAGGGACACTAAGCATGTAGTTTATTTGCAGTCAGAAAAAGCCATGAAAGAACATGCAGAATGGAAAAAGTAACAAAAATTGCGTGCAGACACATACCTCTTCCCTACATCTTCCAAGAACTTTTCAAACTATCAGCTTTCAAGAAAATATTTTGTCTAACTCCTCCTGTCCCACCTCATTTTCTGATTTCTTCCTGTGTTTTCTTAAAAAGCTCTTGGGAGCACAAGCTTTTAGTAAAATAAGGCAGTTTTTATTCTAACCTACATATGACTCTTCTCTCAAGTTCCTCAAGTGACCGATCACCTGTTCATATATCATCATATATTCTTATCATACGTTTACCTGGTTGATATATCTTTCCAGTGTTCCACTTCAGATGGGAGAGGTGTATGCCTAAGCTGCTTGTTGGTTTGTATTTTTGCTGTTAAAATGAAACAACAGCTCAGTTTCAGGAAGGCTGTCTCTCCACTCCTTTCCATACTGATTGCAGTCCCTTAAAGGAAAGAGCTGATGACCCAGGTGGACCTGCTGCAGCAGCCCGTGGGTACAGAAGAGCACACAGTCCAGGAGGCAGCCAAGGAGGTGAAGAATTGGATTTGTCCCTCTGGAGGCACAAAGCCTGTTTTGCAGAGTGGGTGTGATCAGAACGAGCAGAATTATCCTTGCAACCCAAGTACTGACTCTCCAAAATCCATCCAAATTACATGCCATGCACTCTCACATCCCTTTGGCTGATGCCGTTAATGCTCAGTTGTTCAAATCAGAATGGAGGAAAGCTATTACCTTTCTGCTGGGGCTGGGACGGGGGAGGCATGGGTAAAAATCACTATAGACTGTTATTCTATTCAAATCTTGGAAGATTTAAAGGTTGCAATATAACACATATATCTATCAGCGTGTTTAATTTTTACAATTTATTTTCATGTTCTGACTTTACTTGGAAGTACTTTCAGGATTTTTTTTAATGAAATCTTTACAGAGAAGGAAAATCCAGATTAGAAGAAATTAGTGTTAGCTAAATGAGGGGAGTTAAGCAGATGGCCAGCTGCTTCATAAAGCTGAGAGAAAACTACCTAGTCTGCAAACTTGGAG
The DNA here is from genome assembly GCF_964106895.1 of Numenius arquata. NCBI lineage: Eukaryota > Metazoa > Chordata > Aves > Charadriiformes > Scolopacidae > Numenius > Numenius arquata. The sequence goes on along the minus strand of NC_133577.1, from coordinate 19,021,411 downwards.
ATGGGGGTTGGCCTTTTTGTTTGTCTTCAAGTTTAAAAGCTCAAGTGGAGTTTAATTAAAGTTACGTCCTGTTACTTAAAATAGTTCTATTCCTGCTGTGAAACTAATTTCAAAGGCTATCTTTCCAACATTGAGTTAAAAGGGCTACAGTCTTTAAAGTCTTAAAATATATCAAATCCCATAATTGCCATTCTTTTCCCCTCTTTCTCTAAGCTGCAGAATCTGTCAAAAAATCTCTGCTTTGAACTCAAATGCACAGCTATATTTAAAGTATGTGCTATAGTTTCCTATGCTTTTTTAAATGGCATTATTTCTGCTGGATTAATGTATGTGCAGCCTTCTGAGAGTCTTCATATTAATCAGTCCATTTCAACATCACTTCTGAAGCCACAATTCCAAAACATCTCCCCCTCCCTTTTTTTTTTACCTTTCCAGCTGCAGATTTCCACTTGGCCACATTTTGACATACAATGAGTAATTTCAATGTAACGGAAGGCACATGTTATTTAAAAACAGTTGAACTGTGGAAGTAATCAAATTCAAGGCTTTAAACCATGCCCTAGTGTACACTGACTGTTGGACCTATTGAAAAGACTATGAGAATGTGTTTGTAGTTCATCTGTACTGTGATTTGCATGTCTCCTGACGAGTGCTGTTGCAGATATGTGTGAAGAACCAGTTGAAAGAGGTGTGTTGTAATTCAGTGTAGTGTCTCTGCTTCTATTTCTTGTGTATGAGCTTGAGTGCTCCTAGCAAGTTATGAAAGAGAGACTTAGACTTCAGCCAGCTATTGAAACAGACTCTAAATCCCTTATTTAGGTGCATGTTTAAAGATAGATTTGACAGTAGCAGCACTATCTCCATGTAGTTAGTTGTCAAAGGCATTTTATATTTGCTTGGCTACAAGTACTGCATTGCACAACATATTGCTTCCTCTTTCCCCACCTCCCTACTCTCATGGAAAGTGGTGAGCTAAGTTATCTATGTGAGACTGTGAACATGTATGACATTTCTGTGAAAAAATTTTGCTTAGAGGATAAAGCTGCTACCTCACAAAATGATTCGAGATCTTTATCATCAAAATACTGGGTCATTTTGTGGATTGACTTGCCAAATGCATTTGCGAGTATGTGTACTTCTCGTTAGTAATTCAAACTAGCTTGCTGATGTGACCCTACACACTTTTGCTTCCAAGTGCATGGGGCAGGAGAAACCTTAATGAGAAACTGTTAGGTCTGGATAACGTTACTGTCTTTTCTTTGACTCTGTAGAGATGTGTCTGTGGATACTATACACCTATGTGGTTTATTCACTCCACATTAATATTATACTTGCAGTTGCAGTGGGTAAATGAAAGTTGCCTGACAGCATTGTATGAGGCATAATTTCCCAGTCCAAGGTGGAGGCCTGGAACGAGGTCAGTCTTAACTCTTGGAGCTCCCGAATTCAGGAGCTCTGTAAGACCCCCTGATACAGATAAGGTTTTGTTTGTACGCTTTGGAATTGCTTTACAACAGAGAACTTGGGCAGAATTTAACAGGTCAGCAGCATGTGTCTTCTGTGGAAGCTGAAAGGAGCACGCATTGGAGACTTCCAGTGTCTTCAAGGTTATGAGGGAGTTTTTTGCTTACTGTGAAATGTAGTGCTTTACTTGGGTGCTAGTTCTTAAATGTTATGGGGCTTGTTTGACCTTCAGATCCAAATATGATATTGGTAGCTTTTTATATGTGCAAAATGATTTGCATATTAACTTCTTTATCATCATTTGGAAGTGAAAATAAGACTACTGTTTTATCAACTGATTATACTTGCTCCGGGATTACCTTGGAGAAATGGGAAGCACTGATGTGTAACTATATTTGTACGATGTGAAATTCTAGAGGAGGATCTAGAAGCTAAAAGATACAGTGTGCAATGTCAAAAGTTTGGGAGCATTTTGCATGTGGTACTTTAATTGCTTAGGTGGATTCCTGGAGTACCTAGTGAAGGACCTTGGTTAAGCTGTATGGGCAAAGCAGACAAAATGGCCAAATATGATCTACCTTTTTTAATGTCTTTCAGGTGAAGATCAACACAACAGAAAGAACAGTAGAAGATTAAGGACTATTCTAAGTTTTGTTAATCACTGGAAAATTTTAGTTTTTGGTGTTTTAGTCTCTGAAAACTACATAGCTAGAGGAGAAAGTCCTGTTAAAGGGGATGCACGATGACACTGTTTTTCTATTCAGGTATCGAGCTTTTGTCCCATTCAGTCAGGACCAAAAGCAACGCTTGGATCTTGGTTCCAGTCTGTATGTGGCATTGGAAGAAAACAAAAAAAGCCAACAATAAAACAATATTTAAGTAATGCAAAGTTTGATGAAGGCCATTTGGGTTTTGGACCATGAGGTTTTTATTTGGGGAAGGGGATGTGTAGGGTTGCAGGAGCAGGAAGAAATGGTAGTTGACCCAGCAATGACCGAAAATAAGCTTGATGGTATCGGGTTAACTAAGTATATTAGGAACAGCTGCTTTTCATGTATACCAAACAGAATCCTTGACTATCAGCTATCGACTTTTCTAACAGGCATCTGGAGTTCCAAAAGTGATACGCAGCGGCCCATTACTATTTTGAACAAGACCTCATATTTCTTCTTCTGCAGATATATGAGAAACTGCAATTCTGGTGACCTCTAGCAGACCTGAATGACTTAAACACCCAGGATCTCATTTCTTCCTTGATAATTATTTTTCTGCTCCATATCTCCCTTGAAAATTGAAGGTATTAACTTGTTTCAATCGTGTGACAGTGGTACTCTCCACGCTCTGCATTAGAAATCAGTGATGTGGAGCCTGCCTGGCCTGTCATACAGGAGGAGGTTCTGGAGGACAGAAAGTGGGGGGGTCCTTGCTCCAAGTCCCTCCTTGATAATCCCAATTAGTAATGAGGAACTTGCTGAAATGGAATTTGTGTATAAATTAGGTAAATTTTTTGGCATAGAGCATGTACATCAGAGTAATACCAGAATACAAAAAAAAAAAAAAGTAGTAATTTACAGCAGCTACTTGTAGAAATACCTTTCCTGTTCTGTACCACACACATGTATGGTTGGACTCGGTGATATCAGAGGTCCTTTCCAACCATTAAGATTCTGTGATTCTGTGGAGAGAAGATGAAGGAGTCTCACTGAACAGGGAAATGTGAGTGGCTTTCCGGCGGCTGTCCCTCCTGAGGCAATCGGCAAGCTCCCTTCTTGGGCCCAGACCCTACTCAGAAAAAAGAATTTATGTGGACTTTGGCACAGATGTGTGTCTGTAGATCTGAGAATAACTTGTCCCTGGCTGAGTGGCATAGAGGATTTGCGTTCAATTTTTATGAACCCTCATAAGGCCATTGTTCTCCAATTTCTGATTGATTGTCTTTATGTAATGAGGACAACTAATATAGACTTGTCAGAGTGACTGAGGAAGGTCAGCTGTGGCTGCTTTAGTTTAACACAAGCTGCTAAGGTTGCAGGATGAATTATGTTTTGTTGTGTGCAGCAAAAAGCACATTATTTAAGTGGTTTGTTTGTTTTTTTTTTAACTGCCTGAGGAATGTGCTTTCTCTCTCTAAATCTTACTCTATCGTACAATAGTCCTAATCGCAATTTAGCTCAGGTTGATTGATATCCTCTGGCCACAGTTCCCCTGTCAGTTTTGGAAGGTTGATGTGGAGCTAATGTTTTCAAAAGACCCTGCTTAGGGGTGCTCTTGAGGAGAGGTGTTAATTTTCAGAGCAGGTAATCAGTCACAACTCAGACTGGACAGGATCCATAGGTATTCAGCATCTCAGAAAGTCAAGCCCAGGTGTTTTGGTGTGGGCATCTGGTGTTGTTCGTTACTTGTGCTACCACAGACTAGGGGTAGGAAGGTGAGAGACCACAGAACTCTGCAACAAAATCTACTTAGGGCCTGCAACTTAACTTTGTACAATCCCCAGCTCAGCTGCATTATATTCATTACAGGGTAATGCTGAAGGGTGTGTTGATGTGGGCATGACAGTGGTGTCTGAATCACCTGTCTGGGCTTCTGCAATAAAAAAATTCCTCACTTCTGCCAGACAGCCTCAGTCACAGACCCAGAGCCCATTGCATCAGCCCTCCACAAAACCAAAACACACAGGGGACAGTTCTGCAGAGAATTGAAGTAGTCCTGGGTGCACCCTTGCCTTCAAGCTGGAGTAGCAGAAGGAAGTATTGGCTGCAGTGAAGCTCCGATGAGATTCCCAAACATCTTTTCTATGAGTCCCTTCTGTCACTCCCCCCACCCAGCCTCAGAGCCTCCCAACACTTCCACACGTTCTGGAGTTCCCCATTGATCCTAGCACAAACCTATGCATAATCTTTACTCTCCTCCAAATACCCTTCCTCTCCAATCTCACCTCTAGGTCCCTAGGGTCCTACACCCATCTTCTCTCTGCTACACCCTCTGCTTCTTTGCTGCTGTCTTTCTGGTGTCCCCTGCTACTGCCCTGTATGTCAGACCTGAGCCCTCTGTGAACTCTCTTGAGGCCACCTCCATTCTGGTCTCCCCTTTCAGAGGAAAACTCTTGTGTCCTGCTGTGAGTAGGACACCCAAGTGCCAACTGCAGTTGGTACTGCAAAATAATACAAGACAGAAGGCCGAAGACTCAGAGATTGCTTCTCTTTCTGTTTGCTCTACTCCCTGCTCATGGTCTACCTCAGAGAAGCTTGTCTGGTGGGCCAGTTGTCAACCTGGAACAGGTGGTTGAATTCTTGAGGCTTTACAGCCATTTAGTTTGTCTCTATTTTGCTGCTGGATACTGGGACCCTGCACCTAAGCTGCTGGTGCTCATGACACAAGGTCTCATCTTAGTCCATTAGGTATGATGGTTGCTCATCACTGTCTCTCATAGGGCTCTCCACTTTGTGGGTGTTCTTTATAGCCTGAGCTCCTCTACTTCAGCCTTAGTCTGCCTGTCCACTGGGCAAAGCCACACCTGGGACAGGATAAGAGCCACACAGTCCTCTTGTCTTAAAGGGAAGGGAGTCTTCCTAACTGGAGAGCTTTCTTGAGAAAATGACTCTTCGAGCCAACTTTGCCTAGCAGTTCTTCACACCAATAGTGAAAACAGCAGTTGTTCAGCACTGAAGAACAGACAGAAGAAGGGTTTGCCTTTTCTTTTCTGAGTATGAATATAAATGTCATCGTTTTCACTCAGCTGGTTTTAGCAGAAAATGCCCCCAAGATGTGGCAAAAAATACTGCCCCGTTCCAAGCAGTTCCTGTTCTATGACAGGGGCCAAATAAATTTTATTTTCCCAGTACTTAAGAATGGATTGCGTTGCCTTCTCTGGTGTCAGGCTGCTAGGCTCACAAAAATCTTAATACCTCCGTGCATATTTATATATATAGTTCTGAGGGTATTTTTGGTGATCTGACTGACTTTCCAGCCCTCGAGGCAGAGAAACTGGAAAACCATTCATGGAAGTCTTTTCAGGGAAAGAGGCTTTCCTAAGTGGATGGAGAGAGTTCCTAATGAGAGATGTGTTATTGCCTCATTTTTATAGCTGAACAGATTTTAATTCTGTTGTAGTGTGAATTACTATCCTAATCTGAGAAGCAGCTAACTTAGCATATTTGCAAGTACATTAGTACTGGCTGTATATTTTCCACACGCTATGCTATTAAAATAAATGGCCATTGTATGAAGTTGGATCAAACATTTTCCTCGTTATAGATTCTGATGGCCAAGTCATGCTGTAGAAGCCTTACTACCAATCTCCACAAAAATGCTGAGAATATTTTCTGTAACTGAGACTTTTACATCCAGACAGTGGCACTTCAGTGTGGTGAGATTGACCAAATACAGCTCTTTGGTCAGACTTTTGTGTGCCACGTGGCTGGAATCATGCCCTCAAAAGGGGGCAGAGCTTCCATAAAGGTTTGGAAAGTTTCCTCAACATCTTGTTTGTGGGACGGGTGGGTGATAGGGCTGGATGTTTTGGAGAAAGGTAGCGCCTAAACTGGCTTTGTCTTTTGGTCTGTTGCCAGAAGGATTTAGCTTTATTGCTGTGTTGGTCGGTAACTGGTGCCCCAGGGTTTGGTGGAAAAAGGTTCCTGGGACTGTCTGGACTCTGCCTGCATGGCATGGCTGCATCTTCTTGTAACACCTGATGATCGCAGCATTTCCATCTGACTATTTCTCTGTCATTATAGAAAGTTTTGTGGCAGACCTTTTCATGTAGGTGAAATGAAAACATAAAAGTTTTTATGAGTAAAAGTGAATCATTAAATAAGTTGTCACTGTGAATTAAACTTCTGTTAAAATAATGGCATTGATAAATCCATGGATTGCTGCTTGCAAACACAGCTCTGAAAAAAATCTGCCTTGATGTAAGTACTGTTGCATAATCCATGGGAGCTTTGTGTTAATTTTAGGATGAAAGGTGATGGGGTTTTTATGCTGTGCTCCTATACCCTGTCAATAATGTATGAAATTGTGAAGATAGAAGTTAAGAACAAATGCTTTTAACAATCGGTAAGAGGTTTTTGTATGGAAATTGGTGCAGTTTAGACAGTGGGTCTTGACTCCTGCATTTGTTGCTATTACAGTTTGAGGGGACCCATACTGAGAATGTATGTAATATATTTCTGCTACAAGGTCTTTTTACATTACCAGAGTGACATGAGGGAAACAGTGCAATAGTATTAACTGCCAAATAGAAACATCCCTGTAGATATTGGTTTTTTTGATCTGATACTCAGATCCCCGAGAAAAAAAGACAGCAAAGTGCCATTAAAAATGGCATTGAATGTAGTAGGGCAGTTGAGAAGCTGACACTGGGAAATGGAGAGCGGAATTTATGAAAAAAGTCCCCTTGCCTACAGCACTGCCCTCAACATCATCCCCACTCCAGTCTGCGACCCTGTCTGGCCTCAGAGCTTGCTTCAGTGGAAACACTGTATTTTCAGCAATATTCTACAACAGACAGCTTTTCATTTTGTCTTATTTTATATTTCTTCTGCCTGACAGCAAATTTATTCATAAATCCGTATAAGAAATTTATTTTTAAGTTGTCTTTAAAAAAGACTGTTCCTATTTGCTATTGTTGCGTTCCTTCATTCTGCCATCTGTAGTTTTTCTGTGCTGGCAGAATAGAGGCTAGCTAGAAAATCTGATTTAGGATTAGGGTCAGTCTCTAGCTAAATTTGACCTGGATGACACTGAACACTTAAAGATTCATTGCTAATAAATAATTTTATCAGTCATCTTCACAGTATCAGGATTAACATTGTCTATGAGATGATTAATTTCTTATTTTAGCTGAAGAATTTTTTAATAAAAACTTTGAAACAAAAATTAAAGTAAGTTTTATGGATCATCTCTTTCCATGGAAATTTAAGAATTTTGCTGATAAAAACAGTAATTATATCCTTCATGAAGAAAAAATAAATAAATAGATTAATTAATGACAAGTTGATATGAAGTGTATTTTTATAGCTTTGCATATCTATCTATATATATCTATACTTGCATACCTATCTATAAAGATATTTATGAAGGTATGAATAATGTAATAGATTTAGCAAATTAATAAGAATTTTTGTTGACAAAGGTGCATATAATTCCTTTGGCCATTGTGTACATCACTGAATGTTGAATTTCTTAACTTGTCAGTGCTATTTTTAAAGGTATGTTAATATAATTTTATTCAGGCTTGCATCTGATTTTCAATAAGTTACCTGATTTCTTTAAATGTAATTATTTAATCTTTGAATTCCCAGTAATTCCTGTAATAATCTGAATTTATGTTTAAGTATCTTTATTTCTCTTTCTTTTTAGAAGTCAAAGTTGATATAATTGTATTCGTATTTCATGCAAAAGTTTTGCAGGTGGTTTGCTCTGACTTCTCTAAAGGTCAGGCATTTCATTCCTTGAGTTTCTGCGTTTGAAAGCCAGAGATTCCAGTCCCTGTGAAGCTCTTGAGTCTTGTGCACCACAGAGCCAGGTGCATCGGTCTCAGCAGATGGAATGGAATGCAGGATGGTGGCCGTGATCATGGCACGTGCGCTTAAGGGCAGGGACGGGTCTGCAGCCTTCCCTGCTATACCTCTTGAGACCGAAATCCCAGTATCTGTAACACATGGCTGTGCCAGGACACAAGTTATTAGAGAAGAGGTTTGTGGCAAGCGAGAGCCCTGAGCTGCTGCTGTATCAGGTGCTCGTTGCAAAAAAGCAACTCCTTACACTGAGTGTTACGGGTGCATCCTTCGAATGTGGAGATGTGTCACACTTAGCTGTTTAGAAACCCTTTCCATGCAAGGCACATCAAGTACCCTGTCTAATATTGTCTTGTCTCGTCACATAAAACCCATGCGTTCCAGAAAAGTGTTTTGCCATTTGATGTGACTGTTTGCTTTGTGGCAAGAAATGCAGTTCCTGCAGCATAGGGTCTGTTCCACATGCATGGCTCTGTTGTGTCTGTAGGTCTATGTACCATTCTCAGTCTTACCTCTAATAGAGTTACTGCCTTTGAAGTGCAAGAGGAGTTTTTTAATGAGACTTAATCTCATTATGTGCTTTTATCTGATCCTATCATTGCTTGTTCCCTACATCGTAGGAAGAGAAAAGCTCCCTGAAATCTTGTTCTGAAGTGTGGAATTGGTGTGAAATCAATCTTTCTTTTTAACAGGAGGCTGGCGGGAAGGGAAGGGGGTGGATCACAGATCAGAAGCACAGTGCACCAGTAAAGTGCTTTAGACAACATTTGGCTTTGGTTTGGGGTTTGTTTGTTTGTGTTCCCCAAAGCTGCATGCTTAGAGGATTTCAGTGATTTCTCTCCTTTGCTTTGTTATAATTCCCATTAATTATATTGCTAATCCCTGCACTGTAAATTAAAGCTTCAGTTCCTTTGAAGTTGTGACCCTCTTTTTGATTTATCCATAGAGCTTGTTAAGCATCTAACTATAGCGGGCTTTGTGCGTTATTACTTTCTGTAGTTGTGCTCAAGCCTACAGTGGAACAGAGGTATTACTCAGCAAATGTCTGTGGCAACAGTGGGTTGTAATTGCTAATTAGGCAAATGTATAGTAATTTAGCAAGTGAGATATTTTAGCCATCCTTGGTTTAATTATGTGCTGTACGGTTTTGAATTGCACATGAAGAACTAGAATGGGAAAATGCATCACAAATTGGTTAGATTGCTTCATTAAACAGAGTTTGGATTTTTCTTGGGATAAAACTTCAATAAACCAGTTAAAGTAGACTCTTTCCTTTAGGAATTCAGGCATAAGTCACTGCCTGAAAAAATGTCATTAATTATTCACAGCAGGTCTCATCCATTGCTGCACTTTGGTTCCTGCTTCGCAGGGGAAGGTTACCTCCTGTCCAAGTGTTTGTATTGCTAAAATTCTTGCAGTTTTTCTATAGGCATGGAGCACTGCAGCTTTGCTGAAATGATATATTATTATTTCCTCCTTATATGCATAAGCTGTGAAATACTTAGAATCTGCACAAGTAGTGGGTGTATTCTTTTCTTCCAAAATATATTCATGTTGTGTGGGGGGACAGGAGGAGGAAGGAGCAGAGAGAAGTGGCATGATCCATTTTCAATTTACCAACATTTTTAAATATAGTAGGCTGGGTACTCCACTCCAGCAAGTTTCTTTGCTTGATACAACATGGTCTGTAGTGAATGTGGAAGGCAAATGGAAATTCTCATGGAAAACTCTTCCTTTTTTTTTTTTTTTTTTTTTTGTTTTAGAGTCATTTCCATATACATAGTGGTCTCTTCTACAGAATATCCCCTTCTTTCCCTCTCCTGGAATAGAAGAGATAAGGCACAAGATGTGGTGAAAAGGGAGGATATTGCTCCTCCACTGGTGCTGCTTTCATTTTTGCCGTAAATGGTGCTTACAGCTCAGGAAGCCGCAAACAAACCTTTCTGCTTTTGAGTCTGCTGCTTGCTGTGTCAGAGAACAGCTTGGGCCGAGGAGAACTGAGTGTGTTGTTACCTACAAGATATTTTCAAAGGGCTTAATGTTTTCTCACCATAAGGCAGCATGCAGAGATGATGGAGCTGCACCTGCCAACACAGCTGCATTAGGGCTTCCAACATCACAGTGACATCCTCCTACTCTCCCGGCAGTGAAGTGTTGCTACCTGGATCTAGTGTATAAAACAGACGACACTCTTACCTTTGTCACTTCTGTGGTCAAGAGGGAAGTGAAAGCAGAAATGAGACAGAGCCATGCCTCTTTCTCAGCATGATGCCCCACACTTCAGATGCCCTTTAGAGAGGTTCAAAGAGCTGGGTTGTCCATGGAGTTTGAGCTCCAGGCAGGAAAAAGGGAATTGAGAACAGCTTTTTGATCTTAAGTTGTGACTAGGCAATGATACTTTATGCTACTAGTTTTATGTTCCATAAAATGTATGTCCTATAATAATTTGTTATAAATTATTTATTGTAGAAACCAGTTATTCCCCCTTTCAGAGAGTACCCGCCCTTCTCTGCCTGACATTTCATCCTTATTCATGAGCAGCATTAATGAAGCAGGTGTGTAATGTAATTCCATTTGCACAAGAAATATCTGACTCTAGTATCCATAGTTTATTCTAGTGAGGAAGAGGCATTGAGGTGGATGGCTGAAAATGAAACCTGTTCTCTCTGCTTCTGGAAGCTGTAAATATGTTCAAATATTAAACAGAAGAACCTGACTTCTTCAGGTTGTAGCAGTAAATAGTGGCAGCAAACAACCCTGAGAAGCAATTCATTTACACAATAATTAAATTAGTTGCCTTTATATGGAAATCAAACGTTGACAGCCTTTCTCAAGCACTGAATGATCAGAAACTTGATTCCAAACCCAACTGCTTCTTCCATGTCCCAGCTTCAGTTGGGTAAAATTTGCTCTAGTGGGTTTGCTGCCAGACACTGAGGTTGAGCAACAGAGCTTTATTAGCAGCGGGCTGCAGATCTGCATCTTCTGTTTCGCAGTGTTTTCAGTCATACTTTTGTTTATGCTTCAGCTTTCTGCAGTGGTAGATTACTGCCTTGACAGCATTTGTTTGTTTTTCTGGGAGGTTACAGGTAGGTGGTTGGGGTTAGTTCAGTGCATATACCAGGCCACTTCAGCACTACAACTTTAAGATTTTGTAAGGCGTTTCAGTACTTGGAGAATATGAACTGAACTTTTTTAAATATCAATGCACACATGTGAAATAAGCCACATTAAAACTCTGTTTAATGATTCATAATTGCCAGGAGGCTGTGAAATAATAAGCAGACAGTTATGTATTGTTTAAACGTGTGCAATTTGGTATAGGGAAAAAAAAACCACCTAGATGTCTAGGCTTCACCCAACCTGTTCTGGATAAATTCACATCATATTTATTTTAGATTGACTTCCAGAATGATGTCTCTTGGAGTGTTTCCAAAAGATAATCAATATATATGGTGTGATAAACAGGCTATTTTTAAAATGTACATGACCATTTTCCAGTTTTAGATCGGTCACGATAGGCAGATTATCAGCTCCCAGTGAACTCCTAAGCGAGCTAAATCATTCAGCACAACCATGGGGTCAAATTCTTACGATCAGGGGCCTGGTAAAACACCAACAGGTTGCCCAGGACATTTGATGGGAATAAGAAGTTCTCCAGTCTCCCAGATTCCTCACAGGGACCTTGTCCCTTCCTGCTCCCCTCAGCTGCACTCTGATGGGTAGCACTGTGGAGCTTGGGCAGGATTTTGCCTAGGGGCAAAGAGGAATATAAACATAGAAGACTAATAGCTACTAGTTACATCAAATGTGAGTGGAATTTTCCAGCATTGTTATTGCTTATTACATGTATCGCTGAAACAAACAGCATCCCTGGCCAGGAGCCATGGTCCTCTGCTCTGGTGCTCCTCAGGGGACACAAGATGATCCTGCCCCCAGGGATCTTGCCAGGCCTATGCAAGACGGTGGAAAACAAGACAAGATGGACAGACACAATGGCAGACAGGGGGTTACAAGGAAAACAATAAGATAAAACTGAACAAACTAAAAAGCAACGTGCTCAGCAGCCAGTAACCCTAATGATGTACAGTTTTGGTTTGGTTTGGTTTTTGTTTTTCCATAAAGTAGGTGTTTGATATACTCCTTATTTTTTACTAGTGAAATGTTAATCCTGTCATTAATTCATCCTCTATGTCAGTTCCTACTAACTAAATCTTGACACTTTTCCAGAACACAATGCACGTGACACAAAAATGAAAATACTAGACCAGATGTGGGGAAAACTTGCATGCTTGCCCTTAAGAGAATGAATAAGAAGATAAAAATCTTAGTAAAAAAGGACATCTGATGTGTTGGGGTGGTTTTCTCAAGAAAGGCTAGATAGTCAAGATTAGGGAATCAAATGTTTTCATTTGCACCCTCTGCATCCTAACGTTGTTCTCATCAGTGGCTTGCTTGAATATTGCTCAATGCGTTAAGGCTGTTTATGATGCTGTTGAAGGCTGCCACAGTTGCAGGAGAGCTGGAGGACCGTTCTGCTCTGCAAGTGGTGGTTTTTTCAGTCTTGGCAACTTTTGAAAGTCACCCAGCATTTCTGACAGCGTGTAAGGAATGTCAGTAGTAAATATTAAGAATAAATTTTGGGAATATTTGAGGCATTTCCTTTGGGAAGGGTAGCTGCCCACTGTGGAATGTTTTGTGCCAACATTTGTGGGTGAAGAATGAGGCCAAGGATTGTAAATGCTTAAGAGGCATCATACAGGTCTAAAAAGAAAAGAGTTCTGTTCCTCTTAATTTTATCCATGATGAAAATTACGGATTCAAATGTTAACATTTTTATTCTTATGCTATGAGGAATCCAATAGATCTTCTAATTTCTTTATTATATTTCTGGAATGTGAAGTGGAAACTTTCAGCAGCAAATTTCATTTCATGTTAGAAATTATAGTGACCCATATGAATGATCGCCAAATATAACACTGTGGATTTTATAGTCAGATTCCATTTTGGAAATTTAGGTTGCAATTAAAAAATCTTATTCAATATATATTTGAGATTGGGTGTAATTTTAAATAAAAAGACACTTTACAAGATCCTAAGGGCACTCGATATTGAACTAATAGGTACTGTTAGGAAAATCATAGCCCTGGTTCTAAAGTCTGAGGGAGCGATCTGAAAAGATTATCGTCTTTTAAAAATGAGAAATAAAACTTGCTCATAGCTTTCAGCTTCCAACACTGATGGGTACTCAATGTGTAGGTGTGATTAGCAGCATAATAAAAGTCCATTTTCTCTGTAAGAGGAAAAAGAAAGTTACTTTGCCCTTGATGATAATGCTGCTAGACATGAGTAATCTTTAGGGCTTTATTGAATTTATGAGCAATCATCTGAAGTAACTGTATAGAGATTTTGAAACTCAGTAGAAGTTTTTTAATTAGCCTTTTTTTTTTTCCTTTTGGTCTTAAATTCAATTCCCTATAGAGGAAGCTGATATGAAATTGGCATTTGTGTGTTATTTAAATGTTACTTTACTGAAAAGTTACCAAAATCTTAAATTCAGCTAGAAGTAAAGATGGATCAGTTCACTAGTGATTGACTACAACAGATAAAACCAAAATATTACAGCATTGTGAACTTTGTATAACTCTACTTGTAGCAAAATATAGAAAATAATATTCTTCAGATCTGTGCTACACCTTGCTATCAGCTTGTGTATTATTTTCTGTACATTATATTACTTATAGGAAAAATAAAAAGCTCAATTAATACTTCAGGAACTCTACTGCATAGAAGCGGGTGTTGTGCCAGATTCCTTCCGATACCATAGTTGCTGAACTTCCCCTTTTCTTAGAGGGATCTGAATCACACGTTGACTGTGTCTGAGAGTTGAAGACTTTCATTGGGGAATGTACCATAGGTGCACTTGCTGCTGGTCTTGACATCAGTTTTGGAAGATGGAGTTGTCCCTGGGAAAGCCATTGTGTGTGGTTCTGATAATGGCAGTATTCCCACTAATGAGCTCTGCTGATTGACAGCTTAATTGTGTGGAGCTAAAGTAACCATTGGCCAAGGGAGGGGGATAATGATAGCTCTTTGGGAGCTGAAAGCTCCTCTTCATGGCAAACTGTAACAGGAGAGGAGATTTTGTTGCTGTTGTGGAAGATGCTGTAGTACCCGGGCAACGGCACTCACTAAACTTGTCTGGACCACAAGCTCCCCATCACAGACTGCCATAACAGTTACAGAGGCTGCACATGGCCAGCCAACTTACTTGAAGGGGAAAATTAACCAAGAATAAGCAAAAAAAGATGCAAGGAGTATGTTTAGAAGTAATTTGGTTCAGTGAGTTTCAAGGGTAGGTGAATTCTGTGAATTACTTTTTTGCATAAACCCTTTTTAAAGCATCTCCAGATCTGTGAGGTTCTTTGGTACTTTCCTCCATGGCCGGAGGCCTGTAGCACACAAACCTCAGGGCAGTAAGTGGCATGGTTACTAAGGCTGAGCAACTGTATGTTCCAAAGCCAACAGGATAACTGTGGTCGCTGGATTTTGGGGTCAGCATAAGCAGCAGAATGTCCACTTGCCATCTCAGTCTTCAGGATTGCTTGGAAAACACTGGCTGTGTGAAATGAATGAATGTTAATCTTTTATTTCTGTATTTAAAAGTCAGGGACAGTGCAGGTTTATCTCTGGCTGAGGAACCAGAAGAAGGAGGTGATCGCGATAAGACACAGACATTTTAACCCCTGCAGAGTGTGCTGCAATGATTGACTTCATCTTGCTTCAGTTCAGGCATTAATCCCTCGACAGCACTGGACTTTTTTTATTGTGGTGAGCCTATGCTGTAAGCTGGGCCATGGAGGACCTGCCTCTTGAGGCCTGGCTAGAGGGGACAGTGGCGAGAGGTCCGTGTGTGTCCTGACACAGCCTGCTCCTCCTGGGGCTCCTGTGGCCGAGGCAGCCCCTGCTCATCTCCCACCCATCCCAGCTGGCCGTGATAATGGCGAGGAGCTCAGGGGTTTTACCCAGCAGCACAGGCTTTGTCTGGCTCATGTTGCTGTCAAAAAGCAAGTCCTGACTTTATCTATTTTGGGCCTAATGTGAGGCATTGCGTAACTTATAATTTTGTGTTTTTTTCACAGTGCTCAGCCAGCGGCACCTCAGGCTGGGAGAGATGGTGCCCTTAGCTGCCTTTATATAGAGGTTTTACGGCACTGGTTTATATAAGCCACTTAATGCTTTTTTTCTTTTAAGTCACTCTGCGTCGAGTTCCTTACGTTGTTGCCAGATGGCATCCCATGTATGCATTGGCCTTTACAGCTCACTTAGCTTTTCATGAACGGTGCTCTGCCTGTCTGCTGTGCTAGCAGGGCTTGCCCCAGCCGAAGAGGGAGCAAACAGCTCAGAAAGGGATGTTTCGCTTGATGGAAGACAAGGGAGCCGAGCACGGTCCCACCATCCCTGGCAATTATCCCATGGCTCCAACCAGCTCGTTCAGCTGGGGCCAAGGAGGCTGTGAATCTGCTCCCCACCCTCATGTTCAGCCCTGGGGAGAAAGGGGAGCGCCTGTACTTTCTGCAATGAATATCAGCTCCATGTTCGTTCTGTGGGAAGACCCATGTATACGAGTTTGTAAGTGCAGCGACTCTTGAAAGAAGTGTGTCGCATTGCGATCAGTGTATTTCATTTATTTTAAACAGGCACATTGGCATGTCCAGGCTCTTGACACACAATTTCCCAAGAATTTGAAATTTACTGAGATCTTTAAGATTTCCTGTTTTAAAGTCCATACAAGGTACCTGTCTCACTGACCGTAGGGCTTTCCTCAGCCGGTAGGTGGCTGCATATGGGGTTGCACGGTGAAATCCCTCTTTCCCAGGACAAGCGTTCAGTCACCAGTGTGATGCAGGTGGTACTGTGAGACCTCAGGTGTCTCCAGCAGCATTGACTGATCCGATCTCTGGTAGGGCGAGTGGTTCAGTCTAGGCTTATTTTTCTAATTTGGGAATGAATTGGTCTGTCCTGGGCTGTTCCCCATGTGGAGAGAGGTGGTATGAAATGGTGTCATTTGAGATAACAACAACAGGCCTAGCAGATTTTGTGTGTGTGTGTGTATGTGCCTTCTATCTCAGCCTTACCCACGTCTCCTCCTGTTACTCTGCTCTGTTTACTGCTACAATACCTAATTTAAATCCCAGCTACGTAGCCAACATGGTTTTCCATGCAGACGTTTTTTATTTGACCAGGGTTTTTTTTGAAGTCACCAAGTCATCATGTTTATCACAGTTTTAGAACAGAATAGAATAGACTATTTCAGTTGGAAGAGATTGGCGTCAATCATCTCATCTAACTGCCTGACCAATTCAGGGCTGACCATAAGTTAAAGCATGCTGTTAAGGACATTGTCCAAAAGCCTCTTAAACACTTAGAAGGTTTGGGCATTGACCACCTCTCTAGAAACCCTGTTCCAGTGTTTGACCACACTCTCAGTAAAAAAGTTCTTCCCAATGCCCAGTCTAAACCTACCCTGGTGCAGCTTTGAACCATTCCTATGTGTCCTATCACTGGATACAAGGGAGATCAGCACCTCCCTCTCCACTTCCCCTCCTCAGGAAGCTGTAATGAGCAATGAAGTCACCCTCAGCCTCCTTTTCTCCAAAGTAGACAAGCCCAAAGTCCTTAGCTGCTCCTCAAATGTAGTTCTAGGTTACATATATATATATCTCTCAAGTGAACTTTGTAAGAAAAACCAAGGTAGGCAAATAAAATTTACAACAGATTCTTAGTTGAGTACAATGTTTTTTCCACTAAGTAGATTCTTCAAATTAAAAATGAAACAAGATGAAGTCTATTAGAGGTTACCTTACGTTACAGTTGAGCGTAAATTCTTCAAGAAAACATGTCTTTATTTTAGCATTATCCAAGTAACGGAGATATCTGGATGCCTCTGTCTTTGATATCAAACACATGTACACCATGTACATGCAAGTAGTCCCAGAAGAGGTGACTGCCAGTGAAAGCTGAAGCTGTTACTGGCTAAATGTTTTTGGTTTTCTTTCCCTCATGCGAAGTAGTCCCTTATTCTAGAATTGGCTAATCACTAGAAGCATGACACAATCTATGTTTAGTGACATTGCAAGAACCAATTTAATTGGGTTTTTTTCTGAAATACTGGAACTAACATTTTTGGAAACAGAGGAACCTATTTCAGTGTGGGTTCACTTATAAGACTAAAATACTCTTTCTATGCAAATACCGTCTACCTCTAGGATTACTGTAATTGATGGCTCTGTCTGTAGGATTTGTGGAGATGGCTATTTTCAGAATGTCTGCAGGTAATGACTGTTCTCTGACTTGTTAATCTCTTCTCTTCTAATTATCCAAGCAGATGTTGCTTAACCCATAAAATGGCTAGGACCAGTAAGATCTGAAAGACCAATAAAGCGTGCAAGTCAGGGAAAAGTTTTAATAAAGTGAGGAAGGGACAGTTGGTTAGCAGGAGAGATGAAGGCACAATGAAGAGAGTGAAGCAAAAAATCAGTTTTAAAATTGTATTTTGCATGTGCAAAACATTCTGGAATGGCAGACTTTGTTTTTGGGTGAGTACTGGTGGTAGTTTCTGGACAGAGAATGGATTGTCTACCTGCGTGGTGGTCTGAAGTGTGCGTGCTTCTCCATGCTTCTTCTGTGACCTGTACCCACAGGCTGCGTACCTGCAGCTCTTCTTGGCGTTCTTGGGACCTCTGAAAAAAGAGAATTTGGGATTATTCCAGAGACACGCTGGGCACATACTTGTATCAGCAGAAATGGGACTGGGGAACAGGCAGTTGAATCCCGTAACGAGTTCCTCTAATGAGCTGCTATTTGATGTTTTGGAAACCAGAATATTCTTTGAGAGCAGGGCGGGTAACCCCCTGCCAGCACACGTTGGGTACTTATCCCACCTAGTGAGTGTGCGCTGAAGATCCATAACATCTAATGGGACTGACCTCTCATTGTGGCGTTTCAAGGGAGCTGTGCCTGCGAGGGCAGGGTCGAGGTTACGCCTGTCTTACCTAAAGAGGGGCTGTATGGAGAGGTCCCAGGCAGCCCTGTGCCAGCAGAACTGAGAGCTGCATCGCTGGCTCTGATGACATGAGTAATCAAGCTCGAGAGCTGCGTACCTAACATTTCCGTACTGCTCTGTAAGCATTAGCATGCTCTACACAGCATAGTGTTTTGAGACGGGCCATTTCATTTCCATTGAACTAAAACCAGCTTTTAGTGTACTTCATACTTTTGAACCTGAAGTAAAACATTACTACCTGCTGTTACAAACTCTGGAGATTTAGAAATATGAATTGTATAGACCATTACATTAAAACTTAGCAATTACATCTATGTAGTGTTTTTTCAGGGCTGGGGAATCAGGAAATTTGGCTTTTTTTCCTGGTCCTGTCAAATTCACTGTGTGACCATAGGCAAGCAGTTTAACCTCACAGCGTCCAAGGTTAATACTTGCCAAATTTTCAGGGTTTTCTGAGACTAGATTAATGTTTCTGCAATGGCTGATGTTCCACAGTGCATATGTTGTTAATACAGAAAAATGAAATATAGATTACCCTTTTCTAGATGAAAAAAAGTGGAATTACAGCCTGCATGTTTTAACATTTTGAAGAAAGCTGAGCAGTATTTGGTAGAAATACTTACAGATAAGCAAGGAAGTACATTTGTGTAACGATTAATTTTTTTTTTGTTTTGCTTTAGACATGTGACTAATCCTAGGTTTTTGATGGCCAAAGTTAGGTAAGTCAGCATTGCAATCACTTTAGCAAAGCAGGAATACAGAAACTCTCCAATGGAAAATTATAGCAATGGATTCCCCGAGGAAAAAAAAGATGTACAAAGCAGCCCTTTCTATGGCAGTCAAAAGGAAACCATCAATTTTTCATTGCAATTTGTAGCTGCATCTATAAAGCAAAACTCATCTTCTTTCACAGTAAGTGGTTTTGGGGCCTTTGGCATTAGTGGTCAGTGGAGTAAATCCTGTATTTGGATTGTTGAAATGTTTTTCAACTGCAGCAGAAACTCTGAAGAGAATATAATTTCCCCTTCACAGAGAGGGAAAACAAAAATGAAGGGATGTTGTGGTGCTAATGCAACACCGGGCTGTTCCTCAGGCAGTTACCTTATGCATTTATAAGCAAAGGCAGTGTATTCACCTTCTGTATAGTCAAGTAGTTTTGTCTGGTGAATCATTTTAACTGTATTACAGAAGGTTCTGAGTCTTTAGTAAACCAGGTGAGCCATGCAGCTTCTCATTTAGCTTTCAGTTGAATTAGTTCTGAATTACTGGATTTGATAAAGCTCTGTATTATAGAAAGATTTTTGTAAAGACTGCAGAATTTGCTGTGATTCTGTGCAAGGAGCTTTCAAATATGGATGAAAACCTATATTTTCCTAGCCATTTTCTATATGTCTGGGGGTTTTTAGTTTAATTGATCACATGTTCAGACCCATATCACCTTAGGAAAAGTTTCATTAAATACCTAGGCCACTTCCAGGGATTACTTTTTAATCCAGTTTGTTTATGGTTGCTCTTTGTGTAGCATTATATTCTGGAGCTGGGATCTTACACTGAGGAGTTCTAAAATATAAATAGGTACAGTGCTGCAGCTCTTATGGCTGGGATAGTGTATTAGGAGCACTGGAAATTCCCCCCCTGTAGAAATTTGCATCAGGAGTACGTGGTCTAGATGCCGCGTTCTGAATAAAAAAAAGTCAATGGCATTTATCTTTTTCAGAGATTTGCATTCTGAAGGGAGAGAAGCTGGCGGAATTCTGGGGTTTCCTTCTACACCCTTTTACAACAAGATGTGAAATAATACTACATTATCTGATTGTTGTCTAGGCTGATGCATCCAAGCAGCAAGTAAAAGAAAGGCCAAATTCTTCAGACTTTTATGCTTTCATCAATATAGTGTAGCCACACTGTTGGAAAACTCATTTGTATGCTTTTTCACAATCAGGATCTAATAATTTTTTATTTTCTCAAATAACTTTTAAAAACCCAAGTGATGAATCTGCTTTTCATCCTTGACTTTCCTTCATGGGCTGATGCTATTTATATATTTTGATCCTGATCTGACCCTTTGGTGGTCTTTGAATTGAGCCAATAATTTTTTAACAGGATGTTTCGATCTTCTTTTACTGCTTCAAACTTAACAAAAATAAATTTAGAAACACTCCCTGTTTACAAAGGATATGACAGTGCTAGTTGATTAAAAGGGGCATAATTTGTTGCCCCACTTAACTTATTTTGTTGATTAGCTGCAACAGACGGTGATGCCCAATTCACTTTTTAAATGAGTAAATTTGGCACATATGCATGACAGTTCCTCCTCTTCTCGTACCATCATCAGCAGGCTTTAGCTAACTGGCATTCTGCCACCATGGAAAGTGAGAGTTGTTTTCACTCAATGTGCATCTTGTGTTCACCATCTGTATCCTCCTTTTTTTAGGGCCTGATCCTGCAAAATTGTTACAAGAGCAGTTTCTTCTCAAGCATCTACTTATATTGCTGGTAATGAAGCTAAAGGCATAAATAAGAACTTAGCCTATTAATAAAGTGAGGTTTTTTTAAGTTCTGGGCCCTATATTTGTAAGGTGAATACTCAATATCTGCTATAAATTTTGTAATAAGCACCATTTTTTAACAGTATTTATTATATTTGCAGCCATGTGCACACACAAAAAGAGTGCAATATCAGACGGGATAAAAGAAAAAAAGAGGCAATTGAAGGGAGGTAGGATACAAGCTGGTTAAGATTTGTTTAAGTGGCACCTGCTCTGGTGTTTCTCTGCCCTTGCCAGGGATGGATTTTCCTGATGTCTAACCTGAATCTTTCAGGCTGAGATTAGGTTTATTGCTCCTAACCTTACCCATAATATAATTTAGATTTTCTATACATGTCTCTGGTCTAGCATAATGAGCTGATCAGTGTAGGTAGACATTATAACAGGCTTGGTTTAGGGATTTCAGTTTCCATGTGCAGATTAGAAGGTGGGGAATGGCCCTAGTTTAGACCAGCAGTGTTACTGGTTTCCCCAGTGTGCCAGAGTGGGCTTGGGAGGTGGTTGTGAGACCAAGTCTGGGAACTCTCCTGGTACCTGTCTGCAGTGTTCTTACAGGTTACAAACCTATTTGTTGCCTTTGCTCAGGATTTCTGTGGCATTTATCATAGCCAGGGGATTACCCTGCAGTGTTGAACAGTTGTTGAGCGGCTGCAGGGGGCTGGGAGATTATGTCAGCCTCGTTTAGCGTGACTCTTCACAACCCCAACCCTTCCGTCATCACTTCAGGGCTGCACTGCTGGAACGTGCCCCGTGTTTTGCCTTACATCTGTTCCAGAGCTGACTGCAATTACAGCGCATCCTGGCTCCTTTCACTAATGCCGCGTCTTCAGGGTGGTATACGTTATATGAGCTGGGACCTCACCTGCCACTTGGTTTCGAGTTGGGATTTAAGAGACCGGTTACAACTTCCCAAGCGCGGAGTAGCTGAAGACCTATTTAAGGAGATGCTTCCTCAGGGCCGGGGAGCTGCTGATGGGCTGAGGGGCATCTTCTCTGCACAGCTCCCCATCACACCCTTCGTGTGGCTCCCGGGGACCTGCAGCTGCGTCCCACCCCAGCTCCCGCCCAGCATGGACCTGCTGCTCCTCTCAGCACTCTCCCAGACTCAGCTTTCAACCCAAATTTTTGGAAGGAAGAGAGGGGTTGTACAGGTAGGGCAGGGGGGAACCTGATTTGCTTGTTTGTTGGTGAAGAAAATACTGCAAGGGATTACATGTCTTTCGTTGGTGACTACTGAGGGAGAGGTGTTCAGTAGCTTTCTTGGCTGATAGGCACTATTTAGTATGTGATGGACCATTTAGGTCTTTAGATGAGCTCTTATAAAAAATACAATTTTTTTTCTACGTGTACACATATATCTTTTTTTTTTTTCTTGCTAATCATTGGAAATAACATTGTGCATTTCCTGTAATACTTAACACGTGGTATACATCACCCTGGGTCAGCTTGCAGCCTGTACAAAAGGATGGCTCTATTTTCAGTACCCTTAACTATGAGTGAAATGGCTTAGATTGCTCTTCTGCTCTCTGCAGTTCCAGGAATCTTCATTATAAATGCACCTAATCAACCTTCAGTGTCCTTAAAACATACAGTTACAGCTTATTGGCATAAAAGTAGTTGGAGAAATGAGGTGATGTGAGTTTTAACGTCTCTTTACCATTACCTCCAAATGGAGACTATTTGCACAGCGGGGTTTTATGTCACCCAGCTTTACTTACTACTTCATATAACTGGAAGTTTAGATATTGCACCTGTGTAGAGCTGTAATTCTTACGTTACTTTACTTTTCAGATGGATCCAGTAACATAGCTTAGTGCAGACTCACTGATGACATCCATGTGTATCTTCACAAGCATAAGGAGTTTTATGAGGACTAAAGATTTTAATATTGCCCTCTACAAAAATTTTCAGTTATAAGGTCTGGATAAAGTTCAAGGATAGCAGATGTCAATTTACTCAGCCTTTGTGGGTAAAGAAACATTTTGAACATTGAAAACCAATCAGTAAAAACACAGTCCAAAAACAATGTTTTTGAGAAAACTGAGCTTTAACAAAGCAAACTGGAACTCTGCTTTGGCACAGTGGGACCCTGCTGTGTAGTCAGCAACGAAAAAGAACAGTTTTAAGTGTAAATAACTTTAAGAATACAAACAATGCAAAATTTGTGGCAAATGCATGATCAGCTTTTCACTGTGTTTTACATTAAAGACATTTTTCCTTACAGTATTGACTTAAATTACAGAAACTTCACCTCCTGTGGCTTCTTGGAAAAACTGTGGCATTGCTCATTGTTTATGACAAATCAAATGGGGGAAACAAACAAGCACTGGACTTGTGTGTTTGATTAAACACTTCTTTGAAGTAGAACTTTTGTGTGGTTTCAGCTTTCCTCTTTGGCTTTCACTTGTCATTTTCTGATTGTATTGTCTAGTTTTCCTACGTCGCTAATATTATATTTAGCTTCCTGTTGTTACTGATTGATTGAATTACTTCACTCACCATTCACTTGTCTTTACTTGTATTACTTACAAAACATCAATATAGTAACAGGTGGCGCAGATACGGTTAGTTGGCGCAGATACGGTTAGTTGGCTAGGGCTATAAAATAAGACTCAGTATAAAGGCTATAATCTACTGCTGACATAATTGTCTATGATTTACTGAGGAGCACTATAAACAACTTACCTGTAAAGGAACAGGAGTAGCTGTTGCTTGGTGTCCTGTGTTTCGTACAGGATTACTGAGGTCAAGTGGGTTTCTCATTTTTTTATGTGGCAAAAAAAAGCTCAGTGATTATACTGTTGCATCCATTTCTTCTTCAAAATTTTGTCTCCTGGCTCCATTAAGGATTTCACTGGCATCACATCCCAGTGGAGCCAGCTGGTGATTTTGACTATTAGAGTGACAGCGTCCGCCATATAGAGCATCAAATAGAATTTTTCTTTTATTAGCTTGATATTAAAAAATGGATTATGCATGTATGAAATGTGGCATTGCATTTTACTGTTCATTTGTCTTTGTTCAGGTTACTAACTGCAGCTATGTTTGAAATGAACGTTAAAAGTAGAATAGGAAGAACTTTAGTCTGTGCCTGTTCAGTTTTCTCTGAATGGAAGGTTAGCCTCTTCCACAGTCCCAAACAGCTTTGTGGCTGCTCTCAGCAGAGGAACAATATTGCACAGTTTCCTGTACAGTAGCCTTTAACTCCGCCAGCTTGTTGAGGATATACATATGGGAGTGGTTGTGAAGTTGCACTATGTGCTTTTCTCTTGATGGCTCAAAGATAGCAAAGATCTTTGTGCTCTGGTCTTTTTGTGGGTGTAGTTCTGCAGTCACCCAGGAGAAAATCTGTTTGTTTGGTGGGACAGTAGTTATGGGTTGGTCTTCTCTCCCTATCTTATCCATTTACAGTGTCAGAAAGGGCGCTGCAGAGTCCACTTATCCTTTGGGACTGGATTGCCTTAGTGGGCCAGAAGGAGACTGTACCACCTATCTGCCGAGGCTGGCAGGCCTGAAGAGATCAGGGCTCTGGGTTTGCTGCTTACAACACAGAACCATTGAGTTTCACAGTAAATTTCTTTGTGTCATGATGTCGCCCTGAAGATGTGCAGTATGTTGTCAGGAAAATAAGTATGATTTAGGCCAATCGTAATTTTCAGTAAAGCCAGTTGGATCCTCCTTTATTTTTTTAAAAAAACCCTTTACCTGTCATGATGCCACATGGCTTTGCTGTAACAGTTTTCAGCAGAACAGGAAAATGAAAAATTCCTGGCAGGAACTCGGTAATCTGTTTGACCTTCTGTGTGTTTGCATACACGTTAAAAAAAAACAACTTGTAGAATGGAGGCTAGAACAGTGAATTTTCTCTAAAACTGGTATCCTCAGTACTTCAAAACCCCAAAGGCTTCTGCACAGAAATGGATTAAACAAAAAGAGCTCCTTTCCACTGCCTTCCTTCGTCATCATATACCTTTGCTTTCAATAGGGCTTCTGTGAATAAAGTGTTTGAAGATGAGAACCAAGAGCACTTGATGTAAACATCCCTTTATATGGCTGGGACAGAGTGAAAAAGCTGCAGGGCAGCTGAAAGCCACATCCCGCAGTCTGCAGGCACGTGGTGGCAAACACTGTGGTTGTTTTAAGCTGTCTTGGCAGTCTTCTGACTGATGTCAGGGGATCTAATGGGCCAAATACTGCAAGTATTGTGCTAAAGAGTAAAATGTATCTCAAATTAAGAGACTGAAGAAGCTGATGTTTTCCATATTTGTTGCAGTTTCTTGTGTGGAAGTTTGGCATGATGTCTGACACAGAGTTGTAGTTTTACTTCCAGTTTCGTGTCCAAGAAGAGCCTTGATTTCTTTGATTTGTGGTGGCAGATCATGACAGTAGCCAGGCAGGGTAAGAGTGTCCCTGTAGAAGGATATTTCAATAGTTGGTGCAAGTATACATCAAGCCAGAAAGATGGAACGATGGGAGCATCTCACATTGTGTGTTGAAGACTGCAGAATATCCATAGTGAAAAGGGTGGGTCAGTCAAAGGCTGGCCTGGAAATATTCAGTATAATGCAGCACACATCTTCTGAAAAGTGCAGGTGCTTCATTGAATGATAAAGGTGTCATTGAGGGACGTGGGAAAGGAGAATTAATCTGTACTGGAACGCATCGTGTAGCCTTCCTTTACAGTCAGCAGAGAGAAAGGGACGTGTTTACTAAGTCCTGTTTTAGTGGCCTGCTTATGTCCGATACAAATCAAAGCCTAAAAGCACCTATTTCTCTGTCAGCTGTACAGAAGTTTAGACAGCTGCCTCAGAGACATATGTTTGGATGAATCCTACTCTGGAAATCCTTCCAGACTTCAGTAGACTGTGGATCAGCTTTGGCTGAACGGTATTTAAGCATTCATTTAATACTCTTTTCCACACATTTATATATATATAGTTGTTCTATAAATAATAATTAAAATTTTAAAAAATTGTCTGGT
The DNA here is from genome assembly GCF_964106895.1 of Numenius arquata. Lineage (NCBI taxonomy): Eukaryota > Metazoa > Chordata > Aves > Charadriiformes > Scolopacidae > Numenius > Numenius arquata. The sequence goes on along the minus strand of NC_133577.1, from coordinate 18,995,830 downwards.
GCTATTTAGGAATTTGGCATTATGTTAGATGCAAAGCTTTTGATTTTTACAGCTGTAAAGCTGTAATGATAAGCTCATCAAAGATCCCAATCAGCTGCGAACCATCAATCTTACAACACAGGAACTTTTGTTACACAAAAACACATTATATGTCGGAAATCTCTGTAAAAGGCCAAGACCGGTGCAGCAGTTTGAGTTCTTTGAAATGAGGGAGTCTTCCAAACAATGTTGCAAAGGTGTTTCTTTATATCCAGATGGATTTTCTGCAATTTGTTTATTCTCATTCCTAAAATACACAGCTTTTCAGTGCAGTGTATATACATAATATGTGCTTCTGTTTAGTACTGTATGACATTGTAATTGTAAACAATTTTTGCCTTCACAGAAAAGAGGGTGTGTGATAATCAGTTAGCAGCTCGTTCCTTGGAGATTCATGGTGTGAATCTTTGAGGGACAGGAACTAAACTAGAGGTTTCTTTGTAGTTCACAAAACTGCAAAATGTAATGGGCTTTTTCCTGGGCTAGGTTTCCAGTAGACTGCTGAAAATCTGTTTAGATAGGTACTTGTGTGTGGAAATGGTCCTAAGGCACTGAAATAATGTACTTCTGTGAATAATGACCTGGGTCTCAGCCATCGGCATAATGAAAGTATGCGGCTGAAGAGATAAATATGCAGTTCTTGTATCCCTTGTCAAATATTTGTCCATGAAACAAGCCCAGCATAAGACGAGGTATCGTCAGGTACTTTGTGTAACTTTTTTCATTTTATCTGCGTGCTTTTTGTATAAATATTTAAGCCGGAGTCTACATAAATAAGCAGAGCCTCGATCCATAGCATTCCTTTGTTGTTTTGGCAACCCAGCTGAGTTACTGGGTAAGGCTGGACCCCCAGGGCCCTTAGCCAGCTGTGCAGCAAAGCCCAATCCCCATCGTGCTCCCACCCTTTGTTTTGGGAGCAGTTTTGAGCATACCAGGGCTGCTTACCAGCTTTCCCATCGGATCTCTCCAGTACAAACATGCATGCCTGCTCTCTCTCCTCAGCCCAGGTAGATGGCTAGGTATTTAAATGGGATTAAGCTGCTGTATAAAAGGGACAAAAGTTGCATTTCAAGTTGTTTAATATTACGGGTATGATAGTTTGCAAAGTCAAAATAATTTTCTCCCAGTCTTCTCTCAGTTTACTTCTCTGTTGGTGTAGGCACGAACCACAGTTGCCCTTGTCCTGTAAGTCTAGTCCTTTTTGGTACCCCTTTCTTCTGCCCTCCACATCTTATTCCTCTGCCCATGTTGTTGCTAAATCTTGTCGTATTTTCTCTGTGAAATTTCCATTTTGCCATCTTCTCACTGCCTGATTCAGCTCCATCACACTCTGTCCTTCAGTGCCTTTACTGACACTCCAAGCTGTGAATAGTAGCATTAAAACTAATTTGTATTTGCCTTGATTCCATAATGACCTCACATTAGTCTGTTTCTCTATTAATACTCTTGCCTGTAAAATGCTACTGAGATAACGAACCTCATTACAACATGTTTTTTCCTAACATAATAACAACAGTGTTCCAGTTTGTGAGGTACAAACCGGTTGAACCCTTAGCTGATGCTTAATTTAATTAATGGGAGGACGTAAAATGTGCTAGCAGGCTAGTACTCCTCTCAGAGAGAAGATGATAATTACTGAACCCTGCAAGTGCTTTGTAAACAGCAGACTGGTATTTTTCCTAAACTGACTAATCTAACGCTTCAGTAATGTGATTATCTCTTATTACAACCGTTTGTCCACTCTGCCTCACTTTTTGAGATGAAACCCGGTATTTTTCCTTTAATATGCATATTAAAGATGATTCAACTCTTTGAAATCACTATGTAAATGCACCAGGGCTTTGTTGCAGTATTTTCTACTTATTGTGCTGTGGTGCCATTTGCACTGCAATGGTGAGCAGTGTTTTATTTGGATCAGTGGAGAAACGGTGAAGAAATGTTTGCAAATATGTTTTCCTTAAGCAGTTTATCTTCCTAGTGCAGCTGGAGTTTTTATTTCACACTCAAATGTACTAGTAAAACACCAGGCACTTTTTTTTTTCTTGTCTGTGAGGCAGCTGAGTACAGCAATAAGGGAACTGGAGCCCTTTAGTAAGTGTATTTCTTGGATAATATCCTGAACAGATACACCTTTGTATCTGCCTTCCTTCTTATCTAAGCCTAATATCATAGCATCTGAGCATTTCATAGTCTTTCCAGGGCCCTTATGCTCCAGAAACCCCATGAAAAAGGAAGATGGTCTCACTTGCATTTTACAGAGGGAGAGCTGGGACACAGAGGTGTGTGTGGGCTGTCTGTACCCTGTGACAGAAGCGTGTGAATGATGGGTTACCATCGCATTAGGACTGACATCAGGACTTCCCCCTGAGGGCTGGCGTACTGCAGCAGCTGCCAGGCAGCTCTGCTGAGCGGGCTGCAGCAGTGAGAGGTGGTGGCATCCCTGGGACGGCCTGGTGGGAGCCACCCAAGTCCCTCGCAGAGAGTTTGTGAGCAGTTCAGACTGGAGCGCAGAGGGCACGTTACTGACCTGGGATGGTGAAAAATAAAAGCCTTCTCTATGAAGTGAATATTTTTTTAAAAAATGTGGTGATCTATACTGGCCCCTACTATTGCGTGTAGTCTTCATATCTATGCTTAGTGGTGACATAGCATCATCCTAAGGAAACAAGAATACTTACCCTTTTAGGAGCAACAACAATTTATTCTAGGCACTGGATCCAGGCTTACTTGCAGTTAGTTCCTTAATGAATGAGCAACAAGTAGTCTTCTTTTGCCTGCTTGCTAGCAGAAACAAGCAGTAATGGACCTTATAACCCTTCTGAGATGTAAAGGCCAAAGGCACACCTGTAAACCATGCCAAGTAGGATGTTGATGAAAATGTTACTGCTCTTATTTATTGTAGCTTAGAGCAATATAGCTGAGTTCTTTGTCCTTTAATGGTGTGACTCATTTTGAGACTGTTTCTGTTAAAGTTCACAAATGTATTTGAGTATTTGTAGAGTGCTGCTGTATGAGTAAGGCTGGCTAAATGTTTGTATTTTTTTGTGACCAGATGGTTCTGCTTTTGTTCTGCCTTTTTTTAACCCCTTGCTTCAATAGGGGTTTTTTGAGGTCTTTCTGCTTACCACTCCACATAAACCTTTACAGTTTGCACCATAATTAGTGCAAAAATTAGAGGTACATTGGCTAATGATTTGAGTCCAGAGTTGGAAGTTAGATCAAGAATTGGTGTTTCCCTCTACTTCATTTATATCTGCACTTTGAATAGGAAGATGGTTTTCCTCATCTGTCTTCACAGTCATTGTGTTTTATATATTTGTCCTAGTCAGTAACTGAGTCTATAAAGATGCTACAGTCATCAGGTAAAGAGCACCAATCTTCAAGATCAAGATGTCTCAATCTGAGCTAAAGGAGAATCCAGTGTAGGCCACCTGAATTATGTATTATTGGATACATTTCAGATGGTTTGTCTATCCATTACTGCAATATGAGATAATTTCAAAATTTTTTTTCTGTGTTAATTCTCACGGTACTCCCACAAGACAATAAAAGCAACTATCCCCATTTTTCAGGTTGGGTAGGGAGTAGGAATAATACTTAATTTATCAGAGCTGCAAAGTTCTGATACCTGGATTAATCTCAACACCTTAGAGTATTTTTTTAAGTGCCTGGATGTTTCAGGTATCTAAGTTCTTTTGAAAAATATTTAATTTCAATAGAAGTTCTGTTAAAATTTTCAGGGCATGTATTTGCAAATATCTCTCGTGATGCTGTTAAAAATCTGGTCACAATATAACTCTATTCATCAATTCATCTCATGCAACTGCAGAAGCCCTTATCCCAGCAAGTTATCTTAGGCTTTCTTCATAGTCAGAGAGAAATGTGACTTCATCTGATCTCTTTTTGTTATCAAGTGCCTGCTTCCCTCTATTGACTGCAAAGTAAGGCTAGACAACTAGTTCAAAACGTTGTCTCTTGTACTATAAATTTATTTAGCTGAGTCCAACCCTAAGTGATTCATCAAGGATACATAGGAAATCTGGTAGCACAGAAGATTGAACCCAGATCTCCCAAATACTTAAAACTTCAATCTCACAGACTTCACCAGTTTATCCAGGAGGTTGTACCCACTTCTTTTGCTTTCTGTGATTCCTCTCTTCACATTTAGTTTGTTTGATTTCAGCTGAACCTCAACTGTAGAGAGATGCATGAGGGAGAAGAAAGAAAAAAATGTAGGACAAAAAGATAGAGATGAAGAGGGGTGCTAAAGAAAGCGTAATAGGTTTTCCTTTTGGAAAAAGGGCTGCTGGATTTAACAGAGACTAATAGTGTTGCACTGCACAGAAATTGCTCTAAGGTTTTTCTTTTCTGGTAAGGTTTGACCTGCTTGGTGGAATTCTGTATGCAAGATAACACTTTCTGTTTGCATTTGTGAAAGGTCTGGGAAAGAAATCCCAATCTCCCTAAAAATTGTGTATTATTTAACTCTACATGACCTTTTAAGAAGGCAGGTGACCTTATGCTTGAAGGCCAAATGCAGACCTGGCACAACTGCCAATGAATTCACTGTGAGTTCCACCTACTTCTCTAAGGGCTCAGAAGTCCAATCTGTTGTTGCTAAAGCAAATGTTAATTTGACAGCAGAGGACAAAAAAAACCAGACCTATTTATGGTATTATTGCTCAGTTTACATCTATCCAGACCACAACAGAAGCCAGATCTGGGATTACAAACCATTTAAAATGGAAGATTTATTTTTCAAATTTTACTCCAGCTGCTGGAGACTGGCTTGGGACTGGCTAATGAAAATGCTTCTGTACTTTTTTTTTTTTTTAATATGGATACTTGTCCTCAAAGAACTGAACACAGACCAGCAATTCATTTACTGCACTAGGCAGCACTTGAATAGCATATTATGTCTTCACAAAAATTAGTCTCCTATGAGTTGAACCAGATTAGAACCTGTGAAACAGAGGTGGAAACCTGGCCTCATCTTTATCAGACATATCCTGTCCTAACTATTCCCATATCAGAAATTTAAACATACTTTCCTAATGGACCATATTATTTTGGAATGTTGTGTTACTTGTGATACTTGAAAGTTAAATAGTTGTGATTTGGGTTTATATTAGGTGGTAACCTGCCAAATGGCAAGACTGGTAACAAAATAAGTCTTCATTTTAAGCATATGCTATAGATGACTAACAAATCTCTCAAACAACAGGAAGGTCTCTTTAGAGGTGCAATTATTTCTTATTTCCTCTTGCCACATTTTCATTTATTTCTTCATTGACCTCAATCCCTGAAGCATGAAAGCCCAACGTATCTGAAGACTGGAGAACTTGCACATCAAAATTGCACATATTTTTATTGGAAAATAAAGCTTACCCTTCCTTATGGCCATACCTGCATGACAGTCTTGATCCTGTGCTAGTGGGGAGATGGCCAGGCAGGGAATAAAAATAAGAATCCTGTCCCACTGATTTTGCAAAACAGTTAGCACTATAACTTTTTCCCCTGTGATATGGTTGCATATAATTGTCCATCACTAACAGTAGCTGATTCTGGAATGATTCAGAATAATCATCATTCTGAATGATGACGTTCAGAAACATCTGAAACTCTCCAGATGTTTCAGACCATTTCAGGAAGTCTTGGTGAGGAGAAGTTTTGCATGTGGTTCAAATATATTGGGCATAATTAAGGCGGTCTCTGGATTTGAGGATGACCTTAGCTCTGCTCCTTCAGAAACCTATTGGGGAGCAGCCAGTCAAGACTCCAAAAGGGGTTACACTTTTCAGTTTTCTAGGAAGTATTCTTTCCATAATGTTTGCTGAAAGCTGTGGGTCAGGCAGGGTAAGAAGCTGTACACCTGGAAAAAGCTACTCTCCAGGTGGGCCTACCCTTTTACGTGTACTTTTTGTACCCTATTCCTGTGTCTATACCCCTCCACTTCCCGATCTTATTCAGACGTGTGACAGTGAGTTGGGAAGTATTGTTGCAGTTGGAAGAGTTTCTTGTGGTTGGTCTCCGGCAGCCACTGAGTATTAGTGCATCTCTTTCTCCAAGATCTGCATGAGGAAACCTTGGAAGTAAGCTGAGATCAGTGCTACAGGGAGCAGCTGCTTCTGGGAAGCACCAGAGCAGATGTGTCTGTGGTATTCACAGTCACAGAGGCTCTGTTCTCCAGTGTCCCAAAGGAAAGGAGATCAGAATGGCCTTTCCATTCAAATACTGGGTTACTCGTGTGTCCAAAACTTCTGCCAACTTGGGGGAAAGCCTTTAAGCAAATAACACAATGTAGAATCAGGCCCTGAATAGGTCTTTCTTGTATTAGCACAGTGAAGCACTCTCCATTCCTCTTTCAACATGTATTCCAGTTCATTGCCCTCTCTCCCCTAGTCCGTGCTGCTCAACCACGTGCTATCTCCAAGCTGCCAAGAACATCCATCTCACTTTTGTCACAGGATGATGCTTTTTGTGAAAACATAAATATTTAGAGAAGTTTACAAAAGATTAAGCTTCATCAAGTCAAGCATTCCTGCTAATGCAGTGTCGGGACAAGTCAGCAGGGAGCAAGAGCCTGGGCTGCTGTGCACAGCTGTTTCAAGACCAAACTGTGGAACAGTCATTTGTGACTCCACCAACTTCACTGATCAAAACCATTTTGCAAGTTGGCTTGTGTTTTTTTCCAGAGTGAAATCCTCTCCATCAAAACAGCTTCTTCAGTGTGTGGGCTTCATCTCTATTGTGAATCTCTTGCCTCAGTTTTATTGTTGTTATGAAAATTCCTAATGCAGATATGCTGCACTTGCTGGACCAGTGGAAAAAATCCATGTTCGAGAAGTTCTTAAGATGCAACTCAGAGCAAAAATAGTTGGGAGATTTGCCCACAATGCTTATACTCTGATAGTTTGGGTTTCACTCTGATCATCAGTACCTGAGTAGAATTATGCCACATTTAAATACAGGGAGACTTCAAGAGACATAAATGACAGGAGAAAATCCCACGTAAGAAAGAGAATTGTAAAACTGTTGGGTTTTTTTTATTGTTTGTAGTAAGGTAAAGCAAGCAAACAGAACTCATTCCAGAATTCATGCAACAAAACAAGTAATAAGAATACAGAAATAAATGCAAGGGAAATGGATGCATGTGTGCAAGCACATCAGCTTGTATTTCCTTTAAGGGGCTGTGTCCATCTTCAGTCTCAAGTTGTGACAATATGGCTGTTTGCTCCAGTGGGAAGTCTGTTTGTCATACCAGCTAAAATAGTATCTACCTCTTTGACAGCTCACAAGTAATGCCACTGTAGTGACAATCTGTGAAAAAAGAGCTGTCTGGCATGCTTTTCTTCAGTGCTGCTTTGCTGCCCCTTTCTAGTGAGGAGACCACAGGAAATCCTACCTTCCTAGAAAAATATCCTGCTTCCTCCTAAGGACCCATGGGGCAGGCGGCTTGACATGACTGTGGGCATTTCTGAACTGGGCAAATTGAGACAGAACAAACTTTCGTAGGAATTTGCGACACTGCGAACCAGAGTGGACAAATACCAGCTGGCTTGGCCAAGTGTCAGTGGTATTTTGGACAGGAGTGTTGGACTAGATGACCCCCAGAAACCCCTTCTAACCAACATGTTTACATTTCCACGAAGTCACATAATCTAACAGGTTTTTTCCATCTTTAAAATCTGTGCTTCTCTGATAAACACTGTTAGGCCTTGTGTTTGGTCCCATTCTTTTTAAATAATCTTTTTCTGAGATTTTAATTAAAGATGCATGTAATTAAAGTGTTGGTTTTATTGCAAGTTATGAATTAATTATGCTATTCTCTGGGAATGCTAGAATATTTTAAGCATTCTTCCAGCAAGCTGAATTATCATCACTTTAATATTTCCAATATATTCCTGTAACTGAACCCATTTCATGAATCTAAAGAGGTTATATTAAATTTAATAATACAGTGAGAAATATGCTTAAGGTTGTAGGCCTGTGACTTTGATGACTAATATGAATGGATAAATTGAAACTCAGTCATCATTTAAACTTGCAAACGTAGCTGAAATGATTCCATGGTTCAGGCTGAAATGCAATTTAACTGCATTAAATAGAGTTTTGCTGTTCCCTTAAGGTGGTAGATCTCATCTACAGCTTTTGAGATCGAGGTGTCAGCTCAAAGGAGAAGTAAATCTGAGGAAGCATCCATTTCCCTGCTGTATGTGAAACTGGGGTTAGTTTCTTTTTTGCAGAGCTTTGTCTCCCAAATACATGGCAAAATTTGGATCCACCTCCTGCTTCACCTGGTTCCAATGGGTGGTCCTTGCTGTGCTTTGTGCAAAACAGAGATTGGAAAAATCATGAAACGATGACCGAGTGCCCTCAAGCTGCACTGACTCGAGAAAACGTCATGCAGTTTTTTCAACATATGATAATTGTCAGGGGGGCATCCACACACTGCAGAAGACAATCCTCCCAAACTCTGCCTGTGCTCAGCGGAGAGCAAACTGCCAAGAATGCAAGGTCAGGCATAGAGAGTAAAGGGTGATTCAGGAACCTGACTCCATGGGGAATCATTTTTTGCCTTAGTGAGTAACCGCTGAACAAGATGTGTAGTGAGCCCTGCAGTCCAGATACTTTACCTAAGCTGTGGTGTGGCAGGGCGGGCTAAGCTTGAAATAGTGTTCTTGCCCATGTACAAGTCTCTCAGCTGCAGGCAGTTTACATAAAGATGCACGTCCATCAGTATGCAAGCTCATCACTTCAGAACTTGGTGGAGCCTTTGATAACAGCATGCAGGTTATTCCTAGTTTCATTAGGAAACAGCTAATGCGGTGTATCAAATCTGTATCAGTTTACTATTGTTTCTCTCACCTAGAAAAAATTGGAAAAAAATGAATATTTTTAATATCAAAAAGATACTCTGTCTCCCAAAGCAATTAAACCCAGAAAAGCAAAAGCAGAGAGCCTGGCAGTTATGTACTTAGAAAACCCTTCAATCTCTCTGTGAAAACTGGTCATTGGTTTCAAGCATTTCCTTTCAGGAGAACCTTAAACTAGAGGAATAGGATCAGAAAAACAAGTTGCTGTCAGCTGATGATTATTTTCCATGATTATGTTAGCATGCACGAAGTACAGGAAGCTTTCCAAACCAAGAAGAGGATACAGTCCCTGTTCCAAAGCACATGAGTATAAAGGGGCAGGGTAGGGAAGAAGAGGGACGGAGCAACAGTATAGAAAGCAACCCGGGTAATGCTAGCCATGCATCAGATCAATTATAGCTGGTAGAAAGTGATAGCAATTTTTCTGGAGGAGAAGGGTGTCAAATTTGTTTTTGTTTAGTAAATTAATGTGGTTTGGCCAAATGTTTCTGTGAATGCATTTTTATTTTAGGATGTTATTTCTATTTTCTCACATTAATTTTTAAGAATGGGAAACAAATATTATACTTCTAGGATTTGTCAAGATATTTTCTTGGGGAAAAAGGACAATTGCAGCAAAATTCCATTTAAAAATGTTTATGAGATTCCAATTATTTCTGTTGGGTGCAAAAATATTCGAACATATTCCTAAATAAGCAATTTCCTTAGTCCTGAGAGATGAAACAAAAAGGTTTTGTACTCCAAATCCACATTTTAGTTGTAGAGAAGTTAGAACAAGTAGATTGAATAGAAAAAAAACCCTGAAATTTAGGTGTACAAAACACTATAGAAATGAAAAGGTGTGTAAATATTATCTTCTCTCACCACTGTGTCCTTGAAGAGCAGGTCCTTTCTCCTAGGCTTCTTTTCAGCCCAATGACTTTCTGGCTTACTGCAAACTCTACGTAGTCCCTGTGGGTCTCGCATGACCTAGTCACTCTCTTTTTAGACTAACATGCCATAATAACATAAACCAAACAACTAAACCAAATGCCACATGTCACAGCTTGCAAGATAAAAGTCCTAGTTCAGCTAGTATCTTTGAAGAATGTGCAATGGAAATATTTTAACAAAAGAACCTGGAAAATCCAAAGTGTTCAAAGCTGTTTCCTGCTTGTGTGTGTCATTATTCCTTCCACCACCACCCCATTTTCAGATTTAAATCATGAATTTGTTTTCTATTTAGAAAGTTACTGGTAGCAACTTTCCATTCTTCGAGGTAAATAAGGAGAGCCACTCTCAGCAATGCCTTTTCTTTATTGCCTACTCATAACAGGAGTTGCTGCTTAACACTAAGGGATTTTTTTAAGATGGATTTAAATGATGCTTTGAGGGAGAATTGAGAAAATATGTGGAGGGAAGTATGCTGAAGCATCTGTAATACAGATTTGAGTCCGTGCCACTCTGCTAGCAAGGTCTGTGATGGGCGCACCAAGCTCTGCGAGTGTCTTTCTGTGTTTCAGCTTGTATATTCTCTCTTTGTCTAGTCACATCTTGAGGCTCAATAAATAGAAGCAGCAGGCCCGGGTGTCCTGACATTACCCTTCCCAGCCAGTAACAGACACATGGAATATTTGGACAAGCATTTGTTTCTCTTTTCAAAATTTCATACATGATTGTAGCATCACAGAAGATGAGATTGTAATAACCAATATGTTTCCTTAGGATAACAGCTCTGATTTGGGGATTTTGTTTTTTGTTGTTTCCTTTGCAGGAAGACGGTATCGTGAAGGAAATAGACATCAGTCATCATGTGAAGGAAGGTTTTGAAAAAGCAGATCCTTCTCAGTTTGAGCTGCTGAAAGTATTGGGACAAGGTTCATATGGAAAGGTAATTTTTAATGCCATGTAATCACCTAGAGCAACATTGAAAATGTCATGTCCTTTCTCTGAGTTCATTTACACTGCTAACATTGTTCATATGTATAAATTATATTGTAAAGGCAGATAAGGAAACCCAAACCCCTTCTATCTTCATTTGAATAACACTTGTCTTTTAGCTGGATTCCTGTATATAAAACAGTTTAGAAAACAGTGCTTATGGCTCTGGACCTGTACTAATGAGCACAAGTGAGCATTAGTAAGCACCACTTATATAAAGCACCTCTGTTTATAAAATTAGACACCCCCCTTCCTCTTTCTGACCTACCCACCAGTGAAGTGAGTGTACTACTGCTGCATAGTTGGAAGATGTAAACAGGGACATTCAAAGGCTTAAAGAAGTTAGCTGCCCAATTCCTGCTGAGGACAGATGGGATCCCAAGCACGTTTCAAAGTCCCAGACTGCTCTTTAGGTCACACTCAGAGGCCTGTACAGTTTGCTGAGAGGATCCTGGAGTCAAATCCCAGTGCTGAGGAGGGCAATCATTGTGGCAAGAGCATGGGGGAGGAAAAATACCTACCTGTATGACCACAAGCTAATTTGTGCAGAAACAACATTTTTATCTGAAGTCCAAGGCTTTTCTTAGTCCCAAAAGCAATTCTTCTTGAGCAGGATGTGTCAGTTGGAAATGAGAATAGGAAGGAAATATGGAGAGAAATAGGGAGGACTTAATTCAGTCTTAAACTCTTTCCATGGTTTAAATAAATGAGACTTTGAAATCTGTGGAACAGTGAGCCTAATTATAACCAAACAGGTGACGTCAAGGACAAGAGGAAATGGGCACAAACTTGAATATAAGAAGTTCCACCTAAACATGAGGAGGAACTCTTTACTTCGAGGGTGGCAGAACACTGGAATAGGCTGCCCAGGGGGGTGGTGGAGTCTCCTTCTCTGGAGACATTCAAAACCAGCCTGGACAAGTTCCTGTGCAACCTGCTCTAGGTGGACCTGCTTTGGCAGGGAGGTTGGACTAGATGATCTCTGGAGGTCCCTTCCAACCCCACGTGATTCTGTGATTCTGTGACATCAAGCTGGGTGGTACAGTTGACATGCCTGAAGGACAGGATGCCATCCAGAGTGGTCAAGGCAACCCCAGGTATCAATACAGGCTGGGGGATGAAAGGATTGAGAGTAGCCCTGCTGAGAAGGACTTGGGGGTACTGGTAGATGAAAAGCTGGATGTGAGCCAACAACATGCACTCGCAGCCCAGAAAGACAACTTTAGTCTGGGCTGCATCAAAAGAAGTGTGGCCAGCAGGTCAAGGGGGTGATTCTGCCTCTCTTCTCCGCTCTGGTGAGTCACCACCTGGAGTACTGTGTCCAGCTCTGGAGCTTTCAGCACAGGAAAGACATGGACCTCCTGTTGATAAACAAGTCTGTTAGAAGTTTCCTGAGATCAGAGAAATCAGGAAAGTTAGCATTCACTACCAAGTTTTGATCTTTAAAATTTCTTGACAGTACAATAATAATATTTGAGTTTTAAATATTAAACAAATAGGAAAAATCAAACAACTCCAAATTAGATTTACTGTATGATTCAATACAAGAAGGAGAAGAACAAGAGAAGAAAATCTGTTTTGCAAAAGTAACAGAAGTAAAATGGTGAGTTTTCAGATTCATGCAGTAAAGAGTTTAGAAATGGTTCACTGGCTGTCTTAGATTGTACTGTTGTATTTCATCATTAACTGAGTTGGCCTTCTAGCTTTAAGCGTTTTAGAGGCAAAATTCCTAGTCTCTTTCACCACTTCCCAAAAGGAGATCTGATTTCTGGGACGTGCTCCACCCAGTTCAATGGGGGATCAGAGTTTGAGTGTGGACATCATACCTGTTTGGACCTGTATGTCATCACAAATCACTTTCCATATCTGATGTGAAAGAGGTCAGTAAACTCCCCAGAGGAGTAAAGACACAGGAGAGGGAAGTCTACTCTGTGTTTCTTATGCAGTCTCAGACATAAATTTTCATCACCTTGGTATTTGAGCTAATTGTTCAAATCTATAAGTCTCTGGGAATGCAAACCCATTGGTTTTCAATTTGTTCACCTGAGGACTAAATAATTTCTTACAGGATTAGAGAAGATGCCTTTGGTGTCAGAGGAAGTATACTCAACACTCTCGAAAGTCACAACACTTGCTTAGCTTTCTAGGTTGGGATTAGGGTGATACAGCCATTTCTCCAGATAAGGGAGTTTTTCTAGTTCAGGTATTGATAACCTGAGGTGTTTGCATGCATGTCAAACTAGAAGATTGAAAGCCATATTCAGCCAATGCCTGTGCTATTCTGGCAAACTAGTATAGCGTAGCTACTATAACCAGTCAAGCAAGCACTCCAGGAGCACTTGGTGGTTTCAAGAACGATGTGACTTCAACTTTAAGAATAATCAGGAGGATGGCATCATTTTGTGATTTCCATTTGTTCTGTTTCCTTTTTGGTTTGATGATTATTTTGATGTCCTCTGAAACAGCACACAGTGTTCTTGACTCATTTGTTTCAGAGGGAATGCAGACGAGCACACTATCCCGTGCTACAGGGAACAGCTGACTAGTGACTAGTATTAAAAATTGATAATTTTGCTTATTACAGCAATATGGGTATTACAACTTTGTAAGATTACATGGCAGATAAGATATTTCTAGAACCTTCAGCCTGATATTTCTGCAGACGCAGCATGCTGTGCTGTTCTATGTGCAGTACAGCTTAAAATCATTATCTTAAGGGTTTGTGGTTTTGTTTTCTGGATAAAGATTCCATAACCATTTTTACAGAATAATAATACAGCTGAAAATCTAGTGTTTGGGCAAGCTTACTTTTGACTTTCTCCTCCCTCTCAATGTAATGCGCAAATTAAATCTTTTACTTGGGCTGGATAGGAAAAATATCCCATCATTTCTCTGTCTAGCTGAACTTCTAAATGAATTGACTTCCTGTTAATGCTGGAGCAGCTAAGCTTAATTTATCCTGAATGTTAATGAAAAACACTTCAGAAAGTCTTATGTGTTCCCATTACATCCAAATTTCATCATTTGTTCCTACAGTTGTGAGTACCAGAGGTATTTGTATGTTCATCAAACTAGGAAACGGGAGATGGGAACAAGCAGCATGTGCCCAAGCTCGCCTAGTTAGGGCAGATTGGGCGAGGAACTTTGTATATCTCATATGCACAGGAAACATCTTGAGAAGGAAAGTCTAACCAAAAACGTATCAGATCATATTGTAGAAGTGCTGTCGCTGTGATGCTGTACAGATCTAAGAGCCCTGGTTTAGGTGTTTGGAGAGAATTTAGCCTTTTTTTCTTTCTTCTTCTTTTTTTGTTTCTCTAGCTGGTTGTTAAAAGTTGTTCTCTCTCCCCACAAACCTTTGCTCAAAGGGAGCTTCATAAAATCATAATCTGTTTACAGATACTATTTTTTTGCAGGAGGAAGAGCTTTTCAACTTGCAAATAATGTGCTAGAAACACATTTCCTCTGTTCTTTTTTTGGCTTTTTATATTTTGGGTGGAGGCAGTTAAGAAAGCTGCATGGTTCCTGAACAGGCAAAGAATAAAATAATTGTCACAGATTTTTGTAATCCAACTAGAGTGTTATTAGTTACATAATTTTAGCTAGCCTTTGAGAATTCATATTGTTATAAATACATAGCAGGTATGTATACTTCCCTCTGTATTTGGCTTTAGTTCCTGCTTCTGTCCAGTGACAAAAGTGCTGAAATAAAAGAGAGACGCTGTTGTCTCGTATTTCTCACCTCAGCAAAGAGAGTCAGTCCTAGGAATCAGCTAAAATATCTTTATTTCGTTTTCAATTATTAAAACACTGAAAGTCTTATAAAGGCCCAACTGAATTACTGATTCCTTTGTTCACTACCCCTCCAGTGCTCAGATACACTCGGGGATGGATAAGACATAGCTGCATGGAGGAAAACAAAAAAAAAAAAAATAGCAGGGAAAACTGTTATAGTTAACAGTTAACCTGTTTGTTCATCAAAATAGTCCTACTTTTTGTTAAGTATGCACAACCAGATTTTCAGCTGTATGAACTTTTTGCTTCAGTTACGTCTTAGGCTAGTCACCATTCATGTCTTACAGCGTAAATTAAACCAATTTTTTTTTCTCCTTAATTTAATTGGTGACAATAATTTTAAGACACTGCCTTCTGAAGCACAAATGAGACATAACTTTTTTTCATGTGAAGATGCTCAGAATATGAAGAGATGTGCACAAGACTGATTATGACTATTCACCTATCTTTAATTGAATGTGTAAAGGTAATTAATAATGTTGAATGTTTTCTTTGGGAGGGAGTATAGGCTTAAAAGTGAAGCTTTCCAGAGGTAGTCCAACCAATTGCAAGTGAAATAGATACAAAATACTATCAGCTAATAGTTTTCATTAGAATTCCTTTATCACATGTAGCAAGGCTTTTAGCTGGAAGTTCAGTACTGATCTACACAAGACATCTGCTTTTTACAGGTATTTCTAGTGCGGAAGATCAAAGGATCTGATGCGGGTCAGCTTTATGCCATGAAGGTACTTAAGAAGGCAACTCTGAAAGGTAAGGACTGGGACAGTGGCTGCAGTGCCACTGTCTATTTCTGTGCTACTTTGTCATTTACTTGTCATTTTTTGCATTGCTGCTGTCAGATGGTATCTAAAAGTACACAAATATGTTTCTGCCACCCTCCAAAATTCTGCCTTGCTGTAGTGAATGTTCTAAAAAAGTGTACACAAAAAATGTTACCTATGTACAGTATGGGAGCAGGAAAACAGGGCTCCCGAGTTTTCCAGCTGCGTGCTTTCCTCACTTTTTTGGTGTTATTTATAGGATTTCTATTTGGCATGTATTAATTTGTATTGCAGTGGCAGTATCTGTCTGTTCCTGAAGTAAACTGAAATAAGCGTTTTTAAATAAGGATGCCGCTGAAGTAAAGATACTCCTACTATGCAAAAGGCCTTCCAGCTGGTGCGTCTCACTATATGCCTGAAAATTCATGGGAACATATTTTCAAGTATGACCAGCCATTCTGAGGTTGTTGAGATGGTGCTGATTCCTAGCTCAGGACCAGTCAGTACATGGTCTCCAGCAGGCTGGGGCCAAATGGGTCATCTTCTTCTAGGGCCATTAACTGCTACAGCCCCACTCAGACCAGAAAGAAATTTCTAGTAAAGCACAAGCCTGAAAAGCAGAGTAAGTTCAGTCTCAGCTGAAGTCCGTACTATTTGTTCCTCCATAGAATTAGGAAGATTCTAACAGAATGCAGTTAGAACTGCATGCAGAAACAGAACTGCTGCAGATAACAGCATTCATTTTTCCCAGAGCAGTTCTTTTGCTCTTTCTTGGACAATATGGGTTTGCACAATGCAGTAGAGTGCCTAAATTTCTATCCTAATGTGAAGAGGGATCATTTTGAGGTAGTTCTGATGACTTCAAAATCCAAAGTGCTTTAGCATGCTTCAGTTTGGGGAACCAAGAGAAGAATGAAGCTACCCGTAATTGCAAGGTAGAGTTACAGTAGGTGGTGGCAGGCAGACACAGCAGCTTTTCTGCATAGTAGTCAAAATGGGGAAATGGCAAACCAGATATTTACACAGCTCTTTCCCCTAAGAAGGCCTTTTTGAAGAAACGTTAGTTTGAAGCGATGCTGGTGTGCTGATCTTTTTGTTTGGAATGTAGATGGGAAAGTTCGTTCTGACAGAACAGTGTGGTGTAAATAACCACTTACATAGTACTAAAGTACAGTAATACATAAAAAGTAAAAGATCAGGCCTGTGTATACAATATGTATAGTAGAGTGATTCTCTGACTTACCAAGAGCAGGACCACGAAGATCCCAGACTGAGCTGAACAGAACTCTCAGAGCCTTCCCCACTAGGGAAAGCCATCTCCTGCCATGCACAGTGTCTGCGGAAGGACTGTGTGACCCCTCTGATGTCAACATGTACCAGAGACTTATCTCTGTTTCTTTTGACAACCTAGAACTTTTCACCCTAGGTTAAAATTGGGTATTCCCTCTTTTTTTGTGTACCTCTGAGGTGTGTCGAGCAGAAAGAGCTTTGGAGAGGGGGAGGGTTTCTTCTTCATCCCCAAATGCATGATTGTAACTTAATATTTGATAGCTAAATCTGTAATGTTCGATTCCACTGGAAAAAAAAATCTGTATTATGGCAGTATTTTAGGAAATCTCAAAATTTAGATGATGATTTTAAACTACCCAAAGTGTTCCATCACATTTCAGCTCCATCAAGAACGGGCACCTCTGTGTTTGCAGTTCCTCAGTTCATTATACCACAGAACCACTGCTTCTCTCCTCCCTTGGCCATTACAGCAGGCTATTTATTTTTTTTCTCAAGTGTGAATCACAAGATCCAAAAGTTGAAGCTGCTTTGTGATTTTGCTGGATTGCATTTCTCTCCCATTCAGACTACTTTCCCCTCTGACTGGTAGCTCTGGATTTCCCATTAATCTCAAGATGATCACATAATAATCACATATTATATCACATCAGTATATCACATGTGATCGATAATCACATCAGTCTGAGCTAATTTGTCCACACTAGTTTCTACAAATAAATTAAACTTGACACCTATTTACCTTGAAGTAGAAAAATGAAGGCAAAACCCCATTAGCAACAGGGCAAGTGAGAAGAGCAACAACGAGGATTGCTGTCAGTGAGCTTCCATGTAACTTTTGGCACAGAGGTAATATTTCTGTCAGCTTTAATTTCATAGAATCATAGAATGGTTTGGGTTGGAAGGGACCTTAAAGATCGTCTAGTTCCAACTCCCCTGCCATGGGCAGGGACACTTTCCACTATACCAGGTTTCATCTTTTAGGTGAGAATGCTGAATCGTTACTGCCTACCTACACTTGAAAAGGCTGGAAGTCACTGTAATGTGAAGTATTTATTACCACGTCAAGTAATGGGAGCAGAGCCATTAAGTACTTGCTGGCACTGCGTTCAGTATTTACTGACAAATGTCTGAATGATTTTGCTTCCTAATCTGTACTGCATGGAGCAGGAAAGTCAAAGCTCTCGGTGCCAGTGCCATTGACATGGCCACACAGCCCTAAATATCATAGCAGTTACGATACACGTAAAATGGAGAAATGAGAAAGGAGGAAGGGGTAGAAAACGTGTTTTTTCTTTTCTGGATCCATCTGAAGAATTAAAACCCAGATAAATAAGAACATGAGGAAGTTAAATGCCTTCAGGAATGATGGTTCAAAACTAGCTTTGTACTTTGCTCTAAAGAACAGCCATAGTGGGTCTAGCTGAAGGGTTTCCTGTCCCGGGAGCCTGACTCTGGCTGTGGCTGGCTGGTAATGTTTAGGAAGAAGCAGAAGTACGAAACAGTGCTTCCTCCAGTGACTCTGCTGCCTCCTGCCTCTTTCCAGGGTAGTTGTCCCATGTTAGCACGATCCCAACTTCACCAACAGCAAAGGGTATCACACAGAATCATAGAATGGTAGAATAAGAAGGGTACAGTAATCATCAGCAGCACTCATTTACAGCTCAAAAAGGTTGTTTGGTATAAAAGAGGCTTTGTAGATTTGCATTTGTAGATTTGCAATTGCATTTGTAGATTTCAGCTTGAAAAAGGTCTGCTAAACAGCAGAACCACTCCTGCTGTGAAGAGAGAATTAGATTCCAAAATATTCAGGCTTACATTGTAAAAGTTTGTGGAAACTTGCAGTTTGTGAAAATGAAATTAATCTTTACCTCATGGAGGTTTATGTTAAATGTAGAGTATATCCAAATAAGCACCTATAACAGCATAGATCCTTGAAAGTGAGAAAGCCACTGCCCCTCTCAGTTGTAAATGAGAGCATCGCACACAAATTTCTTTCCTTCCTATCTCATTTCCTTTTGCAGGAGCTTGTGGGTATCTTGTAAAAGCAGAGAACTTCCTGAAGAAACTAGATAAGGGTTCTATTCTAATTATTAATTTTAGGAAAACCTTGTCCAAAATTTTTGAGAATATGAAGTCTCTTAGGTGCCAGATGGCAAATACATCAGATTCGAGGCTGCATGTATGTATAACTCTAATTTATATGGCTTTGAAACTCTATTTATTAAATTACAATACCGTAATAGCCACCTTTGCAAGCATAAACCCTTTTCTGGGGGGTCCGGGTGCTCAAAGACATTCAGACACTTAAATACCTTCCAATAGTGTTAAATACCATCTTAAAATGTTGCTTTCATACACTCTACTTTTTATTTTCTGGAAAATCATATTTTTAGATAAAAAATTGAAAGAGAATAAAGTTGATCTGTGTGTTTAAAAACTTGCAGACAAATATCAGTGAATCTTGACTGCCCAGCCTGAATGCGCCGTGTGACTGAGGAAGCAGAAAGAAAACAGGGACTGTTTTTTCTGTGTATATGTGTGCCTCGTATTCACTAGCAAAGCTGGGACAGAGGGAAAAGGCAGACTGAATGTTTTGATTCACTCAGTATTTCTCTCAAGGTGTCTCAAGCTCCATCAGCTTTACTGGATGTGCTTCAGGATTCCGTGAACAAGAGCTGTTTAGATGGCTTACAGTGTAAGCCTCATTAAACACCCGTGAAGTGCCCATAAATCCCTGCAGGTTGCTGTGCTGGAATATAAGGGCTACCTCTGGAGCTCGAAAATCAAAGACCCATCCTTCTAGGAGACGTGCAATCTTAGAGAAAGTGGCATGAAGCTATAATTCACTGACATGATGCTTATGAACTTTGTAAATACTATAGCGATGACCTAGCAAAGGTTATGTGACGGGTCATGAGGAAGTAGTTTGCATCTGTCCATCTTGTTGGTAATGGTCTGTGTAAATCTCGGTGCTAGAAGCTATTTGACCCTGAGAACTGAGAGTTTACCTGTTTCTACTTATGGAGCTTAGAAATGATAATCTGTTTTGTCAAAAGCTCTGAAGTGCTTTGCAGTTTATGATCCCCTCAGTCAAAGCCAGTAGGCTTATGGGTTTACAGTTGCGCAGAGTGCCTGTGATGGCTACAGATGCAGTAAGCAGTGAGGGCTGCTTTAGTGACTCAGAGAGCTTGTGGTGTTCTCAGGAATGTTAAATCGATGATATTAATTATACACTAAATGGAACAACTAATTTAGATGTCACCAGCTGGACTTCCATCCACTTTGTGATTTCCATCTAAACGATTGACAAAATGGTAGTGGTGGCTTCAGTCATAGCAGCAGCTTCCTTGTTTGAACACCAACTGAAGTGGTTTCTTCAGTTTTCCTCTGTATGCGACTCAGTTTCCCTGCCATGATTGTGGCATTTAGATCTAAGATACTGAATTCCAGTGGTTTCCTTCTGGTTTGAAGGGAACAAAAATCCAACAAAACAAAAAACTGAGGACAATTTAACCTCATAAGGCAGGACTCAGAAAGAGCCTTCACCTCAGATAAACCTAACTCTTTGGTGCCGAGGTTTTCAAGGTGTCTTGTCCTATTTTGTTCAAGCCCTGTGTTTGGTGAGAGACCCTGTTATTCACCCAGGTTCACCCTTTAAATTATGGGTTATTATCTTTTCCTACAGTGTTCTTCAATATTTTAATACCCTCCTGGGCCTCTTATTCCCTTCTTCTAAACAAATCACCAGGGAAGTCGTGACAATACATGCAATTTCCTCTGAGACTAGACCCCACATCAGAGGTCCCATTTCCTGCTGTTTGGAGGAAAGGCTACATGCTCTGCATCATCGGAACTGTTGCTTCCATACTGCTTCTTTACTCTGAGAATTGTAGCTCTCCAAATGTTAGGGCTCTGAGCTGAAAAAAAGCTGGACCTGGAAGTGCCTTTAAAGATCCAGCTGAGACATAGACTCCCCCCTCTCCACAAACAGCCATACACTAAATTTTCAGTAGGGAGGGGAAAATCTGTGAAGGAAATAGCAACTTTTGCGTGCACAAACATAATGACGTTTGATTCCTCTGTATATTTCACAAGTGGCTCTAAAATGTAGAGATCAGCCTGGCCAGTATGCGCTCAGCCACACAGCAATGCTCTTGGGTCACCATCTGGACCTTGCCCATTCGCATGCAAGCTTTGTGGGCCAGGAGTCCAGATCTCCAGCTTTGTGCTGAGCTGCAGAACATGCCAACCTTGCCCGTCACAATTTAGGAGCAAGCTGGAATTAACAGCTGTTATCCAAGGAAGCAGAACTTTTGTCCTGTGGGAGTTTTGAAAATGAAACCTTGGAAGATCTTCAACTCTCAGTGCTTAGAGGTCACCATCAAGCTGTGGCTTTACTGTGCCTTTGCAAGGCTTCTTCTATCAGGCACCCTCTTTCTTCCTCCCCTAAAAGGTCAGCTTATCTAGGGCTTGCTTTCTGAAGGAGGAAAGGGTACAGTACATTTGACAGCTCACTTAGGGTGTTTCTAATGGACTGTGGAGAATAATGTGTTCATATATTATAAGGAAAATGAACTGGGGTTAGGAAACTAGCTCATTGTGTGTCAGTAAATATTACAGATCATCCCAGCCTGAATATACAGCAAACTGGACAGGTCAAAAGGGACAAAGAGCATTGCTGGAAGTTTATTTTCATGATGTTTGCTAAAGAGCATTGACTCCTGTTCATCAAGATTATAGCTTCTGGGTTAGATACTTAATATCCTTTAGTGATTCTGTGATTAGTGATTTAGTGATTCTGTGCAGTGTTTGGATTCAGGTTTGGATGAGAAGAGAAAACTTTTGCCTATAAATATAAACTGAACATGCATCACTTAAAGATTTTATTACCTGTTTCTATTCAAGCCATGTGGGACTTCTCATTGAATGAAGTCCTGATTAAATTATAGCCTTTTCAAAATGCCGAGTGCATTGTGAAGATCCTGTTGTCGGGCAAAAATTCCCACCATTAAGACATTCAAGAAATGAACTCTGGATATTAAAAATGCTCTCTGCTTTGTAAAAAGGAGACATTTTGGCTGGTTTGTTTTTGCACAAAAACCTGTTGTTCCTCATAGAGTTTTTCCTAAATGCCAAAGCAAATTCAGCTTTCTCTTCATGAAAATTTTGGCTGTTGTGTTTGGTATAGGGGTCACTTTGTTAAAAGTGTTGCTCAGGTTTCTGAAGGGGGCAAGTGTGGTGCAATGTCAGGTCCCAACACCTTAGTGATTCCACTCTATGGAATTACTTTCCGTAGGTTGCTCGCTGCACCCACTTGCTAGTGCATTCATAGGTTTAAGCCAAAGTTTCAGACTTTGCTATGAAGACATTGAGTGCCCCTGTGTTTGTGTTTTTCACTAGGTATAGCACAGAGCTGTCTTAAATTTTTCCATCTTTTCGAAATCAATGTGCCCACGCCCTTAGCTTCAAATCCTTGCGCAGTTCCATGGGCCCTATTAGCAGCAGCTGAAAGTATTGGGTTATTCAGGTATTCATATGATGATTCCCTAGAGAACACAAAGGAGATTCAAATCTGAAGTCAGAGGGAGAGAGCACTGAAAAGTCTGCTGATTTCTTTGGCAGAAAGGATACGTTCTTCACCTGTGATCAAATTATACAAGTTTGTTCTAAACGTTGGTTGAGTCACACTCTTCTGTCAATGAAATATGAGAAGAATGACTTCTTTAAAGTTTCTAAAGAAGTAGCAGCTCTTCCAGGTTGCATTTGAATGTTTCCCCTGGCTATTGCAGCCAGCCAAGGAATGGTGGCTGTATTTTTCAGGAATCAGTAGTCCATCATACTCATTTCATTTTTTACAGTAAAAAGCAATTTTCCAAATCGCTTTGCTATTTCCTTAATTTGCTATCTACCTCTTTAAAGTTTCAATTGATCCTGCTGTGAATAAGTAACAATGGAGACATCGAAACTGCAGCTTCTGTAGGGGCCATCAGTAAAAGCTTTCAGACACAAACTCATTCTTCAAAGTCCCTGTAGTAGACTTGACCAAGGGCTTTCACTACTGTTTGCTTTCCCTGGATTATTCTTTTTGTCGTGTTCATTGCACTGTATATCTAATGGCAGTTATTCCCAAATTGGCTGTCGCTTTATGGAAAAGACTATATTTCATATTTTTTATTGTCAAGTAGCAGATTGCTGTTAGTTGCTTTTGGTGTAGTTTTTGAGAGACTACACAGACAGTTGT
This sequence comes from Numenius arquata, assembly GCF_964106895.1. NCBI lineage: Eukaryota > Metazoa > Chordata > Aves > Charadriiformes > Scolopacidae > Numenius > Numenius arquata. The sequence goes on along the minus strand of NC_133577.1, from coordinate 18,972,905 downwards.
GTAGTCTCTGAAACCATGTGTAGTTTTGGTTGTTGTGTAGTTGTTGTGTTGTGTAGTCTGTGAAGCCATGATTGAAATGGTTATCTGGTTTGACAAATATGGTGCAATTCCATTTTATCTGTAGAAAACCCACTTTTACCAGGAAAGGACTGGGAGGTGCAATGGCCTTTGTCAGCCCTCACACCTCTCACAGGCAATAGGTGGGAAGCACAGAGAGAGAAGAGAAAAGCACAGCTTAGTTTAACTGGAGTAAGTTGGGCACTGCTGGCCGTGCATGGTGCTCTGCCTGGGTTGACTACTTGGGGGCAAGGCCGATACCCAGGTCAGCTGCAGGGGCTCAGTGGTTCTGCTTTGGGAGCCTAACTTGTGTCCCTGCCCGGGTCTGTGCCAGGTAAACCCACCGGTGTGGGACTTTCAGAGGGCACCCTGTGCCTTGCACTGCTACTGAAGCATCGGCTGGAAGGCACCTGAAGAAGTCCTGCTGCCCATCTCTCTGAGCTAGGGTGGCACAGCTATGCTTTTCTCATTCCTGAAAGACGTTTGCCTAACTCGTTCTTAGACTGTCTCTATCTTGACTGTTATAAAATGCTTCCTAACATTTGTGCCATATCTGCCTTGCCACAGCTGAAGCCATTAATTCACATCCTTTCTGCTGAGACCAGTTTCCTCTCTGTAGTTTTCTTCCACATCTTGAAGATTGTTATCATGTTTAGCCTCCATTTTCTGCAGACCGAGAATCTTTCATCTTCCTTTCCTTCCTCAGAGTTCATTTCTTCTAGGTGTCTGGGTTAGAAGATTTAGTTTTGCTAGTGCTAGGTAAGTCAGAGGTGACTGTTAAACAAAATGTCATCTGCTCTGGCTGTGTGCTCCGGATCTCAGGTCCACTGTGAATGCTTTGTTACTACCAAAGCTACCGCTCTACCAAGCAGATCGCTGAACATTCAGTTTTTTTAATTGAACAGATAAAAATGTCCTGCTGCAAAGACGGCCAAGTGGTCATATTGTTGAGATGCTGAACGTTTGTTTCTTTAAGGAGTCCCATTCAGAGGAAGTTCCTAGGAAAAGCCAGCCCTTCAGTGGAAGTATTTGTAATACTTCTTTGCATTGGAGGTTGAGACTGCAGCATTTCTGGAGGGTGTTTTTGGTTCTTCATGGTTGCCTGCAGCTGACAACCTCCATTCCCCTTCTCTTGTGTTTAGCTTCAGAATTTAGCAGAACATTAGTAGGCAGGACCTGCCCAGGCCTGTTGGGCTTTACCAGTGATAACGTAACACTGGTCACTGTTTTACCTTGCCTGCTGCTCTTTTCCTTCTGCCTTGCTGGCTGGTGTCCCGTAAGCCAAAAGGGAATCTTCAAGCAAAAGTCTGCTTTTGGTTTGGCTTGGTCTTGAGGTTTGGAATTTTTTTGTGTCTTGTTTATCTTGAGCTGTCTTTAAGGAGCTTTGTAAGCTTTCTGCTTGTAATTCTTTTAATTTTAAGAAACCCACTGCTGAAAAAGAGAAGCTATTGCTGGCAACCCATCCAGTCAGCTGCACAGCACGCGAAGGGACCGCTGGGAGCCTTTTAATCCTGCCTGACGTCCAAGAGCTTGGTGTTGGTACCATGAAGCTGCATGAATTACAGGAAGAGAAAAATTGCCTTTTTTGGCAAATACGGGCTCAAATGCATTTAGTCTTCATCTCCTTTGAATTTATGTCATGTAGTCTTGTTCTTTCATGGCAGGCTGTGTCTGGTGTAAGAACTGGTACTTCAGTTTAGGAGTTAGAAGACTTTGTCTCTGCTCGTATCTCTGCCTCCAGCCTGCTGCATAAACATAAACCAGCTACTAATACTGCCACTCTTCTCAATCTCCATATCTGTAATATTAACCTAATTATGCCAGCCTCCTCTTCACAGTACTCGATGTCCTTATGAAAAGCAATAGTCTGATGTTAATGGAGATGTTATTAACGCTCTTCCCCACTTAAGTGCAATCTGCTGCATTATGGAATTTAATGGCTAAAGAATCCAAACCAAGAAATTGTTTGGAAATGTCTCTTCTGTATAATGCATTGAGTATTTGAAATAAGCAGAGCTGTGAATCAGCTATACTTTTTGCATAAATTTGTAGCTGCAGTGGAAAGCTAAACTGGAAATATAATAGTGAAATATCCCTGGCATTTTTAACCTCCCTGATGGACTATGCAAGTCTTTGGCCGTGGTACAAATCCATTGTCTACATGAAAAGCATTTGTTTGTTCCGTTCACTGAGTAAGTTGCACTAGTTGGATCATCTAACATAATTGCCATTTAACCAATTTCAGCTGCCTGCAACTGCAGTTGGTTGGAAACCAAATTCGTAAGCATCTTCTGGGAGTTGCGTCCCACTGCTTTTACTCGTTCCCATAATACAACAGAAAAATGTTATTTCCTTTCATGAGGACAGGTTAACAGAGAGGTCAACACTGCCACTTGTTGCTGTTTTAAGTCGGAGTGATGGCACAGGGCAGGGGTCAGTTGAACTGGCGATGGTTTGCCTCACAGCATTGCGGCTGGACCACTTGTAAACCTCCACCAAACAACTGGCCGGGCGTTCTGTTCCCAACTGCTGCTGGAGGTGTGCTAGCACTCAGCTGTCTCTCCATAAAAGTTAGATGGCACAGAGCGGGAGTCTGCCATCTGGGATTTGTTTCAACGGAAACAAAGTTATTCTTTGTGTTTTTATACTCTTCATGTGGGTTACACATGTCAGTTACAGCTTCCTCATGGCTGCGGCATTTGCTCCAAGTTGGAGGTTTTGATGATGTTCAAAGAGAGATCAGCAATCAGCATCAACAGCCTCTCCTTTCTATTTTGTCTACAGCATGTTCTATCTGCATGCGACTGTAATTGACACACTCAAGAGGTTTCCATGGTGCAGTCATTTAACTGACATTTTCTCAGCAGCAATAGATTATTTTTGTAAATTTGGGTGAAACCTCAATTGCTCAGATAATTGCGCTGTGTCCCTGGTCATCTTTCAGACTTTGTTTCTGCTATGACATAGTTGCCATTTAGTGGGCAATTGTCCTTATCAGCACTGTTAACTCAGAGCTGCCTTTCATGCTTAGAGGGAATTTCAGGTTTATGGGATTGTATGGCTATATACGTTTTCTCAATGCTGATCACTTCAATTTTGTTTTCATTATGGATACAATAAGCTATACATTGTAAAATATTAATAATGTACATCTGGGTAGGATATAGATGCAGGTACTAAATTGACCCTTGCATGTTATCATAAGAAAGACGTATTTTCAAATGTACATTTGGAAAGACTATTTTGTATTTTTGTTTTTACATGGTGTTCCCCACAGTTGGGTCACCTTTACCACCTATCTGTGTCTCCTAGAATACTTTCCCCATAAAGGGAAAAGGATGGGCCTCCAAGAGGCTCTTCCTAGACCATCCCACTAAACGCACAGCCTTCATTTACCTGACTTTCCAACCTACTGAAATCTGGACACCTCCATTTTCCAGAAGCCCCTCAGCTGTCCCCAGGTGAGCAGATTCCCATGGGCAGCATTCTGGGGTGGCAGAAAGCTGCCGTCCCCTGAGCCAAGTATCAGGGATATTGGCAGGCTTGGTGATGTGAGCTGCTGTGTGGAGCCAAGGGAAAGGCAAAAGGAAGGGCAAAACTGCAAGCGGAGAAGTGGAGGGCCAGGAAGACACAGGGTCATGGACCATGGGCAGCACTTGCTCCAGGTGTCATTTCAAGGGGAAGGCTGAGCTTTGTGGTGAGAGTGAGACAGGGCTAGAGCTAGTCTTCTCTGCAGCTTCAGGAAGCAGGCAATAGCTGTCTGCCAGCTTCTCCAGAACATGCCCTCTCCTCCTGCCCCTTTCTGTTTGGGACCCGAGAAGGGGCTGCCAGGGAAGAGGGATGCTCAGCTCCAGCCGTGGCAGAGCAGGTGCTTGGTGGCTTCCCTTGGTAGAGAAGGTAACAGCAGGAGCAAGGCTGTTCATCCCTGTGCACAGAGCTGGGGTGGAAGGGATTTGAAGGGTGGCTGTAGGTGAGAGAGGTGGAGCAAAAAGGAGGCACTCATGAGGCGTAAGACTTGACCTCACTACATGAGATTTGCCATTGTCAGAGGACTCCTTACATGTATCTTCATTAGAAATACGGAGAAACCCTGACATGCTTTATGACACACTTGTTTTTTAGTTTGCTATGGAGAGTTTATCACATGAGAGGATTTGAGAGCACTTTTTTACAAACAGAACAAAGCAAGCAACTTCCAAAGCAAAGGTTTGAGGAAACCTGAAAGTTTGCACTATGCGTGGGAAGAGTATGGTTTGCTGAGCAGTCACTGGAAGGGCTGGCACGGGGCTGGTGGCCGCTGTGCTGTGCAGCCCCAGAGGAGCTGCATTACCCCTCTGACCTCCAGGGTAACAGCCAATCCAACAGTGATCCAAGGCTCTTCGTAAGGCTATTTGAGATCTCAGAATTAAAAGCACTGTGTGGAAGCTAAACTGCTCATGGTTATTCTTCACAGGGTTTTCAAGTCCGTTCCCAATACAACTTTTTAGGTTTGGGGTTTTTTTTCACTTTGCTGGAATATTCTAACATAATGTTACAGGCATTAATCCTGGTACCAATGACTGCTCTGTTTCAGTCAGTCTCCCAAACATTTGTGCATAGTAGTGAAATCTAGGATTTTTTTTTTTACAAAGTGTTCTTTATTGAGGTGGAGTCACTGCAGCAGATTAGCACGTTGTGAAAGATGCAATCTCATTCCCCTGCAGCCAGGGCTGGCTGGTTTCTTACTAAATCATTATTTAGCTTTTCCTGTCCAGTTCTGTTTTAAAATGTGTTAAGTGATGAGGTTCCAATCCCAGCCCTTCACTCTGCTCCACAGGGGTTCATCCTGTTACAGTTTGCCCAACACGGTCTACATTTCCTCTTTTTCTGTTTCACTTACCTCCTCCTATTTATATTCCTTTCTCTCCTTTTATTTTGATAAATAATTCTTCTATGTCCTTCATGTTTATGTCCTTTAAATATTTATCTGCTCTCCTCCTGTCTCCCTTTAGTCCTTGCTTAGTATGGTTTATGTTTAGCTCTTGGCAGTTACCCAGTGACATAGGAAAAAGGAAGGTTTCCTCTTCAGTTAGGTATTCTTTCAGAGTTCAAGCAGCTATGTGTATTTTCGGAACTGTATACAGGGACTGAGATGTAGATGGTGAGATCCTATTAATGTCAACAGCAGTTTTACTACTGACTGTTTTAGGGACATGATTTCACCCGGAGACTCTCTGAACTCAGTCATGTCTTCCACGAGGCTCCCTATACGGTAGTGGAGTCCAGGCCGAAAAATAATTTACGATTGTTTGAGCACTGTGTTTCTCTCCTCGCAGGAGAAAACACTGGATCAGCCTTTTTTTCGTGTTGTTTGCATGGCCAAGGCTTGCTGGTTGCAAAGCTTTAGTTTGTGTGTTGGTAACAACACGAGACCAGGTTTTTCCTTATGTTCTAATTTAGGAAATGACCTTGCCTTGACTTCACACCCTACTTGCTGATGGGACTGGAGGCTTCTTCAGTGACAGACAGCCGTCTCGCAGATGCTCATTTATTTTTATGAGGCAAACATATCAACAGAGCTATATTAAGCATGTCTGCGTAGCATGCCAGTGCCTGGGCAAAGCACAGGTTTGGTTTGCCTGAATGTTGACATTAAATGCTACAATTTTCTCTAAATACTTGAGTTCTAAATTCCCGTCTATTTTGTGTGCATGTAGCTCAGAGGGCTGGGTAGCAGGCAACCTGATAAACCTCGTCCCACATGGTTTACAAATAGAAGCTGTCTCAGGGCTTCATATCTCCTAAATCAAGTGAGTGTCCTCAGTTTTGGATGATAAGCAACTGTCCCGGCTTCCTCAGTGATGTTTTAAATGTACTAGTTACTCATTATACAAACCAAAATATTTGGAATTCAGTAACTAAAATGCTCATCCAAAACGTTTTGTTAGAGCAAGTCAGATTGGATTGGCTCTGTGTTTACCACGTCCAAGCAGCCTAATGGAAGAAGTGTTTAGAGTGAGAAGTCAGCCTCGTGCAGCCGTGGCCAGGGCTGCTGCATAGCTGGGGCTGAATGTTAACATTTGCTTCATGCTCCGTGACCCATCCATCCAAACCCTCCCTTCTGAGAAATGCGCCTCTCACTGTCCAGCCACAGCCCTGTGTTACCCCTATGAGAGCCAAGCTGTCGAACCGCTCTCCAGTTAGGCCAATCACAAAAACATTACTTCATCATTTTGTACAATTACCCTACACTTGGAAGACACTGGGTTGGGTCTTTTATTTTTAAAATTCCTGGTGGGCTCAGTGAAGATATTTTTCCTGAAGCACCCATAAATACTCTTTTTTGTTATTCCATCTTCTTTTGAATGTGCATTATGATAGATAAAGAAAAGATTCAGCGTATTTTTTCTGGTAGAGTGTCTATCTAAAGGAAAAGGATTGTTGAGTGATATTTCACTTGAAAAAACATTGATAGTAAGCATTTCAGCAGAATACTTTGGTTTGATTGTATATCTTTTTAAAAATAATTTTATAGTTGTACATTATAATTAGTGTTTAAGAAATAATAGACCAAAAATAAATTAAAACCCTTAAGAAAACAGTACTTTGATGCACCCAAAACAATTTTTCACAATTTAATTTTGGCAAATCTTGCTGACTTTAGGCTTTTTGTTCCAATTCAGAACAAAAGCCACAGGAAAAACATCTTTGAAAATGTCCAAAATTACGAGTTTCAAGCAGCTCCACAGCAAACATCAGGATAAGTTCAGCCTATGAGCAAAACTGCCCTGGTGGCGAATGACAGCATCCCAGTGCATACGTTCTCCACACACGGAAAGTACCACATTTCTGCTCCTTCCAGGAATTCTCACTTAGCATTACATAAAAGGTTGTTGGTCTTGTCCATAAACATCCCAACTGGACCAGGCAGAAGGTTCCATACTGAGCCATGAGAAGGGGCTCAGGTGTTCTTACTCACACAGGGACTCTTTGCCCTGAGTTAATGTCTCAAGGAGCTCCCTGGGGAGCACCAGCACCACCCTCGCCCCTTTCCACCTCTTTCAGGCTTCGCAAGTGAATTAGTAGCTGCTCAAGAATCATGAAGAAGAAAATTCCCTTTCAGTACAACTGGCTTTTTAGGCCCAGAGAGGCTAAATAAAGGGAACCCTTTTTTTCTGTAGAAGGCTGGCATAAGAGGGAATGTCTTTGCATATTCACCGCTGAGCCAGTGGTCAATACTTTTCAGTCATAAAAGCTATGTTTTTACCTTTGATGATACACTGCAGAACATATTTGTGGTGAATACCAAAGCACAGACGGTTTTCACACTTCCAGAGGAAAGTAATTGGCAAACTTTATTCAGCCCTGCCTGTAGAACCCACAAAGCAGGTGTGTGTGTGTGTGTGTGTTAAGAGCAAAGAGCAGCAACAGTTGATTAAACCACGCCGGGCTTCAAGCTTAAAAGGCAAGTGATGAAACTCGTTACCCTGAGAGACCCAGCAGTTCCTGGATGTCTGGATCATCTCCATCTCAAGCAGGACAAGAGAAAAAAAATTTTTTCATTGCTGCTGTTGACTTAGCAACATCACAATAGCAAACACAAGGCGAATGCTCATTTAATACCGAAGTGCCCCACGGGTGGGAAACATTAGACTTGGTGCTGCCTCTCCTGTGCAGCTGCACGCGAGTTAGCCAGCACTGCAGCAGGGCAGTAGCTGCAAGGGAATTAGAGTCTGAGAGGAGAAAGAGTCATACCAGAGAAGTTTGATGGAGTAAATTCAACCCTCTGGACTGTATTTAATTCAAATTTGACCCTTTGGACTGTATTTAAGAGTAAGGTTGAGGACTGTGTGTACATGTCTATCTTTTCTCTGTTGGATTCCTGTAAGTTGGAACTAAATTTTAAATATTTTGTGAGGGGGAAAAAGGCCAACTGTCTCATAACTGGTTTAAGCAACTTTTCTTTATTGCAAAACTATATGAAACAGCCACCAGTTTCTCCCTTCAGGTCATTGTCATTTCCAGAGCTACTGAAAAATGGTGTTTACTGGGACCTCTGAATTCTAAGGCCAGCCCTTTTATTCCTTTTGTCATTTTGAAATTACGCCTATTCCTAGAGCACAGGTAATTATTGCCTGTCAGTAAGAGTTAATACTGAAATTGTTACTATTACCTGCAATAGCAATGATAATAATACTTCTACATCTGTTCAACTGAAGCAAATATAATAAAAAATAGGAGTAGGTTACAGTAGAATTCAAGAAATAAATGTATCACCTCATGTATCATTTGACAGGATGTCGCATCCACTAACGTAAATAAATTCAAATAAAACATGCTTTACATAAAAAAAAAAGATGACCCAGGTGCAGCTATGCAGAGGTGTTGAAAGCTTTCAGTTTTGCACAAGTCGTGGACAGATGTATTTCCAGCTGCAGGTTTTGGCTTTTTGGAGGAAGTTCCATGCTGGTGACTGGCAGCTTTCTCTGCTCATCATCGAACCATTTATTCAGTTTGTTTTTAATGATGTTAGTTAGAACTAGTTTATGCAATTGTAAGGGGCATGATTCTGACTCTGTGCTATGCATCACCATAGGATTTGGCTTATTGGATATCATTGCACATCTTGGGGAGGGGACAATGAGTTCACCTGGAAGCTGTACACAAGCACATCTGTGTATATTCAGTCGGTCCAGTTCTGTTTCAAAATACACAAAATCAAAATTTCACCTCTGAATAAGGACATGAGGTTTATATGATCGTCCCACTGGTCTGTCGGTCAGTACTTTGCTAATGACGGGGTTGAACCCACTGGCTAATTTCAGCCAAAAATCTCCTGAAGCGTCTGTGGGATTTTTTGGCCAAGGCGAGAGATCCAAGTTAGTGTCCCAGTGGGGAAACAGCGGGAGGTCGCAGCCGCCAGAGGCTCCACCAGGCAGGAGGGAGCCCACCGAGCAGCTTCCGAAGAGCTCAGTCCTGCTGCAGCCTCTGCAGGCTGCTCCTCGCTGGGCAAGGGTGTCAGGAAAACATGGGGAGACCTCTGGTTACCACTCTGAGGATTTGTTTTCAGCAGACTTAGTACATCCTAGAAAGCTGTGTTTGCTCCTGACAACTCCTGTATGATTATTTATTTTTATTTTTTTTATGTAGCATTAGACTTCATCAATCTGTCCTTTTATTCTCCTTGCTGGAAAATTGAACAGAGGTACTTCAGAGGGATATTGTGAGATTTAATTAACTTTTCCAAACATTTTGAGAGAGTAGTGAATAGGTCATAAATAATATAAATGGGAGCTCAATATTAAAAGTTTAGGATTAATTGAGAGACATCTGTCATTCCAAATCTCAACATTGAAGCATCCAAGATACTTTAAAAAACAACCAAAAAACCACACCAAAACAAAACCCTTTGATTTCTTTAAAAAAGAAACCTTTGATTTCTTTAAAGCCGAATGTGTTGTTTTATGTAAAAGGGAAAGAAAAAAGAGGGGTGGGGGAGATAAAATGACCTCCTCCATACTCTGGACTCCTAAAAACCAGCCTGCGCTCATATTGATTTTTCAGAGTGCCCTTCTACAAAAGAGTGTCTCCTGCTCTCAGAATCTGTTTTTTTCCTTTGCTGCAGCAGCGCTAGGGCTGAGTGGTAAAGCTCTGGTTTTAGTGGCTTTTCCTATCTCTTAAAGGTTCCATATTTGGGGGCATAGAGGATCTTCCAGAAAAATAACCTTCATGAAATTACATGCGTTTCAAAAGAAATGTGCGTAAAATGCCTACGTGACATTATTGGTATACTTCTACATTCAGTCGTCAACAGGACACTTTTCTGTTTTCCTTTCTGTTCTAATAACGCTCCGCTGATAAGGTACAACATGAAAGGCTGCTCTTTAAAAGACTTGAGTATAATACTGTGTGGAGCAGAAACACAGTAATGCAAATAGTATTTCCAAGCAGAGCCATTGAAGCCAGATTATGATCTTTTTTTGGAAAGCCTGTATTTCTCCATATCTGAAGTAATTAGTCACCACACAAATACTTTGTCTTCCAGACATACACAATGTGGGTTTGACATTAGAATCTAGTTCTCTGCTTTTGTCTACAACAACCAGTGTTAAAAACAGATGAAAATAACAGAAATAGAATTGAAAAGGATGTTGCATGTAGTTTTATGTATATATTCCTTTTTCTATATCACTGGCATGTACCAGTGCTACATTAAGAATTTGAAACTGAGTTGCGTGTTCCTGAGTCTGAGTCATATTTTGCTTTTGTTCCACTCGAGGCACGGTGTTGAGTTTTAGGGAAGTAAGGAGGGTAATGGATGAAATTTAAATCCATCGTTTTACTCACTGATTTACCTCTCCTCCTAGCAATATTTTTTGATGGTGGTTTAATTAAGTTAACATAGTTTCTAACTCTCCTTGTTCTTGCTTTGTTAATTAGTGCTCCACTCCTGACTAAACAGGGACATTTCTTAATGAAAGGTCATTTTGAAAGGTAAAGATGGGCAAATCATTTATAATCAATAATGCTTGTTGCCAAACATCTCTGAGTAGATTGTGAAAACTTTGACATTATTTGTGTATTTTCTGTGTGTATCTTCCTGCAGAAACAGGTTTCTGTAAGGAGCAGTTACTGGCGTCAGACATGGCAGTGGGGTTTCTCTCCCTGGTGTTGCAGGTCAGGGGATTAATCAGCACTTTGGGTAAAATTGTCAAAAAAGACAAAAGGCTATAAGGACAAGTCACTGAGGCACCAAACCCATCATCTGACAACCCAGTCCTAGTTCCCCCCAAAAAATAAAATTAAGCTTTCAAATGCTAGTTTCAGCCTGGTAACACCAAGAAGGTTGCCTCCAAAATCAGTGGAGAGAGACTGGCCCACTCAGGGAGGCAACCAGAGCAGCAGGTCTTGCCCTGAGCCACCTCCAGAGGGCTCTGGGGAGGAAATGGGCTCCTGTGCCTCAAGGCAGCCAGCAGGTATTCACACTGGTGCTAGAGTTATGACAGGCTCTATGCACCTAACACCAATTTAAGAAAGATAAGAGTTATCTCTTCAGTGCTCTTGAAGATTGGTAGAATCTTCTTCTACTTAAGAGGCCTTGCAGAGCTCACAAAATCTATCTCCATCCCCTTTGTAAAACAGGATTTAGGCTAGAGGTCATTTAATTGTTTCTAGAAGTGTATTGGAACATCCAAGTGCTTTGCTTTGCATTTGCGAGTCAGAGACGTTCACAGGGCATGAACACACAAACAACTGCGGTCAAGAGCAAAGCAGAGTTGTGTTGGACCTCAGCTAATGTGTACAGAAAATATTTCACTCGTGAGAGTCTGGCTCCCCGTGCTGTTGACCGACAGAGGTGAGAGCAGCACCCACGTTCAGCACCTACGGAGGAAGTCAGAATACGTCGCATACGCCTCCGCTCCATCTGTATGGGCAGCCAAAGCCGGGCAGCCCTGAGTCACCGGCTCCCTGCGCTGCTGCTGATCCCTGGAACTGGCAGGACAGAGGCAGATGCGCTCCTTTGCTCCATCTTGGTCTTCCTCATAGACATACACTTCAGCTCCTGTCTCTTAGCCCTGATGCCCCACATTGTGGTTCCTCCTGAGGGTGAGCCCAAGGCAGGTTTCACTGCATTGAGGATTTTGCTGTTTATCAAGCCTGATTTTCAGCTCAGTGCTTTTAGCTAAGGCAGTCCATTTAGATGTTTGTAACATGCACTACCTTGGTGGATCTTTCTCTACAAAAACCTTTTAAAGAGGAAAGCCATAAGTAGAAAATGGTGTCAGTCACAGGAGCACTGACTTAAAGTGTTCCTGCCCTGACAGGATCCAGCTAGCGCCATGGGAAGCATGGTGTGGGACACATGTGGGGCACCTGGGGTGTTTCAGCCCAGGGAGGAAGGCAGAAGGAAAAGCCATTTCAGTTTTATTGGACACCTGAAAATTTAATTCATACCAATTTTCAAATTTGATTTGAAGAGGTAAAAACCTCTTTCCTTGTAACGCCAAATCTATATGCAGAAGCCAAAACTGCGCTGCAAGTTAAATTGAAAATTACTTCTCTTGAAGTAGAAACATCAACTTTTACTCCAGGTAACTCTGAAGACAGAGAAAAGACCAGCAAAGTATTACACAAAAATTTAGAAGATAGCTTCAGGATAACTTCCTTTTAGGAGAACTAAGAATTTATTTGGGCAGCACTGAGAAGGGTACTATTAAATAAACGTGTTTGGAATTTATTCTTTGGCCAAAGAGATCCCAGAAGCAATACTCTGGCTCCACTGGAACCAATGGCTGAATGGTGTTTAACTTCATGGAGCTGTGGCTTCAGCTCAGCTATCCAGTCACTAGATAAGGCAAGTTACTTTCCCCTTGTGGTGAATTAGCTATAAATTTTAATCAGTATTACAGTGAATAAATTATTGTCTCTTCTATAAACTCCCTCTTTACAGCTCCTGTAGGCCATGCTTTCACTAATTAAAGTACTCATTGAGTTGGCCCTACCTCTTGCTGAATTGATATGATGTTATTGCATGTACATCGAGGGATGTCCCTAGAACATCACTACTTGACAGTGTACATCACTTAGAAATGCACTGACTTAGTTTTTAAGTGAGACATAAGGACAAAAAGTTCATTGGCTGAAATTTAATTTATAATTCCATATTTAATTCTCAACCAAAGTTGATACCATGAGAGCTTCAGAGAGGGAAGTAGGATTATGGTTTTATTTTCTATTTCAGAAAATATAAAGCTAGTCTGTTATTGAGAAGGACCTTTTTTTCTCTCCTTGGAAGATGCTCTGAATATACTTTTCCCCTTTCCCTTCTGTACTTTATGGTTATTAAAATTAAAACAGCCCAAGAAGTAAAAATTCATACCTTAAATAAAACCCTCTCCTTAAGCATTCAGTGTTAAATAAAGTAAGCAGTAACATCCTCCTCTTTGATATTCAGAGCTAGACAGAAGTGGATAAGCTCTATTTATTTGCATGTATCCTCAGCTGCCTCCACTTCTCTTTCATACCACATTAATACCTGGAAATAGGAACTGTTTTTGTTTCAGCGTAGCAGGTGCTTCCTCCCCTCTTACAGGCTCCACCAGTCTAGTTTCTTCTGTCTGGTGACACCACGGACTATTTCAGGGGTAGCCAATTTGTCCAAGATCATGCAAACAATCTTCATAACTTTGTGCTCATTTCTCCAGGTTATGTTCTCTGCTTCTCTCTGACGTGTAATTTAAAGATAAGTACCAAACCCCATCTTTCAAACCAAATCCAGTACTGGATGGAAAGGGCAAGAGTTTAGCAGATGAGCGCTATTTCCAATGAGCATTTTACTCAAATAGGTGAACATCTGGTGTAATCATTACCTGCTTGAGCTGCCTGTGCTGTCCACTCTCTGTGCTGTATCAAGACCCCTGCAAGTGATCAAAATGGGGATGGGGGAGCTGAGTTATTTGCACTTTCTTCTGTGCCTTTGGTGTACATCTCCTGTCATTGCCAAAGGGTGGGCAGAAGAGGTGGCTGTTCCGCAGCAGCAGGCAAATACCTGTGAGGGGAGAGCCCACCCCTGTGCTGAGCGGTACTGAACTGGGGCGCTCAGTCATCTCTCCTGAAGCTATTGAGCTCCGGTGCTGGTTTTCCAGCTCTTTGATAATACTATCAGAGGAAAAGGATTCACTCAAAAAGGAATCCATAGAAATAAGTCAGATCCAGTTATTTTGGAAATTAGTGGAGAAATTCATGATGGTACATCTTCACTGATCCCCAAGTGAGACTAAGCAAAGACATGCATGTTTTCTTGGTCACCTGTGTAGAAGTAAATATCTTTAATGTTCAGGGCTCATCATCCCTGGCACTGCAGTAGCTGTTCAAACCCCATCCATCTCTCCCTACGCTGCTGGAGGAATCCTTCCATAGCCAAGATCTAGCAGGCTGAAGAAGCAGCCGGAACTAATTCAGATCATGCTTGAGCAAATTAATCTAATTATCTGACTGCTGGGATGTAAGAGCTAGAAGGAAGACTCTCTTAGTGGAGCAGACTGGGGCTACTGAATACTAGAAAAAGATCTCTGAAGTGCAGAAGAGAGGCATTTTTCCACTCACTGTACCTGGAAGATGACAGAGGAGTCAGACTGAGCCAGAGTCTTATGCTGTTGAAATGTTATGTCAAAGTGCCATCTCTTCTTAAAACCTTTCATGACACATATCAAAAACCTTTCCTGATGCACATTGCCCCAATCCCAAAAGTACAAGAGGGCACAAGAAAAGGGAAATTCCTATTTCCAGGTGTATCTGTAACAAGAGAAAATAAGTTTTCCCTTCTGAAAGGGAAGGGTGACAGAATTAATAATAATCCAGAAAGGAGAAGGGATTTAACCTGGCACATTTATTAAATGTCATGACAATGGATGTGCAGCATACGGTACAATCACTAACTCTCACAATGCCCTGTGGTATGTGAACTGGTGCAAGCAGGTAGATACCTCTAGGGAGGCTACTTTCAAGGTTAAAATCAGGCATGGCCCAGACATATGGAAGCAATGGGGTAAGAAAAGGACAATGGAATTGCCTTTCTAGAGAATATGGTTAATAGGTTCTTTGATGGAAGAACTGCATAAAAATCTGAGTCTATATACCTTCTGCCCTTAGAGTGTTTAAATCGGGCAGTATTTGATGCTAGAAGATGGGCAGGGCTGGTCACCAACTCGTGTACCAAGCTGTAATCCTGATTACAGGTTCCAGTAATCTCTTTTGGCAGCCACTGTGAAGGCCATGATTAGAGCAGCTTTGGAAGAGACTAGGTTCAGACCAGTTATGGAGCCATGACTTTGGAGAATGAGGTGTCTTCTGTGGTGACATAGCCTTTTCTTTAATGTCGTTGTGCCTCCTGTATGCATGTGGGAGGTGAGTGATGTGGCACCCTGACAGGTCCACAGCCTGTAACCGCTGCAGCGGTGGCCACTACAGCAGTGAACAAGGCACAGGGCAGGGGCTTCAGAAAAGCACCTTGCGGCAGAGCTGTGCCTTTACCTCTTCAGAGGTTCAAATGATGGGGACAGGATGGTGTACTGCCATTCTGCCAGCCTATCTTCATGTGAGGCACTTTGTTAGGCTATCTAACCAAGCTTAAGGGGAAGTGTCCTACATAGAGTGTTCAGCAATGCCCACTTGCTCAACAAGAACTCCTGCCTGGGAGCATCACTGGTCTACAGCATGAGAAATGCTATGCCTTCAAGTAGGTTAGGCATTTTGTGAGTGTATGATGTGTGATTTTTACTTATGAGATAAGATTAAGATTCTGAGATTCCCTTTGTTTTTATTTTTATGTGCAAGGTAGTTTAGGTTAAATGAGCTAGTAAAGCTTATGTCACTATTGATCTAACTAAAGCATCAAAATAGCAAGAAATCCAAGTGTCCCTCCACTCCTATTTAAGGTTTTCAGATCAGCTGTTTTGGAGGCATTTCTGTGCATCAGTTTTTGAAGGACAGCAACAGAATATGTGATTTTGTTATGGTATGCTCATTACCTGGGTGCTGAGAGTACTCAGCTTCTCAGCAACTCCGCAACACATGCAGGCGATGACAGAATCTCACTGAGATCTCAGGCTTTACCACCTAAAATAGTTTCATAAGATTTCTTGTAGACACTTTTAGCATATTGGCATTGTGTAACACAGAGAAAAAAGAAGAAAAATTCAATACTTTCATTATGGAATTAGTAAAATTGTGATAGACTGAAAAATTAATCTGTAAGATCAAGAGATGGTAATTTGAGGACTTGAATCCCTCCTCAATGTCTGAACATTCTGCTAAATGTTTTTGCTATGAAATCTTCAGTGTCACTTTTAATTACTTTGAACCCAGCTCGCCTCTGTAACTACTTTTTCTCTTACTCCCTATTCATCTCAACCGTAAAAAGTATTTTTCTCACTGGTATCACACAATATTTTATCTCTACACATAAAAGTAGTTTTTTACTATTTTTAATCAGCCTTTTGTCTTTATTATTGATTGATTGATTGGGTGGTTTATTGGAAGCTTAAAATATTTTATATATCTTACTTCCAGAGAGTGCTATTCAGTGATATGTCGTAAACGCTGCTAGCATCAGCACAATACAAAAAGTTTGCATAAGGTTAACCCGACAAACTCTGGGACTGGTACATTCTGTTTAACCTTAAATGAGATAGAGTTATTAATTTTATGCAGTTTTCATTTTCATTCTCTTCTGCAAAGCATAATCATCTTCCTGTTGTTTTTAATCCTGTAGTCCTTTTAGTTAGGGCAGTTCTCTACAGAGGAAGACATGGTGCCTTCCTGAAAAGCTTACTCATTGCACAGACAAGACAGGCAGAAAAAGGGGACACTAGAGACTGGCGTGATTTGCCAAAGGTCACACCACAAGCCAAGTGAGAAGTTCAATCCAAACCACCTGACCCTCATTCCAGTACCGTATCCAGTGACCATGCTGCTTCTTAATATGTCACTGTTTTTATTGTTCTTTCTTTATAGTTCGGGATCGGGTACGATCAAAAATGGAGAGAGACATTTTGGCAGAAGTGAATCATCCTTTCATAGTCAAGCTTCATTATGGTAACTATAATAAAATATAATTCATGTTTGTTCTTAAATGGGTTGGTTGGGCAATTGTAACTAGATGTGTTACAATTTCCTACCGATATCCCCTACCTACTTACGACTCTGTCTCTAACAAAATCTTAGAGGCTACCTGTGTGAAATTCTATATTTATGCTAAAGGAGAATTTCAGTGTAAGTAGGTTTGAACCATTCCTCCATCAAAATACATTTGTTGGAATGTCTTAATGTGATAGATTGTGCTGGTGGGGTAGCTGGTGAGTATATATCTGCCAACCCTCTCAGGTGCTGTCAGGTACCATTTAGGAAACCAGAGAATCTAAATTAAAATTATTTTGAATAATCAGCACCAGTCTGAATTCATATATGTGTGTATATGAATGTGGTGTCTTGCTGGAGTTGCCTTCCTCCGCCTCACCAGCTCCCTGATGAGCCCCATTATTACTGTAAAGGGTCTTCTAAGGACATTTTGGATAGTGCGGGCTCTCCCCTCATGCAAACCTGAGAGCTTATCTCTATGTCTAGTCCTCAGTGACTCCTGGTATGCTGTGCAATGGAAAGCAATATTAATTCATAGGTGCTTAGCATGGAAAAGAATATACTAGTAATGCATCGTTGTCTCTCAGCTGATACCATCTTTTCCAAGTCTAAGCTCAATTGCGTAGTTATATAGAGAAATTTTTTTTCTGTTCTCAAAGTGCTGAAATGACAGGAAAGCTAATGGCATGGACAATAACTGCTAGTCAACAAGATTAATTCTTTGGAGACTTTATCTTGATTCAAACTTCCAACATCTCCATCCTTTTCTAATACAGCATTTCAAACAGAGGGAAAGTTGTATCTAATACTCGATTTTCTACGGGGAGGGGACCTTTTCACAAGACTCTCCAAAGAGGTAAGCTGATAGATTTTAACTTTAGAAATGAAAGACTCTCCTGATTTCAAGAACTCAGATGAAGTTAGTGGAAATGAAAAATAGTCAAAATTGGAAATAGTCATGTTATATGTATGTAGTAGAACTGTATCACCTTGCATCTTTAAGTATTTTCTTAATAATCGTATCTGAATTATACCATGGGTAATGCAACAGATATCATGTAAGCATCACTGTTGTCAAAAACTGCACCACTGCTAAGCCATTCCCATAGTGAAATAGCCCCAGACTCATTGCTTACAAACTATATCTTGGATGTGATGAGAAACAGTCTGAGAAATCAATCCCCAATATATTTTGCCCTGGACATGGGCACAGAACCTCTGGAAAAACATAACCACTGCCAGCAGAAAGAAGAGATGGCCGTAGGTCAGGGGCTGACCCCTGCAGCAAGTGTGCAGACAGTGGGGCATCAGCCCGTGAGCTGGGAGTCATAGAATGGTTAGAATTGGAAGGGAAGGTTCATCTGGTTCCACCCCACCTGCCATGGCCAGGGACACCTTCCACTAGACCAGGTTGCTCAAAGCCCCATCCAGCCTGGCCTTGAACACCTCCAGGGACATCCCCGAAAAGAGCCGTCTCCTGCAGCAGCTGCTGGGAGCAAGTCGGAGGCCATTCACCACCCTGGGGCTTGGAAGTTGGCTGTCCCAGCCCTCACCAGATCTCCTCCTGCCCACCTGGGGACAGCTGCTGCTTCCATCACCTCCTTGGGCTCCTATCCCTTCCTTCTCCTCCAAGCACCTGCCCTGGGGAGATGCTGTTGTTGCTGGAGAAAAAGGCAGCCAGGAAATGGTCCAAACTTGAGTCTCGCTAATGCCTGTAGAGAGTGGCAGTGGCAAGTTTTGTAGATTCATTTATCACTTGCCTGTGTCTCCAAATGCCTCCACAAGGCAGCTGTCTGCATTGCTTGGAGCAGTGCATCCTCACGCATTTAGCCTGAGGGAGGGCAGTGTGGGAGGTCCCAGCGAGGCAGCCCTGCTGCCCCACGGGCTTGGCTGCATCCCCTCACAGTCCGTCCCCAGCATGATGTCCCCAGCCCTTGGTCTCTTTCTGAGTTGTGGGGACATGGGGTGCCAGCATCCATGTAACACAGTCTTTAAAGATAAAATAGGGACCTTTCAAATGCCATTTTGAGGGGAAGCTCTGTTCATTTTTCTTGGTTTAGGGAGTAACTGATGGACTAAAAAAGCTGTGAAAACAGTACTTTCATTCAAAAGTTCCCTAGGGGGTTTTTTGCCCATCCAATTTCTGGTTCGGTGATATGCTGCAGTCTGCTGTGTGCACCACAGCTTGGGAGCCCAAGTATTTGCTTTCAAGACTTGTTTGCTAATGCGAGAAGACATTAGCAACAGGTTAATTACACTGCCGAATAATGATGCTTGTATAGGTACTCAGTACGTGGTAGCAGTTATTTTTAATACAAGGAAAAAGATTAAAGAAAATAAAAATATCCTTCTGCTGTTTGTCATGAAATCAGGCTTTGTTAGGACACAGCATGCTGTCTTAGCAAGGGCCTCTCTGGTTTCATGGGAGAAGAGAGAAAAAGTGATTTTTGCTTACAGAGGGCAGTTACCCGTTCTGCACAGTTGGGGAACTCGAAAGCAAAAGAGAACAACTCAAATTTTGTGCTCCTTTAAAACTGCGCATTTCCCCCAAAGCTTTTCCAGTGCAATGCACAGATTTCTCTCCTATGCACTATCAAGAATGAGCCCTCTTAACTTGACAGCCCTTCTACATGCTTCTCTTGTCAGTGTTTGCAGCTCATCTTGTCTACCTATACTTTGCAGCTCTTTAGTAGCAAGGCATCATAAAGGAAGACATTATGGGAAAATTTGTACTGCTTGCAATTTGTTAACTACAGTCTTGGTCCAATGGCATTGAGTTCAGCGGACTTGTAGTCAGATCCCTTCTACTATAGCATGTGTGCATGGAAAGCCTGTCTCTCTCTTGCTGAGTCTAAGACCTCTGACTTTGCTTGGTGTCTTTGCATAGATTAGATTTTCCCCGATTCTGTTGATTTCATCTCTTGTCTACATGATTTATTTTAAACCTAAAAAATAATTTAAATTTATTTTGATAATTAATGCAATTTTTATGTTCAGACCAATTACATTTTTAGTCAGAGTTTTTGCTTGTGAATCCTTTTTCTTTCTAGCCTTTGCAGTGATAATCTGAATTAAATTAAGTGATACCTGTTCTCTGAATCCTCCCTTTTTGCTCTCAGCCCTCTGCAGAGAGCTCAAGCACTAAAGTATTGTGGCTGCCCCTTTGCAAGAGCAGAGATTTAATTTTAAAAATGAGGTCAGCAACTTCTACTGTAGATATTTACATTTACATATGACATGTAAATTTGTATTGAGCTCTTTTTACTTCTGTCGTATGTAGTATTCACACTTGTGTATCCAGTATATCAGCTTCTATTTCTGCGTTTTTATCACTGTACATATTGAGATTTAATTAAAGAGAACTTAATAACATCTGAGATGTAATGAAAGTTGAACCAAAAGGGTTTCTTGCCATCTGAGCTCGGTTTTTCTGAGCTTAGTGTTTTTTCGGTTACAGAAATGTCTTCCCACCTAAGCAGAGCTTTCAGTGTTAGCAGTGTCCATATCAGCTATACAAAGGAAGCAACTGCCCTCATTTTAGACTTCATCAGGCCCTGGATCTTAGACAACACACCACTGCTTAGGGCATCTGCACTGAGATTCCTTGAACCCTCAATGCCTGGGTTTTTTAATCCATCTCTGGGTCTCTTCATGCTGTGTATTCTGCTCAGGTTTGGAAGCATTTTACTGGCCCCAAGAGGTTACCCCATGTTAATTAGTGGGAATTTGGTAACCAAATGCCAAGATTTTAGCAAGTTAAGAAATATGAAAGCAATAAGGGCTGCACTGAACGTATTGAGTTTTGCCATTCATTTCCAAAGTCTAATGAGTTAGAACCTTATTCATATTATTGCAACATGATGTCATCTAAACAGATCAAACAGATGAATGAGAGCAGCGTGTTTTAAGGAACACAAATACTTGACAGATCAAGTTTTGTTTTATAAGAAGAATCTGGTGAGAATTGTTAATGTGAGCCTCAGACAAATTATGGAAAATTGAACCTGATATGATGGTCCTTCCAGCATTCCCAAGTTAGGCAATTCCTTCCCCACATCTGTTTAATGCAAGCCAGCCCACTGCTGTCCAGTAAATAGATGTGTTCTTCTCCTCCTTCTCTCTAGGTGATGTTTACAGAAGAGGATGTCAAGTTCTACTTAGCTGAGCTGGCCTTGGCATTAGACCACCTCCATGGTCTTGGAATTATTTACAGAGATTTAAAACCAGAAAAGTAAGTTAATGAGACAGAGCGAACCGAAACATAAATACATGAGCTTTCAGGCTGTTTCTGCTCCTCCTTATGTGAGTAAGTCAAAAGGTGCCAGAGGCTCTGCCTTTCTTCTTGTATGTGAGACTCTACACATGGGAGTAGAGTCTTCCTATCATATCATTTTAACACGAGGCCAAGTGTTTTGACTGCTCCAGTATGATTTGGCCCCTGTGTGCCTGGCCTTCAGTTTAGTGAATGATCTCAGCGCGGGGTTCAGATCTCTGCCTTTGACTTCAGTAGCACTGTTTGCCGTTGGCAGCATTTAATCTGCCCTTCCCCTTGGTGTGGTATAAACTGCTTAAAGCAGCTCCACTTCCAGCTCATATGAAATATGTCATGGCACTGTTCAGTTTTATTGTAGCCATTGCTTAAAGTAATAAGTATCTCTGAAAACTAGTGTATATATTAGCTCATGAGAGACATGGTGATGAGGATTTTAAAAACACTTTTATTAACAATACAAAATATTTTCCCAATAATTATTCCTGCCTGTGTTTGCAACTATTTTCTATTTCTAATGTGGCGCTATGGAAGTTTTTCTTTCTCTTTCTTCTTTGCAGGACATTAATAGACTCAATTACACCCTCCGTGCTATCACTGGGAGTGGCGTGATATTGTTTTTATTCCATGCCACTTGCCTGGTGCTTTGCCTGCATCTCCTCTGCCAGCTCCAATAAAAAAGGCTGCAACATTTTGAAGTTACCAGCCTTTTTAATGTAATGGTCGCCATCATTTAAAAAGATGACCACTGAGAGCAGTCTCTTTGGCTGTTGTTTACACTTCCAAAGTATAACAGCAGAGCAGCCTTTTCCTTCCGTGACACTGAGTTCAACAATATGCAGCTTTTCTTTAAAATGGAGTGCTATTGTTTTCATACTCATGGATAAAATAAGAGACCAAGAGTAGTGGAAGGTGGATTTTGTAGGTGAGAAGTTGAAGGGAAGGATTTATCTATAACGAAGTATGATGTGATTTAAACTTTAAATTCGCTTTTGAGGTTTGGTTATAGTAGTAGTACTATATGCTGAAATCCAGTCTGTCAAATACCAGAAGTCATTCTCTAAATTAAACCACCGGAGGGATAAAGGTACTGGTTTGTTACAGAATGTGAGATGCAGGCAGGCAGCGGTCACACTGTCGCTGCCACTGTCACATGCTGGCATTGTCTGCCAGCAGCTCTTCAGTTTCAACTTCGTTCTGTATTGCTATTTTATTCATTCAGCATCAGCAAACATGTACATAATAGAATTACTCCAATTATAGGTTTTCAGTTTTAAACTCTGTTTCTAGTAAGTGTTAGTATGAATCATGAACTACTTTTCTTTCTGGTGTTATATGAAGCTGGTTTTCAAGCTAACACATGATATATGAAGCTGCTATTAGAAGGTATCCAAATATGAGCCTCTATATTCAAATACAAATCATGGTGCTGTTACATTTGTAGGCACATGCCATAATTTTTTGCTTTAGGAGAAGTTAGAAACTGAGAGGAAAATTAAGTGCATGTCAAAACTATTCACTGTTTCTGAAATGCCAAGAGCCTGATTTTTCAGAGTTCTCAGCATTATGTGTCACTTTGTGTTTCAAAGCACATCTCTCACTGACTTCAGTTGCAAGCGAGAGCACTTAAAATCTCTGCAGACCAAACTGCAGTGTCTCAAATCAGGGATCAGTGAACTGAGAAATGAGAGCTCACCTAAGAAAGGAAGGTGCCACTGATTTGCCATTGTCAGATAGAAACATGTTGAAAAGGCGAAGATGAAACCTAGTTCTCTGTGCATTTTCATCTGAGCTGAGACCAGCCATCCATCCCCTTCCCTGTACCACTCTGCTAAAATCTCTGAGTATATTAGCTGTTCTGCCAACTGAGGCAAGAGTTCTCTGGAAGAAAACAAAAAGTATCATCATGGAATTAAAGACCTTTGTACGGTGAGATCACTAGTTAAGGGGGTTAAGCTTAAGGGAGGCAAAGTTAAAGTTAAAGGGGGCAGCCCTCATTCTGGTATTTCATAACTTTTGAATGTATTGTTTATGGTCTTTGATGTATAGTTAAATAGATACCAGTGGTATGGTTGAATCTGGATACAACTGTCATAGTATAAAATTATTTTACATAACTTGATTTCACTGGAACTTCAAGTTTAGAGTAAAAAAACAGGTACAGCAGAAAAAAATATTCATTCTAAATGGGAAAAAAGTGCTATATTTTTAAGTTACATCTGGGAAAGGATAGCTATATAAATAAGATGCTAAAAGAAATTTGGGACCATCCCAGGATGTTTTCATCCTCCCCTTGCCTCTGAGAAGGGTCAAATATATCAAGGTCATTACAGATGTGTTGCTACCCTGTTCCTAAAACACCTGGTGGAAATTCCATGTTCTCCATAGGAGGCCTCTTGGCAGTGCTTCACCAGTTGTACATCTAGAAAGTTGCTCTTAATAGCTAACTTGAAGTTTCTTTGCTGCAGTTGGAGGCCGTTTCTCAGTCTGCTTGTTCTGCTCTCAGCATCAGCCTCAGGGGATTGTGAGCACATCTGTGTCCTCAGACCTCTCTCTTCTGTACCCTGAACAGTCCAGCTACCAAACTCTTCTTCACCAGTCAGTCTTTATGGGTGTTCAGTCATTCCCATTCTTCCCCTTTGGTTTCTCTTGATCCATATCTGCTTTGAAGTGCAACATGCAAAATTACACCCATGTCTTCAGGAGAAGCATTACCAGTCTGATCAGAGCACAAGGTTTACTCTATCAGATTTGCAGAACTGAAGATAAATGAATCAGTTTGTAATTTCCCAGTTCTCTCTCCCCCTTTGTTAAAAGATAGGCACTGCATTTGAGCTTCTTTCATTGTTCAGTGCTTTTGCTGTCCTTCAGAAGCTCCCAAAAGTAATTGCTAATAGGTTTGAGATTGCTTCAGTCAGCTCTGCAAGTATCCTAAAATGAAGTTCATCAGAACTGTTTATGTCAAAGAAGACTAGTTAGAAAATAGCACTGTTCAGACAACTTGAAAGAACCCTCAGTACATTAAAATTTAAGGTTCAGCATTTTTTTAAGATTCCCTGAGCAAAAATCCGTATTAACAATTCAAAGCTATGAATTAATTTTAAGTGCAAGCAGAATATATACTCTGGGAGTTGTTACAAAGTTAACAGTATTTGATTCAAAAAGGCAAGCAATTGAGTTTTCTGGTTAAAGTCTTGTTTAGAACAAGGAGATACTTCTTCCCTTAAATTGTTGCAGGCAAATTTTTCTCCTTGAGTTGTCTTGGTGGTTTCAGTGGCATCCCTTGTGGAACAAGGTACTATTCAGTCACAATGAAACTGGTGGAGGGAGTTACATGGTGAGGCATGTTTCTGTTTAAGAACTGCAAGATCAAGCTATTAAGTAGGGCTATACTGAACTAGAAAAATGGGAACCTATTATAAAGTAGTATATGATGCATATGTTATTTCTTATGCTGTGGTTTAAGAGTATGAGTGACTTAGAAGTAACTCTACCTTCTGAGAATGCACAGACTTCTTTTAGTTATTTTTGCCTTTTCTATCTCCAGGTACCCAGATGCACCTTGATACAGTTCTGTCGTAGGGATTTTGATTAACAAGGAGTGGTTTACCATGTAATGTCTTCAGCTGTCTGCACAAGGGACAGCTCGTATAACTGCTCATATAACAACTCCTCAATTGCCGAACTATATTAAAAAAACCCAAACCTCTATTGCTTAGTGCAACATGTTGTAAACCATGACAATTCCTTCATGAACATAGCTGCCATGTATAGAGAGGGAAAGATCTGAGAATCAGTAAAGGACAAAGACTTTTTGGTGGAAAATCACCATTGTCTTCCATCGAAGAAAGCAGTCAATGAAGCTACAGCAGAGATGGGTTTGGCATAAGACTGTTCAGCATGGTGGGATAGTATGAGGTCATGCAAACACTGAAATGTCACAAAAGGTGGACAGTTTGTGAGAGTCTTCTCTTTGGGAGATATTTGAATACTTCATTCTATCTGGTACTTTCATAGCAAAGCCTGCAATTAAATTAAACATTCTTTATAAAGTTTCAGGTTTTCTTTCCAACCTGAAATTTTGGCTACAATTTCTGAAAAACATAAAGTGTGGGCTGAATTTTCTGCACAACTGAGCTGGCTTGAAAAGAAACTTAAATCATCAAAAAAACCCACCCCAGACTTGCAGCTTTAATAGATTTGGCAGAACTTCATGATGATTTGGGAATATAGGAGTTCAAAGTGAAGCTTAAAAGACTGACTCAAAATTAAAAATAGAGAGAGAAATGGGAGAAGTGCAGCCTTGATTTAAGAGTCACTATAAAATAATCTAAACAACTAATAACAAAGGCTCTTTATACCTGTGCTACAGTTGCAACAAGAACACTCCTAAGGAGGTTCCAGTCCTAGCTCTACTATAAGATTCTCCTGTAACTTCCCCTACTAGCTTAGTTTCCCAGCCTCTAACATGGAGATTTTCAGCCTTTATTTTCTCAAAGCATATTTTCAGACTGAAGTCAGTGAAAGCAGTTTGAATGTTTGTGGGATGATCCTGAGGCCAAGATGTTGTTATTGTTTTGAAATAAAGAACAGGTTGACAATGATAGTATCCTGTAAACACACTCAAACCTTAAACTGAACAAATAAAAAGGAAAAATCTTATAGTGAAAGATTGTCACTCAATGGGATTATAGCCTACATTTAAAAGTAGTCCACTACTTATGTATTTTATAATTTCAAAACATTGATTTTAGAAGGAAGATTTTTCTCATGCCTGAATCCCATTAACAACGTCTGGTTCTTTTTTCCCTTTCTGCAAAATAATACTAGTTTATTTCAAATTAGGTGATCCTGCAAACCATAGCTAAAGTAATTGTGATTGTTACAATAGATTTTCTTTTATTGACAATGTGGGATAAAATGGAACTGTAAAGCGATAAAGATAAAAAGAGAAGACAGAAGGTATGATCAGAGAGTAAGTTTGCTTCCACAGTCAGTCGAATGAAAACCATTTGTCTGGTTTTGTAATCCGGATGCTTAGAAGCAGGTACATTGTTCTTTGCTTCTTAGTGTCACTCAGAGCTAATTCAGTGCAACGATTATCTTTTTCTCACTGTTAGCATATGATTTTCTTTTTACATTGAATGTAATTTTCAGTGTGTAACCGTAGCGTTTTATGTCTTGGCAGATGGCAAATGTGGAAACCCCCATCTGTCCAAAGGGTGCTGCCAGGGGCCACGGGGGAGGCTGCAGGTGGCTGA
Source organism: Numenius arquata (assembly GCF_964106895.1). Classification (NCBI taxonomy): domain Eukaryota; kingdom Metazoa; phylum Chordata; class Aves; order Charadriiformes; family Scolopacidae; genus Numenius; species Numenius arquata. Next base: position 18,946,700 of record NC_133577.1, on the reverse strand, counting down.
GGGCACCATGTGAGGGTGATTAGGGAACAGGAGACTTAGGAGAGGATGGTAGATTGAATTCTAGGGGTTATAGCATGCAGGATCTGTTCATTTTTCTGCTCATACAAACATTCAGTGTGAGAAAGTCTGTTGTATGTTTCAGGCTCGCTTAACCTAAGGCAGTATTATTAGTCTGATAGCTGTGTTGGTATTGCCCCCATCCCTTTCATGAGGGTAAGGTATGAACCCTCTAATGAGGGCAAAGGTATGAAAACCATGTATTATGTACATACAAAAGCAGCATGAATTTTCCATATGAAATCAATGAAATATAAAATCAATGTTTCTGGGGAAAATTCTACACCCTTTGAATTGCATTGCTATTCACAGGGGTTTCCTGGGTGTGGGGCAAAATTTTGGGTGATTTCTGTGAGCTGTATGCCCCCTTGGTGTTTTTCCAGAGCCAGGTCTGTGGAGTTTGTACATTCACGCTCACTTCCACACTGGCAGGTGTTTTATTCTGTTTCCTTGTGAAACACAAGACTCTCATTTAGGGATTGGAGCCACAAAAATACATTTAAACATGCCTGATAGAGGCTAATACTTAAAAATTATGCTGCTTGAAGAAATCTGGGGAGAACGAATAGAGGTAAAGAAGCTCTTATCTACAAGGAAAAGCTTTAATTATTGAATGCATAGTAGTGACACAGCTGCTGGGCTTTGTTTGATGAATTGCACAATAACAGTCTGTTCTAAACACACAAACAAGTGACAGATCATCTCTTTTCAATTATGTTTCAGTACAGAGGCAACCTTTCATAAAAGTATATCCCAATGTGTTAGTTTCACTTCTGTCTTATTTTATTCCTGATTAAGTGGATTAAAGTCACTCTCTGAGAGAAGGTGAGTATAAAAATAGCCAATAACTCACTAGACCATTTTGAAAAGAGAAATACGCTAAACCTAACTAGGACTGAAGAAACACCACCCTCATTACTGTATTGGTATTTATAGGCAGAAAAGTTACCAAAATCATTATTTTTTAGTTTCAGTGTTCCTTCTTGTTTCCACAAAAACTAACAATGCTTTTTGTGAACTACAGTCATTTTTCTCACAGAAATGTTGGAGTGCCTTTGTGAGAATAAAATAAGTTGGCAGGTGGCAAATGTGAGAACACTTGAACTTGGCTTCCAGGCTGAATTTTCATTTATGCTTCTGGACAGAATAAATTAGCAGGGGCTGAGATCCATACCCATTAGGCTGTGACTAGTCATTGTGCTCTACGATCACTTCTATTACTTCAGCGTGAATGTAGCTACCTTTGGAGTTAATTTTAGGTCCAGTGAATCTGAGCCCTGATTATTTGTGTGCTTGCCTTTATTATTATGAGAAGAGGAGAAAACCTGTAGATCCTTCTCCTGCCGGAAGCAGATACTCTGCAGTTGTTGGCTTTGAACACCCTGTTCTTTCTGAGCTCAGTTTGCGTGCCCACCCCGAGCACACTGTGGAGTAAGAAGGAGGCTCCCCGTGTGAGTGCCGCAGGCCATGCATGCTTCAGACATGAGATTAGACAGACTTTGAGGATCATTTTTCTTTCTGGAGGCAGTGGATTCACTGAGGGTTTGTTTACACATGTATTTGAGTCTTGTGTATCTCCTTACCTGTCTTAAAGGTTTTATTCATGTTTGTTAGCTGCAGTCTGTGTTATGCCTGCCTAATGAATATTTGGTTTTTGCTTTACAGCATTCTTCTTGATGAAGAGGGCCACATTAAGATAACAGGTATGTAAGGAACAGAAAATTTAATGTCTACAAACTGGTTTTTTTTCTGCATTATGTTCCGCGCGTCTTGGTCTTTGCTTGGAAAGAGTTTGCTGGTAAAAACTCAGAAGCTGGAAAAGTTTGAGTATTGGAGTTCTCTTCTCTGGCAATTTGTCAAGCACCCATGCTGCACAGCACATGGAGAACATAGTGTTTTCTTGTTAGAAATGTAGTCCTGACTGACATAAAAGTGTGGCTGCCTACCACCGTGGTTGGAAGGATGCTTCCCGTATGACTGATTACTCCAAATTAAATTCTCTGAATTGTAACTGTGCAGAGGTTACCTGGAAGGTGCTGTCTGGCCATCCTTTTCACTGGTGTCCATCTGGGATTATTATTCCAAATGCTTGGGTTATCTGATCAAGAATTCTTACCAGCATTGTGTTCATCAAACATGAACTATGTATTTCTGCTAATTTAAACTCTCTCTTCTGCTTCGGGCCAGAACCTCATTCTGAACAGAGAAAATGATACATCTATTTCAGGACATACTAACAAATGCCAACCAGGCACTCCACGAAGGCAGGGATTAAAACCTGACACGCTTTTTTTTGTTTCAATTTATTTAGACTTTGGTCTCAGTAAAGAAGCCATCGACCATGACAAGAGAGCGTATTCGTTCTGTGGGACAATAGAGTATATGGCCCCAGAGGTGGTCAACCGACGAGGACACACACAGAGTGCAGACTGGTGGTCTTTCGGCGTACTCATGGTAATGTTGGAGGGTGTAGGAGTTCTCAGATCCTGCAAGTGAAAAGTACTGCTTCCAGCAGTTAAGGGTTGATAGCAACATAGACGTGTAATGATTGCTTGATCATTTTCATAGCATCAGTGATAGAGAACCAGCTGCTTCTGGCAGTATATGAGGTAGCATTTGGCCCCAGATTCTCTCTCTTCCTTCTCACAGTCCTTTGCTGTTTCAGGTGGTTATTGTGAGCCATGAGTATTTCTACTGCACAGAAACAGGGCTGGGGAAGTGCAGAAGAGCACAAGCATTTCAGAAGGAATACCTGTCTGGTTGCTAACATGGTTCCTGTTAGGAAACAATTCCCCAAGCAGCATTTTTCAGAAGTTAGGGAGATCCTCTTAGAGAAACTCGGAGATTTACTCTTTTTTTCGGCAAAATATAGATTAAAAAGGACGTATTTTAGAGGTTACTCTGAATGTTTCACAGGACATCAGTGATTCTTTTGTTATTCATTTGTCTTCACATCAGCATTGCTGACTCTTGGTCCACTAATGAAATTCAGGTAGTTTTTGGACTGGTGCTGGATTTCCTGTAGTCTTATGAGCTGGTGGGAGACTGTCACTCAAAAACCTCCTTTTCTCCTGGTGGGAAAAGAAAACAAATACATACGGGCACCATGTCATCCTCCGTTTTTCTTCTGTACTATTTCGCTGTGTCTTGATTATGACTAGTTTGGGATGTTTGCTTTGTGCTGAGTGCATGCTGAAGCTGTTTTTAAAATGATGCATGTAAAACAGTTTTGAAATGACTGCTATTCTCATGGGAGGAAATAATCAGAAACAGACACAAACATGCACAGAGGAATAGTTAGGAATTCATCTTTTTCTTGCATGTCTTTGTATTGGATTACAACTATACAAAATTTTCAATTTTTCCCCACTTGCTTAACTTCTAAGAGTCCTGTAAGCTATTCTGGAGGTAGTTTAAATGGAATCTATATGAGACGTTTTGCTATTTCATTTTTTATACATGGAAATCAATGAAAAGTTAGTTAAAATGCAACATGAATTCACCAAAAATCAGTCATGCTAGATTAATCTGATATTTTACTTGATGAGATAGGCACCTTTATCTAAACAAAGTAAATGAAGTGGCTCTCATGTGCCTCCATTATAATAAAGTATTTGATACAGTGTTGCAGGAGAAATTCATTAACTGAAGACGCTTACTAGTCCAATAATGGTCCAAAGATAGTATACACACTATACCATGACTATGATTACATCACAGGGAAAAACACCAGAGAAAAGAGCTATTTCAGCTGAAGAGTAATATTGCCCAAGAGCAGGTAGGAATCAACTTATTCTGAAATGTAGTTAACCTGGAAAGCAGAAGAAAACTCCCGACTACTTAGGAAGTGAGGCCCTAGAAACCACTTTGCAAGTAGAGCTCTGCGAGAGATATCTGACTACAGTGGAGCTGCTTGGCTTACAAGAAGGACCCAGTAACATCCTCCCGAGTGCTGCAGGATTTGACACGGGATGCATTGTCAGGAAAGTTTTTCTATCAACACACCAGTCATCTAAAATTAGGTGTTCAGGTGCTAATGCGCTCCTGCCTGCATCCATCCATCCTCTTCAGTCTATGGTACCGTTGTTGCTAAGGAGGATGAAGGGAAGATCAAAGAGAAGTTGGTTTGTGACACTGTGATTTTTTAAAAGCTGTCTGAATGCTGTAGGTTTTTTGAAGCAGTTATTCCCAGCGTTGTTTTATCAAGCACAGTGCTGTCCCTTGAGCCCAGACACCATGCATTTATTACTCTCACAGGGATATGTTCAGATAATGAAAGTGATACTGCTGTCTCCTGAAGTGTGCAGGCTACAGGTCTACCCGAGTGCTCAGTGCAGGACCACCAGCAAGCAATACAGCGTGGCATAGCACTGCAGCTGTGCTCCCCTTGCACCTCACCATGGTTAGCACAGCTCCCCTGCAGAACCAGGGCAGAAGCACAAACTAACATAGCAGTGTGCTCTTCTAATACAGCTTCATTTCCTGTGGTATGGAAGCTATTTTAGGTAGTTATATTTTACACTACATACCACAATCCGTACAGTATGTTTTAATACTGTTTACCGTAAGTAGACAACTGCCACCAAAAGAAGTAAGGGTAGGAAGCAATGTGAAAACTAGTGAAGATGTGGGGTCGGGAGGGCCTGCATCATTGATCTAACTCATCATCAGCCATTAATCTAAGTAAATACTGTAATTTATTACCTGAATTTAAAAGGAGTGGAACTTCCTTATCTCCACAAATAGCCACAAATCCATTTGTGGATGCTCAGCACTTCTGAACCACATATGTTTACTCAGGAAAGTCAATAGGTTATGTCTCCTATAATAAATATATGCTAACCCTTTACATTTTTTTATTATATAGTTTGTTTTGGCGGATATCTGTGCCTTCTCACTATCTCCAGTTAAATGATGATGTATTTGGTCTATAGATTGTTTTTCTTTCACCTGCTAATGAACTTGGCTTCTTCCCCTTTGTTTTTTGTTAGGCTTGCTTTTTTTTTTCCCCTCCAGCTCTCTTCTCATCCCCAGGGACTCAATGTATTAGAATTAGAAAAGATAAGAATCCATATAAATGGAGATGAGTTAAAGAGAGTAAAATCTTTTTAACTGTAAGCTAATGCTTTAAGCCTTTGAGTGCCATCTTAGAGAAAAATAGCTCTAATCAATTGAATCTTGTTTTCCTTTTCAGCAATTAACTGGATGGGGCAGAAAAAAGGGTATTTCCATACTCTAAAAATGCAGGAGGATTTTCTGCTGCTGTCTTTCACTCTGCTCATTTCTCCTTGTTTTCCTTGATCTGTCACTTGTATGTTCTATTAGGGGAGCTGGTTTTCTGCCAGTCTGAAAAACTGAAGAGAACTAAAACGGTATCCAAATGATTTATTAGCTTTTCTCTAGAATTATTTTGCAATATGATGTGAAATATACAAAGAAAATGTACCAGTTGGTAGCATATGCATAGATTGAAAGGAAGTGAACACGATAGTGTAATTTTCATACCTTAAATTTTGATCAATAGAAGGAACAGATTAGGCAGATAGTGATAAAATGGCCTGTAGCCTAGTCATCAGAAGAGCAAACAAACACTCTCTTGTCTGTTTTCTCATGTGAAGAGGGATTAATGCTACAATATGAAGAGTCGGGGTGTACTAGCAGCTCCTTGCCATCCTGCATTGACCAGGTACAAACTAGAATCAAACTGAATGATCCTTGAAGGCAACATTAAATGTGGCCTGTTGTGATCAAAACAAACTTATCTGAAAAAGACTAAAATCTGGCCTTCACTTATTAATTAATTATTTTATTATTTATTTTAGTTATTAGTTATAATTAGTTATTTTATTATTTATTATTCAATGGGAGTTTTACTATCGTAAAAGTAAAACTTCATTTACCACCAGCTGTGTCTTTGACACAGGCCACAAAACCAAAACTGTTCTCTGTTCTATTTGCTCACTCCTCAGTTCGTTTGAATTGTTTTATGGTAGCTTAGTATGTGTCAACTCCTATAGCTATATACATCTTGAAATTAACCCTTTCCAAGCATTCCAGAGGATGCTTTGGGATCCTTTCCAAGGATTCCAGAGTACCAGCCTCTCATTTAGTATGTGATGACAACTGCTGGGACCCAATTAAAATGTTGTGCTGGTGAATTTATGTGTTTTATTGTGACCAGACAGATTTTGGTTTCTGCCTTCCTGCATCTTACTCATTGCACTGAAGGTTTTGAATAGGACTTATTCTAGAAGAGCTTTGCATCAACAAATCTGCATGGACAAGCAATTGAATTTAATTGTTAAAATGTTGTGTACAGGACTAATGCCTTTTCAGCAGCACTGCAAGAAGCTTGATGCCCACACTGCCATCTTTGGGACCCAGATAAGCAGGTCTGCGTATATAACATGCACAGGTCTCTGGGAAGGCCTCTCAGGGCAGTGGGTTTGTCGTTCATTGTACCACCTCATTTAAAAAGCCACAGACCTCATGGAAGTTGTATCTCTTTTCAGTTTGGGAAAAAACGCTGTACGCCCTTGAGAGTCATGTGGGCAGAGAGGGGAATATAATTAGGGAAAGAAGGGGTGTGATGACTCAGTAGGTAGTCCCAAATAAAAAGAAATGTGTTTATATTTGCCAGCAGTGTAGTGAATGTGTGAGTAGTGAAGTCTTCACAAGAAAAAGAAATATTCTTTTAGTATCCAGAGAAAGTAGCCTGTTCTGTAGTAATTTTGTAGTAACTGTACAATGGCATTGGAAATATCAGTACGAGACATCAAAGCAATACAGTCTTCTTTTATAAAATCCCATCATAACACTTGTTTTTTTCCCAGTCCAAGAGATGGTCTTTATGAGCAGTATTTCGAATGTTTGTCAGCTGCTATGTGAAAGTATTCAAACCCTCTGCAAACACTAATTCATTATGCTTCACACCTGCCTAATAATGAAAAATGCTTAATGCATTTTACAAATGGTAGAACAATGGAGTGGCAGACCAGCTCCCAGCTACCTGGAAAATGACTGGAAGTGTTGAGAGGGGAACCCAGCCATTCTGACAAGAGTGTCTCTCTCTGCTCTCCAAAACCAAGTGATACCAAGTTTCTTTGTAACCCTGAATTTTATCCTAAGATCGCCATACTTTAGCAGACTTCAGCTGAAGTAATTTACACAATCTGCTCTCCTTCCATCTGCTAGAAAGATTTATCTGGCAATTACCCCAGGCTGTGGACTTTTTTTCTCATTGTCTTCCTCAATGACCTACCAAGGTCGCTTCTTGAATCTATTCTCTCAGGAAATGTGGCTCTCTTTCCCAAGGTCTTCCCACTTGTATATCTTCTTGGGGTCTCCAGTGCTGGTGTTTTGCCTACTGAAATTGGCAATTGCCCTGAAAACTAGAGAAAAGAACCACTGCAGAGTATGTCAAGACCTAAACAGGGGCAGGATTAGATGACTCCAGAGGCTTCTTCCCATCGAGATTTAATTTTGTGGTTCTCTTAATAGGCGGCTGAACTGGTACAGGGAAGACTTGCCTTTCTTGCTGAATATTGGTACAGAAAGGAAGTCAAGGCTGGAGGGAGGCACAGCCTTCTGAAGTAGTGGCTAACAGAAGGTGGCCCTCCAGAATACCCACGAAGCGAATCATTTTGGAGGCAAGGAGCAAACAGATGGTTTATGCAGATGGGGAAGTGGGGAGAGTGAAAACTGAGTCTCCTGGCAAAACTATAGGGTCTGCTTTAATAGCCAAAAATACTACTGAGTTTCTTCACACCTAGGCTCAGCTCCTTGTCAACCTGCTGTGACCCGTACAACTCTGTATTTATGTGCAAGGGTTTTAGCAGCAAGTGCTCACTTCTGTTTGTATGTTTACGTTTGGAAGATTTTTTATTTTTTTGAAAAAATAAGCAGGAAAACAGGTTGTTGTGTGGTAAAGCGGTAGCTTTAACTGATGAGATGAACTATTCTAATTTTAATTTTTTTTCAGTCTTGTTATTTCATTTTTAACCTTCAGTGTATTTAATCAGGACTGAAATTGAGAAAACAGTGCTTTCTTCCAGCTGCTGCTTAGTTGAGTTCATTGAAGTAAAAAGCTCTGATACATTTAGCTCATGTAGCTGCCTTTCACTTTAAATATTGATGTTAAGTGCATTTCTTCTGAATCTGAATTAATCTCAACACTAAACCTGTGTAATTGGAGACGTGGTAACAAAGTGCTAGCCATTAGAGCAGGGCAGTAAATATTCCCTGAAGCCTCCAGGACCATCATTTCCCCTGCTGCCTCCTGCAACTTAAATTTCTTTTTTGCTTCCTTCCTTCCCTCTTGGACACTGCATCTGAATTTCTTGCCTTCAGGTTTCTTGGCCCCATGCAGCCACTGGTGCATTTGCAGATCTTTCTGTGATACTGTGGTGGGTGGGAACTACAGTCATCTTCTTGCCACGTAGTCACTGACCAAGCAGTTGCTTATATCTGTATCATCTGCATCAGCAGTGTCAAGCGCATTTCTGCCAAAATGAATGAGCTGTAGCAGTCATTGTTAGTGCTGTTAAATTAGATTTATTATAACAACAAAGTAACATGAGCAAGTGTAAGTGAACAATAGGTACTTACCCTGAATGTAAACTCTTTAGAAATCTTGAGGAGGGTTTGGTACAATACATACCACTTCTGCTGCTGCCCTGGGAAGCAACATTCTCTGCCCCTCATCCCCACTATATCTGAATACTTTTATCAGGACTAAGGCTAGGTCAGAATTGCTTTGAAAATGGTGCTTGAGCTCCAGTGTCATTTAGGCAGTTTTAAAAATTCTCCCCCATTATGTTTCTCTCCAGAAGGTGAGCTGCTTTCCTTCAGCTCTACCAGGCAGCTCTTCTCTCCTAGACCAAGCAGGAATTAACACATTTGTGTTTTCCAAATCTTGTTTATATCTTTCAGCCATACACACTTTTAAAAAACTCTTTTTTTCCTTGTTTCTACTATGAGTTTTATTGCCTTGAGGTAATTTACTACTAATGCAGATTCATCCTTCAGTTAGTTATAGTCAATTAGTTATCTGGCTTCTAAATGTCTCCTCTTCCCTCCTCCCAGAACTAGAATAACAATTTCACGGTTACAGTTTTCTTATATTTTTCTTATGGTATGGCTGTATTTAATCTGGGAAAAGGTAAGAATCAGGCTGTGGGGCAGTCTCACACAGCTTTTGGTAATGAGAGGATCTTTTTTGCACGAATGTGCTTCCTGAGAGCAGTGAAGTTACTTGTGTGATAAGACACAAAAACTACATATGGGTTGCAGAGTCTTCCCTGCCTTACCAGGTATTTAATTATAGCAATGCTGATTAATTAGTAGGTACTTCTTATAGTAGAAGAGATACAAAGCCTGAGTCACAGACAGAAGGAAATAACAGTTCTCCTTACCCTCAATGGACATTGTCCTCCTTCATGTCCAGGCTGAATGATGTTCTTGGTGTCTTTCTGTTTCGTGATGCATAACCTTCATCATCCCTTAGTCAGAGGAAGCCGCTGCTGCTCATACCCCCATGAAACACTGTGGCAGGAGCTGCATGAAAGACCTGATATTGAATCCATATTAGGCGACCTTCTTTGGCTGGAGTTTGGGGAGTTTTTTTGTTACAAATGAGAAATTCCTGTCAAATTTACTGAAAGCGCTAATCTGTTTCAAAGGAACCATAACTGATTGATGTTTTCCTGTGTGAGTTAGGCAAATAATTGATGATGATTGCTGAGTTTTGCTTTGAGATTTGGGTTCAGTTAAATGTGACACTTGCAAAATTCATCACTAAATACAGCCAGGAGAACCAAAGCAGGAGAGAAAAATGCATGCTCCAATGCCATGAGAATGTGGGGTTTGTGCATGTTGCTCCTGCAAAGTATAGCAGTGGCATCTCTAAGTGCTGCAAATAAACAGTCAAAGAGGTGGTTCAACTCAAGAAGATGGAGAGTGGCATGTTTAACCCATTTCCCTTGCACCACAGTCCATGCCAAACATCTAAGAACAGCCATACCCATTCATACTAAGTGTCCCCCAAGCCAAATACGTCATCTCCTATTGGAGCGTTGGCCATAAAACGGGTGCTGGAGGAAACAGCATATATGACACTTCTTCCCAAACATACTAAAGCTTGACCCCAAGTATCAGTGTAAACAGTTTGTAACAAGACTCTTGAACAAAACAGTCATGTTGGTTCTTCATGTTCTCCATAATGCAGTGCATTTTTTTATGAATGACAGCTTGTTGGGCCATTTCTTTTCCTCAAGTTTTCAGTTGTGTTAGAAATAGGAGGTGGGTGTGGTGTCTGTCAACTATGCAGACTGTCTCAATGCTCATTTATTTATCATTTTGTTGTTACTTCACAGTTTGAGATGCTGACGGGATCATTACCCTTCCAAGGAAAAGACAGAAAGGAGACAATGGCTCTCATTCTCAAGTGAGTACCGAAACTGCTTTCCTTGCTCTGACTGTGAGTTAACTGTGCCCCCTGGGCAGCCTACAGCTCCCAAGTATATGAAAGGTAGAGAATAATGTCTTTTTCAAAGCTCTGTAAGGCATGAATCTGGTAAGGCACGCACAGCTGATGCCTGCATGTGGCTCTAAAATTGCCTTCAAAATAAATGGTAGGAAATGAAATACTGAGAGTGCCTTACAAAAGAAATGTATCTTACTTTCTGTAATACAGAATGTCATTATCCACACAAAAGTGGGAACAGTCACATTTCTGCAGGACAGCTTATGTTTTGTGATTGTCAAGTTTCAAATCTTTTCCTTGCAAATTTCCCTTTCATTTAAGTGCAGACATACTATTTGAATCTTATCTTTGCTCAATACAATTTTTCTCTGTAGTAGTGAATTGACAAGGAAAAAGTTTTATTTTCTTTAATTGATATGTGGTTTAGTATCATTATTTTTATGAATTTTTGTTAGTTTGTTTAAATTCCTCTTGATTCACAAACTTATTCCAGCAAGCTAAAAAAGTGAAAAAAGTTCTGTAGGAAAATGACCTTATGTTGCAAAAGGTGTTAATAGATTCATTTGATCTACTGTACCTCTAGTGAATAAAGTGGTAAAACCCTGTTTAACTCCAACAGAACAAGATCAGGTCCTCAATCTCTATTGCATTATGCTAAGGTAGCCTTTGGTCTCCAAATTCATGTGTCTCCCCATCTTGACTACTGCAATTCCACTTTTAAAACCACAGTGGGATGGAGAAAATTTTCGAAAAATCTATTTTCTTTTCAAGTGTTGTGTTCTTTCAGAGCCAAGCTGGGAATGCCGCAGTTCTTGAGCATAGAAGCCCAGAGCCTGCTGCGAGCCCTCTTCAAAAGGAACCCCTCCAACAGATTAGGTACGCACGCGTTTGATCGGGGCATTTGTTATGTGTGATCTGCTTTGTCCAGTGGTGATCGTTTCTCTCAGTGCATTTTCCCTGATAGTTATCCTCTTCATTATGCAGCCCTTTGCGTTCCGTCCCAGAGTGCAGTGAACCTTGAGCATTACCGGAGAAATTTGCAAAGAGCACAGGGAAATCTAAAACATTATATTAACCATTGGAATCTAGAGCCATTGGAATCTAAAACAATGTATTAACTTGTATTTTAATTTCTTCAGTGAAGAGGGAGAGTAAACCACCAGCATTCATGAAGGTTTTAAGATAACTGCTGCATATGATAATTTAGGGAACTGAGAAACAGGTATCTTTTCAATTCTGTATAATTTAGCTGCAAATCTGAGGTGGGGAGCAAAAGAGAGTAGAATTTCTCTCTCCCATTCTCAAATACATTTCAACGCTGTCTCATTCTGTTTGCTGGGAACATTTTCACAGTAGGCTTTCTTCCTTATTACTTCCTTATTACCCTAAATGTAATATCTCCTTTCTTACTACTGTGTTTTCACCCTTGTTAGTAATCCTATTTAAATTGTGATGAACTAGAAGCATGCATTGGATCATGTATCTTATGCCACACCTTTGTTTTGGGAGTTTTATTAAGTAATTCATTGCATTTGGCAAGGTCATGGACAATGCCTGGTGCATGATCTTCATTGCAAATGTAGTCTTCAGTTTTTATGTGGAAAAATAAGAACAGTCACAACAAGTGAATGATATGAACATAATAGCACTGTATTGTTTTTCATTTAAAAACCCTATCTAGTTCTGTGAAAAATATTGGAGGTTTCTTTTTTCCCCCGTATCTCTCATATTGTGCATTTTGGATGAACAAGGGAAGAATTTGTTTCTAAAGGAAAGGCACAAACCGTGCCTTCGTGCCTCTGTTGGACTTTTTGTGACTTTAGGAGCAGGAATTTAATCCTTTGGTTCTGTAAACTGTGTCACAAGAAGAGAGCTAATTGGGTCCTGTTTAAATGTGTGGTCGACTGTCATTGCTATCCATGGGAGTTTTGGCAGCTAATAAATGACTTCTCTTTTAGATAGTGGCATAGACTGGTTAAATATTGAGACTTCTGAAAAGCAAGTCCTGTGGACAAGGACAGTGTGGAGCAGGCTGCTGCTCGCTGCGACCGCTGGGAAGAGCAGGAGCCCAGAGTCCTTGTGCCACACAGGGACTAGGGGACAACCCGACCTCCCTCAGGGCTGGACGGGAATGGGGAGCCAGTCTCTCATCACCCTGCTGTGGCCCCTCTCCTCCTGGGGGGACACCCACACGGCCCACGGAGGGAATGCCCTCCCATAGGTTTTACCTCTTGACCTAAATGGTAGCTTTTGTAGTTTGATATGCTGTAGAGATGATAGTGGAAAAACACATTTTCTCAGCAGGTTTCAATTGCTCTCAAGCAATTTGCTTGACATTGGAGAAAATTAGAGTCTTGGGATTCCTAGGTTTAATCTACATTCAGAAAAACAAGATGCTGCAGCAAATGTAAACTTTTCCCCACTCCACCGCACCATTCCTTTCTGCTGTTTCCTCCCTGTCTCCGTCTCTTGGTTTCGTTCTGCTCTGCTCGTTTTGTGGCTTCCCACAAGCTGCTATCCATCCAAAATGGGGCTCCAGTTAAGTCAGTGGGAGTTTCTGGATACTGATCCTTAAATAAAAAGCTACTTACCAAAATAAACAAAGTTGCTTAGTTTTAGCCATGACAGTTCTAGCTCCCATATCGACTCCCTTTTAGCTAAGGGTCAAGGTTTTAAGCCTGACGTTTATTGAAATACTGGGAAGGGTGGGAGAAAGGAAGAGATTATTTATAACAAAAACATCCAAGGAAATAAAATCTAGAAGAGTAACAGAAAAATAGATCTTAACATTTCAGGGATAGCGGTGGAAAGCTTCTGAAGGCGCTCTCTATTTTAACTGATTGAGAATCAGCACGAAGGACAATGAAAACAGACTTGTTGGTAATGAAAGAAGGAATACTTAAATGGTTGGCCTAAATACTGAACAGAAGTCAGTAGATAAAAGGACTGCTTCAACTTTGTGGATTTTAGCTTTTTCTGGGAAAGGAATAATAGTCTGAAGTTAAAAGAAAAGTAGGCTTAGACATCCTGTTTTGAAAAATCTCTGGAAAATAAATGAAGCATGCTACAATAAATGAATCATTTTATGGATCAAACACTTCTTTTCAGCCATTGTTTCAGAAGTTTGCAAATCTGGAAAGTGTTTGTATTTAGTTCCAAAGTGGTTTTAACATTGGCAAGATGGAAGATGCTGAGCTTCGAAAATCATTTTATTCTGACTACCATCTTGGTTTTTTGCCATTTGACTTTGATATCTTAACAAATAGAAGTAAAGATTGATGATGCATTCTAAAATTTTGCTTTGAAACTTTGTTTTGAAGCATTGGATTATTAATGGAAAAAATATTAGAGTTGAAGGGAGATACTCAGACAAGGCAGAGAAGGAATTTAGTAATCCAGTTTACCTGATTCTATTTTTAAGTCTGGTGCCCATATTAATGCTTTAGAAAAATTTTTAAGGAGTCAAAAGTCTTCCTTTGGCATCCCTTCTTATAGGCATGTTCTGTTCTTTTCTGAGCCTATACACTTTGCTGTATAAATAGTCTGCATCCACTGCTTTGGTCTTATTCCTCTGATTAAGTACAACAAATTTCAGATTACGGACAAGCATAATTTTAAATTCTTAAAAGAAACTAACTGGAATATCCAGGCAAACAAGGAGTAAGCATCTCGGAAAGGAATTTTTACTATGAAAGTGTTAATTCATTACATTGACAAGAATTTAGGCAAGGGACTAATTCGTACTTGCCCTAAGGCCTGGATCTACTCAGGTGGGTAAATGAATGTAAAGAGCATTTCAAGAACTCCCTACATTGCTGAGCAATATAAATATTCCAGAGTCCATATAATTGAGAATCTTGGCCAAGAATGTATAGAGTAAAATAATTTGCCAGTAGATTCAGAGTAAAAGCCAAAGAAATAGCTATTACTTCCTTAATCCCGTTTTCGCAGAGAAGATACGTTCTGCTTTGGTACATAGAAAACTTTGTTTTTCAGTTTTGTAAGATAATGAGTTTTAAAAACAAGTGTCACCTTTGTCAGAGCGACTGTACATTTTTCTTCTAAACCTTAGGAACACGTTTCAAAAAATCTAACCCACTAAAAAGATTCTGGACCTGTGGATACACTAAAATTTTATAATCTGAAGCTAAAGATCGGGAAACTCTTTCTGTTCATTTTGAATAATCATCTTTCAAATTCATAGGTCTCCCTTTTTCCCCTTAATATATTTCAAGGCTTAGATTGTCCATAGTGATTCAACAATCAAAACCAATTACAAATAAAACATTCTACTGTTACTACTCATAGACATTTTTATTACAGGCATAAAACAATCTTAGATAATCAGGTTCTTGCTTATTAACATGAGGCTGCTTTTATATAAATCCTTGCTCTCTATAATGTGTTTAAACTGGCAATTTGATCTGAAAGCATTATTTATCTTCTCAGACCCTCATGGGACTGGGTAGCACGTAGGAATATTTGCAGGCAGTAGGTTTGATTTTGCTGGTTATTCTTTACAGATAGGTTTGATTACTAAATTTAAGTTAAAGCGAAGTTAAAAAAAAACAACTAGAAACCTGGAGGAAGGTAAAAGGTTTGCAGTCATGTGGTGTGCCATCGTGTGCTGTGCTTCAGCAGTTTGCTAAATACTCATCTATGCCAAGAAATGTCCGTCTCTATGAAACAGGCATTTAACCCAGTCCTTCAAAATCAGTTTGGCACTTGGATTTCACCTTTATGTAGCAAAGAACATCTACTGCACATTACAAGGTTTCCAGTCACCACCACTGAACACAAAACATGTTTCACAGATATTTCTTCTCTGAAGAGTTGCTTCATGTAATTCTCTTCAGAGTAACTGTTGGTTTCATGTTTCTGTTGGCATTGCTAAAATCAGAATGAATCTGCCACGGGAATCTAGTGCAGACTTTAGATTGTGCATTGAAAAAACATGCTAGGGAAGACATGGAGCAAGTCTTATTACTATCTAAGCCTTAGTCTTTTCTTGTTCAGTACCTGAACAAAAAATAACAACTGCCTAGGGAAGAGTTAAGACTAGGGTAAGCATATGTGATACTTCACCCAAATTCTCTCCCAGTCTGCCCTTGCTTTAAGGTCAAGCAAGGAGTTTCCTGAGCTACTTGTGATTTGTCAATGAAGTAGTCGTCAACAGATTTGTCTTCAACGCATTTTTCTGCCCTCCCCCTGAACCCATATAGATATTTTGCATCCACATCTTCTTTTCCAAGGATTTCTACATCACACAACTATCTGTTGCCTGAGGAAACATGTCCAGGTTGTTCTGAACCTGATTCCTGCTAGCATCATGTAATGACCTGTTGTAAACCCCGTCAGCTGTTTCTAGGTTAAAAAGTCCTGGCCTTCTCAGTCATTCCATACCATTCCTTGCTGCACTTAGATTTTTCCTGCTTTTAATAAGCATATTCCTTTATAGGTGACCTTTATAGGTGAGGGTGTCAACTACAGTCCGTATTCTAGTTGTAGGTGTACAACAGACTTACACAGTGACAGTGCAATGATGCTCTCCCTTTTGTCCTCTTTTCTCTTTCTGAGATTTGATTTTATGTTGTTTGCCTAGAACTGCCTGTCTGTCGTAACCCAAAGACCTCACTCCTCTTTGGGGTTGATCACCTCTGAGCACATCATTTTGTATGATGGGCCAGGATTGTTTATCCTCATGTGCGTCACTCAGATTTGTCTGTACTGTAAGATCACCAGGATGGGGAAGTAATCAGAAGAACATTCCTCTTGCGTTGCTATCCCACAGGCCTGACAGACAATCCTGCATGTTGTGTTCATGAAGTGTTTGCTTTTTGTATTCATTCGTCAGTGGATGTTAAGCAGGCTGTAGGAAGCCGTTCCTGATCAGTGCATCTTGGCAAACATCGGTAATGTCTTGTACGCAGGGAGAGCAGATGCCACATTTTACAAAAGCTTGAGCTGACAAGACCTTTCTAAAGCTGCTTGTAATGTTGATCTTCAGAAAGTACCAATACTGCGTATAAAAAACTGTGTCCTCTTAGGTGCTGAGTGCCTTTTGCAAGATGCTTGTGAATCCCAAGTCCTTTTGGGAATCAAGAATGCTCAGCATCCTTGTAAAGAAGCACTGGGTACCTTTCAGGAATGGATTCCAAAATTGCAATGCAAAGCATTTGCTTCCAGATGTTATTTCTCATACTGGAAAATGAAAGGTGCTATTAATAAAGTGAAATCAACCCCCAAAATGGCATGCTAAATCATCTCTGACAGTTGTTTAATTATTACTGAGCACCTGTTGGTTTTTGCGATGGCACCGAAGCAAATAAATTGAGCTAAAGGAATAAAAAAAGGAGTCTTCAGTGAAGACGTAAGGCAAAAGTAATGAAGGAATTGGATTCATTACCAAATCTCAGAGGAGTTTCCCTAAATTTCCTATGGTATTGTATCAGAAATTTAACAGTGTAGGAAACATACCACTGAAAGTGATGATTTTGGTATTCACACAAATTTGAAGACCGTATTTGAAAAGGGGGAACCTAAAACCCTGACTTACCTCAAGTCATATTGAGCCTTTTGGTATTTTAAGTGTGAATTTATTTGTAGTGCAGCTTCTCTGCCCATGGATGACGGGCAATTAGACAAGATTTGAAAGTCAGTGTGGATAGAAGAGCTGCCGCTGGTGGCAGGGAGCAGCATTAGCCTTGCCATAATATCAGGACATCTTGGGGCCTCTCCTGGCCTTGCTGGTGCGTGTGTTTTGCTGCAGCTGAAATCCCGCGTCTCATCTGAAGTCTGAAGAGAGCAGCTATTCAGCCTTGGCACCAGTCTCAATTCAAGAAAAGTAAAAAAACCCTCAGCCATCAGATTTTCATTAATGAAGTGCCCTTGTCTGTATTTATGGTAGTTTATACTGTTATGGCGGTTGTACTATTCAGAGTTTCTTGGCTAGAAGAAATGTTTAGATGGTGACTCCGTCTTTGCCAGAAAAAAAAAGAGGGTGGGGAGGAAGGCTGGAGAAGACATGTCATGCAGCACTCTTCTAAGCATGACTTAATTTTGATTCTTTCATTCTCTTGTCAGGTGCTGGATTCGACGGAGTAGAAGAAATTAAACGTCACCCTTTCTTTGTTACTATTGACTGGAACGTAAGTGGAGCAGCATTTATTGTTTTAGTTATTTTTTCTTAGCTAAATTTTTGAAGAAAAACTGCCACGCTTAGAAAAAAAGATGATATTAACCCTAACAGAGAGAGCCCAGGAGCTAGAGCCTTTTAAGTGTGTGCCTATGCCACTTGCATACATATTTGGCAGTGTTAGCTTTACAGTTGGACTTGATGATCTTGAAGGTCTTTTCCAACCTAAATGATTCTATGATTCTATATATACATTTCTTCACATACCCACAAATGAAAGAAATAGAAAGCTGCTTTCAACATTGCCAGTTTTTTCTACCTGCTTGTCTCTGTTTCGGCTGATGGTCTGGCTTATCACAGCACTACCTGAGGCCATTTGCAGTGTTCTGCAGAATAATTTCCACATTCAGATCTAATAAACATGATGCATTGATTGTGGGAGCTGAACTGGAGTGAAAATGAGCAGCTTTAAATGAAAGAATTCCTGTAATACTTCAATTGCAGAAGAAAAGAGAGCCAAAGGACTGGGCTTTAAAGAAATACTCCGGAGGGAACCAATCTGATGCTCCAGGTCCCTCCATCTTCCTACTTTTATGTGTTCTATATTGAAATGCTTGACCGTTCTCACTGGGTCGGGCAAGCTGGACTAGATGCTGGTTTTATTCTTTCCGATATCAGGGACCTCCAGGAATCCTTTTCTCTCTCGGAATTATTCAGAGCAGCCCCAGATTTTCTCTTAAACAAACTTGCTGCCAGTAGTTCCAAGGAGCTCCCAGACCTCCAGGCGCACTCTTTTCCCAAACACAGCATGGTGCTACTGGGACTGGCTGGGTATTGGTAGAGCAGGTTATGCTACTTCATGCTGGGGGAATCATAAATCTTCCAACAGGATATCTTTGTCAACTCCTTCTTGTCAGTTTTGGCCTAAGTGACCATAGGACAGGATCTGGCCCTTCTGCTATATTGCGATGGGGGATAGTGAAAAGCACAACATAGATGGATTTTCAGAAGAGCGATTTTAAATCACTGAGTATACAAGTGAACCGGACAGAACAGGAAACAGCAACTCCTCTTACAAGTGGTTGATGTTTTATTGAGGTGAGTCATTAATTTAACATCAGCACTCAAAATTGGAACAGCAAACATTTGATCAAATGTAACACGGTTCAAATAAGACATGTCTGACGTGATTCACAGAATGGTAAACAAGGATTTATTTTATTGCTATCAGCTACAGCTCATAAAGCTGGTGGTAGAGATTAGCTAACTATTCAATTTAGATTTGCAACAGGTTAAACTTTCTCACATTTTCAGCATCAAATTTGTTCAGCTCAACTTCTTTTTAGACAAACCTGGAGGCAAACACATTTTGTTTTTCGATTGAGACACCTACCAGTGCATTAGAGCTCCCATTTGCTACATCCTCTAGAATTTTCTAGTTTAATTTAACCTCACCTGTGTTATGGTATTGTTATCTCTTGTTATAGAGAATCCTGAAGAGATGGGTTCTTTATTATTGCTATTATTATTTTCTGTATTCCTCTGATACCTCTACTGTCCTCAGCTTTGCAATCAAAATACAGGTCAGGTGCATATATCTTAAAGTAATAAGGAGCACTGGAGCACAGGGAGGGTTTCTCCTTCTTCTGTGTTTGCTAGTGGAGCAGCTCAGTAACTTCACCACAGAGAAATGAGGCTCTGCATCTTGGAAAGGTTTTCAGCAAAGTCAGTTCTGGACTATGCGATTCCTCAAGACCACCTTCTCTTATGTTGATTGGTGATTGTTTCAAACTCAGTTCTTTAGAAAACAATTTCATGCCTGTCCTAAGGAAATTTTACATTGTCTTCTTATGGACGTGTTAGGGAAATATCTAGCATAAAGAGGCTAGGTATATTTGAACATGACTTGGAGCTAGAGAGACATGTGGATTTAATTGCCCTCTGATTTCTTATCTAACCCTCGAACTTCGCTGTAAAATGTAGCTGTAAAGATCCATTTTAATTCAACATAATTAGTGCTTATTGCACTCTCTTGGAGACTGAAGGGTCATTATTACACAGGTCAGCTATCATCTTTGTAATATATTTGCTCATTTAATCCTAATTTTACGATCACTCATGGAGATCTTGGGAGGCTTATCTAGTTACAGCTATTGTAAGCATTTCAGGGTGGTGTGAGCCAGCCTGGCCCTGAGCTGAAGCCAGGGCTTTGCCTTACGATGATGATGATGATCCAGCCAACTGCTAACGTGTTCTCTGTGGACAGAAACAGAGCAGGATCAGAGAACAGAAATGGATCAGGCACAGAGGTTTAGTGCTGATCTCTATACAGTTGCAGGAAAAGAGTCCCTGATGCCCTCATTTTGTTCTCCCATCACGTATACAGAATCACTCACATCAATTTGCAGGCAGTCAGCAAACAACATTGTTGAGGCAGGACATGAATGTTGATTTATTTTATACCTTGGTAATATAAAGACCTCAGAGAGCAAGAGGCAAGTTCTTCTGGAGAGCTTCTATACTACCTTGGCAGCTATGATAGACAGGAGTGCTGTGACTGACTGCATAGAAACTTTTCACCGACTATAGTAAAATGATCCTCCATTGAGGCTCCCTTATCACGAAGGGTCAGAATGGGTTAGTGTCTTCTAGAAACCCAGTGGGAAACAGGTTTTTTTTCAAGCAGGATTTTTCCTACAAATGATGTGATAACCAGGAGCAAACCACCAAGTTGCTTCATGTAATTTTAGAAAGAGATTCAAAATAGCAATGAGTTCGCTGCTTCCTTCCAAGTTGTGTGTGAAGTGTAGATATCGCGGTGATGAGGTCATTAGAATTGTAAACAGAAATGTATAAATTGGATCTTCATTTCAGAGTACTGTCAGAGCTGTTCCGTCAGGCTTTGGGTTGGGGCTTGGTTATTGTCTCTGTCGCTGAAGTATTTACCTGTTGGAGCAGTCATTTCCCACTTTTTTCCCATCTTTCACTGTCTTCACTCAGACGCAAACAGACATAGTGTCTGGTTTGGATGAAGGCAGCAAACACGGTGGGAACACAATATTCAGAGTAAAAAAAGCCCCCTGTTACAATGCGGCAGATACTCCTGCCAAGCACAGGAGCGCTGATGACCACTGCACGCAGAGGTAATAGGTGCAATCCTGGAAAACATGACTGTGGCCAAAGAACAACCATCCTCCTCCTGTCCTTCCCCAGATGTCATTCCCATGTTCCAGGGGCCGTTCTTCAGCACAAATCTCCAACTGCCCTAGGCTTAACGTCTGGTGTGTAAGTAGCACTAATTGTCCACAAAGTAGACAATCTGACACAGTTTTTGTGCCCAAACTTAAATGTTGGCATGAGCTTATCTCTGTAGCATTCTCATTTTACAGCTATTGTCACCCAGTAATAAAACCCTAAATTCCCACTTCCCAGGGTGAAAAATAGATGAAGGTTTCTGCAAATATCAGTCTTGCTGCTCTAAGGCATTTAGCAGGCCCTGTGACGCAAATTCAACACATGCTTTGTTAAATGAATGGACTGTCTTTCATGATTAAGGCTGGGATTTACAGAGAGGAGATTAGATGTCCATTTCTTCCTGAGTTTTACCTGCTTACGACCCTTGCAACCCCTTTTCTCCACAAGACAAGCAGACCCAAACCAAGTTGACCTCAGATAATTTCAGTCATTGGCTCTGAGAAAGTACAGTCTGGTTCCTGCTTGTTTTATTACTGTTTCTTCTTTCCAGGTCATGCATAAGGGGTTGCTGGGTTTTCATTGAAAATGAAAAATGAAATCCCTTTTTGCAGACTGCAGTCGGAGGAGTGGGCTATAAACAGTAGTTTTTGTTTGGCTGACAGGCTAAATTGGAACTAGAGCAAATGACATGCTAGAAAATGAACTGTCAAATACAGCTGAGGGAAAGAGTGGGAAGCAAGTGGACTTGAGTTCTATTTCCTTCAATATTAATCAGAGATCAAACAAAACTGAAAACATGAATTATTTAATTGTGGGTTTTACCAACAGCAAAAAATTGATCCCAAGGTCTGAATTTTTCTGGCTAGCTTTTCTATCATTTGCAGGCAATAACTTTGAGTCATTAACGTAGGAGACGACAAGCATTTGAGAAGGTACTTCATCCTTTTGTCTGCTTATTGGATTTTCCACGGCAGGTGTATGTATCAATGGAGTTTATTCTCACTCTACAAGTGCGTCACTGTGGAGGGTAGCATCTTTCTATTTCCAGGTGGTGTCTAAGGAATAATTCAATTCTTCATCAAAGAAACTCAGTTGAGGAAATGACTAAATAGTTTTTAACTAAATTAAACTCTTTTCTTTTTCTTGATATTTGCCAGGCACACGCACAGTTTACATCTTCGGGTTTTTTTTCAGAGTGCATTTTTTTACAGATGATGAAAAATTAACTGCTTATAAATTACAAGAGACAGACGTGTGCCGCAGCATTGTGTTACTACTCTCCCTAGTGTATTGCATGAGTCCCAGCTGAGGAGGTGTTCATATGAAGTTCATATTAGGGATCTGGCAACATACCTCAAGAAAAGGTCATTGAGACATAGGGGAAAAGTAGTTCTTTGGAAAAAAAAAAAAAATTATTACAAATCAGAAAGGAAGTTAATGGAACCTCATAGTTTCTCAAACTGCTATAGAACTCTGTTCTAGTGAACTCATAGGTACTTATTAATCTGAAGATTATGATAATCAAAATCTCAGAAGGACATGAGGAGTTGATAAGTAGACAGAAGCATGAATATGTATCCAGGTGTGACTATCTAAATCAGTACTTTCACACCTTGGAGTTTATCCCCCTTATTCTGTGGATTATGCACTCCCTCCACACAGCCTCTGGATCCGACAGCCGTGCACAGTGATTCCCAATACCTGTCAGTCACATTTTTCTGTGATAAGTCAATGCTGTGGCCAGTTTTAAAAAATAGATGTGGGATGTGGGGGGTTATTCTTTACTGGGAAGGACAGAGAAATTACATTCTTAATAAAGTATTAAGGGCTAAGGAATACATTTCTTCTTTACAGATGTGGAAGCAATGTGGAAGCAATGTGGAAGAAAATAAAATCTTCAACTTATACTCATGCAAAATAACACACATAACACACAACCTGAAATTTAAATGCTCCAGTTGGCACTAACATATCCAAAGTCTCTTTTGAATGCCTAGTAAGATGCCCCAAAATAATAATTTGGATATGAAATCTGGGATTTAAACTAGGACAACTGGGACTGTGTCCCCATTAAAATAGGCAGTGGAACTCCTAGTGGCTTCTGCATACAGAGCCAGGATTACCATGACTTGGAATGTAGATAACTGTTTAAACTTTACTAGAAGTTTATGTGACAGCCTGATAGAAATAGTCAAATATGAGATTTGAAACTTAACTTGCTATGTTATTTGCCACTCTGGTTGATTCCTGTTGGAAGAGATCAAGGTGATCCATCAGCCCAAAATAGTTTTGGGACCACTGTAAGAGATAACAGGTTAATACATTTCACCTAATATGAGAAATATTCTTGGAAAATCTCGAAGGATCTCAAATCCTCCAAGAGATTTCTTCTCTGTGTCTATATAAAACAACGGCTGTGATTCTTACTGTTTTCTTAGATCAGTTTGTGTCACATTGTGTTTTGCAGTCTACAGGATGCGGGTTTTTAAAGGAAGAAGAATTCTGCCTACAGCAAGACTTCATTTTTAACTGTATTGGGCTGCCCTGTGGTTTAGTGTGTTCAGTGAATTGGCTTTGGTTGTAGTGGCTCACTCAGAGAACTGGAGCCAGTGTGGGATGGGAAAGCCCATCGATGACACTGCTCTGCTTGTTCTTTCATTTAGTTACCTGATTCAAGAGCTTGGGGGAAAAAATGTTTTAGGCAGTTTACCTTTTGCTGTTCCTAGTTGTCTAGTCAGAAACACCAGAAATAATTTTTATCACAAGTGGAAAAGGAAATGGAAAAGGAAGTCATCTGGGTTGCGCTCAGAGGAGGTGCCTTTCACTCGCACAAGCAACTTCTTTGTTTCCATCCCCTCCCAGCAAGCGAATTTGTGATTACACATCTTTAGGTGGCGTGTGACTCATGATGAATCTTAAATCCCTCCCTAGTAGTGGAGGATGTGGGTTAGGGATTCAAAATACAAATGTAGCTCCAACAGCACTTAAGAAACTACAGATGGGGGGAAGGAATTAAGAGGCCAGGGAGAATATGGTTACGATAATCAAAAGAGAGTGCAGTTCCCGAATGATGTACGACTCTAAAACGTGTTCCAATTTTTGGACCTCACAGGATGAGTGGTGCATTTAATTCAAGGAGGAAGCATACGCGTGTGACCATAGTGCTTTCTGCAGTAGAAGGACTGCAGTTGTGAATTAAGACAAATAAAGGGAAGCTGGAAGCAAATAGCTTTCTCAAGGTGAAATCCTAGCAACAGAAAAACCTTCAGTAGGTGCTGAGTTCTCTTTTAAAGTTCTGTGCAGACAGAAAAAGCTATATGTTAATTACTAGGTTGATACTTTTCAGTTGATGAGTGACACTTCCTGCCTAAGAGTGCAATTGGCTTTTAATTATTTGGAAGACTGGCTTTCCATTGTGGCTCACAGCAATTATTAATTTCTTTTTCTCTCAGAAGATATGGAGCAGTTTTACGCAAGCAGGAACTTTTTATGGTGAAATGGCCATTAATTATTGCAGAGTCATTTCCAGTCTCACCATTCCACTTTTCCTGGGAATCATAGTTCAACCACAAACATATGCTTTATGCTAATGCTAATACTATGCTACAGAACGTCTGCCTCAAGAACCTTTATTTATCTATGCAAAATCAAGTTCAAATTATATTGATGTGCATATATCTTAGGTTTGACCACATGCTTTGTATTACAGAAGTTAAGTCACCGCAAACCCCACAGTTAAAAAGAATCTTCCTGCATGCAAAAAGCTGGACAAGCATGTATTAATCTCCATTAAATATTTTGAAAAATCAGCTCATTATGAAGTTGTTTTAAGAGCTAACCTGAAAATACATAATACAAACAGTCATAAAATTGAACTCTCCGGCTCCTATTATGACTTGAAAGTTTGGATGAAACATTGTGTTTATGCTCAGACGTGGTAATTATTGGGTGCTGTCTGTGGCAACTAATTCAGACCTTTGAAACCTGAGAACAAAAGCATTGCTAGAAAGGAAATGCAGTCTAGAGACTGCAACGTGGGGCAGGGAGTCCAACTGGAGCTCTCTTCCCCATGCTGCCATCAGCATGATGTTCGGGTTTGGCCATTTCAAGCAGAGATGATGCAAAGATGGCTGAAATCAATAGGACTCTTTCCGTTAACCTCTGCAGGCTTTGGATCAGATCCAGACATGCTGCATCTCAGTTTGTTCGTATGCCAGAGTATGTGTGTGTGTGTGTGTGCGTGTGTATGAATGCTTGCAAAGGAGCACAGTATAGCAATGTCTTAAAGATCACTAAGCATGATTAAAGAGGCCATGAAGTCCCTGGTGATAAAGGTAGTGTATTTATGGTGACTGTTACTTATGTGATGCCCTACGTGCCCCCTCACTCGCCAGCACAAACTCACACACCTAGCAGTGCTTACCTGTTATGTACCTTCCTCTCTTCCTTATGTTTTTCCTTCGTTTTGCTCCTCTGCTCAAGCCACTTTTAGGCCTTCAATATGATTCCCCACCCATCTGCAGTCCTTCCCCCCTAACAACCTCCTAAACATCTTTTGATGGGAAAATCATCTGATCCTCAGCTCAAGTCCCTTCCCTTTTACTAGATATGTCAAAAGAACAAGTCTCTTGTTTAGGTTGTAAGCACCAGGCAGCCAGGCCATTGCTCAGCTCAGTCTGGCAGGGTGTCAAACATATTGCTAGTTCTTGACAAATAATAAATGCTAAACCAGCCACTGCTTCCTAGAGGTTCGTTGTGCTGATTGTCAGTGCTGCGCTGCTGAAGTCACCCATGCAGAGTTTCCTGGTGTTACCATTGCACGTTCCAGTCCTCTTTTTCAGACCAGTGAATTTCCAGATGTCCCAGCTGGAATATTACAGAATCACATGGGGTTGGAAGGGACCTCTGGAGATCATCTAGTCCAACCCCCCTGCCAAAGCAGGTCCACCTAGAGCAGGTTGCACAGGAATGTGTCCAGGCGAGCTTTGAACGTCTCCAGAGACAGAGACTCCACCACCTCCCTGAGCAGCCTGTTCCAGTGCTCTGCCACCCTCAAAGTAAATAAGTTCCTCCTCGTGTTTAGATGGAACTTCTTACGTTCAAGTTTGTGCCCATTTCCTCTTGTCCTGTCACTGGGCACCACTGAAAAAAGACCAGCTCCATCCTCTTGACACCCACCCTTTAAGTATTTATAGGTGTTGATCAGATCCCCCCTCAGTCTTCTCTAGACTAAAAAGACCCAAGTCCCTCAGACTTTCAATTTTCAACTGGCACAAAATGTTGTATTTACCAGAAACATCTATGTTTATGTTCTGGATTCCAGTAACTAAAAAGTGCAGGGACCATCCAGGGCACAGCTTTTAAGCTGATCAGTCAAGCCAGAGCTATGGATACATCATCCTTTTTTGTCAGTCCTGCAAGTGTGGCACAGAGTTGAAAGAGGACAAAGCAGGGGAGCCCGTCTGCAGATGCTGAAGGTGTACAGGTTGTTGTTGATTGTGATCTGTTCTTCTCCTTGTAGAAACTATACAGAAAAGAAATCAAGCCACCGTTCAAGCCCGCAGTGGGACGGCCAGAAGACACCTTTCATTTTGATCCAGAGTTCACGTCTCGGACACCCACAGGTTAGTAAGGTGGCACATGGGTAATGCATCTTTTTAGTGAGAAAATTCATTCTTCCTTCCCCTCTCCCTTCCAACAGGGTCTAAAAGTTTGATCACCTGTGGCTTTACTGGGTTCTGCAATATCCAGCAGGAAGCAAAGGCTGTTTTGCATTTCCAAGAAAATAAGTTCATAAGCATTTCACTAACTCCACATTAATTTTTCTTCAGGAAGGACAGATTTCACATTTTTAATAGGAAAAATAACTATTGATTTGCTGTTTTATTACTCATCATTGCTTACATTAGCTGAATTTAACTTTTTAAAATTACCTTGACTTCAAAGAACTGTGCATGTCTGCAAGTTAGTATTTAATTATATATTCCATAGATGTTTTCTTAAATTATGAAATCCCGTAAACTATGGACTGTTGGAGGTTAATACATGGTTAACAGTAATGGAGAATCATCAAGTTCTTAGATCAGTGGAGTTATGCCAACAGGAAATTTAGCCCACGATATTTAGTATTTAGAAAATCCTTGCAGTGACAACGTTGTTCTTACAATTTCTCTTTCCTAACAGGAGTATCACTCTGTGCAGTATATATGTGAAGGTGATCATTGCACAAAGCACCATCTTTCCAGTCCTTTAGTCAAAAGCAAGAATATCAGTGACCTCAGGGTGTTAATTCCAGTTATAACATTGCCTCTTGCTAGACACGGGTAAACTATATTACATTTCTGCCTATGGTATGCCTATGTAAAGAAGTACCTATTTATACATTCTAAAATGTAAAAATTTAATTAGCTGCTGTTTGTAAAACAGTTGGAAGATGGTAAGCACTGTGAATATCACGTAGTATTCTTGTAATAACCAAGTATAAGGTCTCAAGCTTCAACCTTCAAATTTCCCCAGAACTATTGTAGTGAGAATAAAAGATCTGAGCTTTCATTATGAAAAACCCTGCATTGTAGCACACAAATCAGAGCTGAGATTTCCTCTAGTTTTTGTTCAGGCTTATGACCTTCAGCCTTTTTCTTAAAAGTAGCCCAAACCTCTGTTCAGAGCCTGGTTCAAACCTCCTTTTGTGGCGTATAAAATAGTGGTATCTATTGAAAGTCTTTTAACAGTCTTGGTTCCTAGTTTTTTTGGCAAAGATGTGCTGACTTTCACAATCTATAAAAAATGTTACACTGATCATTTGGGTTTAACTGGAGCATCCACCTGTCTCCTGTATAGGTTAGTGATGTTCTGATATTCCTGTCCCACCACATTGAAACAAATGATCTTTGGATACTAGACATTTCACACCTTTGATTTTAGCTTTTAGTCAGATTTCAGAGGAATCCATTTCTCTGAAATATCAGAGGCTGCAAGTTAGTCTGATCTTGAGAGAAGTGCGGGCTGGTGCTGCCCTGGAAAGTTTCAGATAAGCATTGAGATTTTGGATAGCTTTGGAAGTTCACACTTCATTTGTTGTACTGGCATGAAAACACTCGTACTTCATGCAGTGCAGTGTTATATTTTACACTCTACATGTTACTACTGTTGCATAATTCAATTTGATGTCTCATGCAAGACACTGACTCAGAAGATTTGTCTTGGGATGGTGGCTGGGGTGGGGAGATAGCCTGCCTAAGTTCTGCTTCGTGCTACTATGGAAAGTGGCCTTAGAATCAAACCCTGGCCTTTCAAAATAGGTGTAATTGAAAGTGTGAATCCCTTTACACTTCCAGAGTGATAGAAAAGCCCTCACAGACTGGCAGCATATTTCGCAGCCCTTGACTGTTGACTGATTGGATCAACCAGAAGGAGAGAACATCACAAGAGTGTTTAATACTGGTCCATATTGGTGGTGGAATCAAACAAGAACCTTTTTTATTTTGTGTTTTTTTCTGTCATGAAAAGGGCCCTATACAAACTTACCCTGTTACTGAGAACATGCACAGCCAGAAAGCACTGTAATAATTACTGTTTCATCATGATGATGCAGTTGTTGTATTTTAATGAAGCTGTCAGAAAGATACTACGAAGGAGGGGGCACAGATACACACAGTCATTTTGCACTCTGTCTTTATGAATGATTTCTCCTGCCTGGAAAGAGGTTTATGTCAAAGTTTTGGATCCAGTAACTTGCCGATCCAGTAATTTGCTGTATCTCAGAAAGTTACTTTAGTCTAAAGATTGAAACAGCTTTCTGTGGATTCCTAACCTCAGCTCTGAGTGTGCCAAAGATGTGATTTCTGATATTGACAGTTCATCTCTGTGAGTATAGTTTCACATCACTTTTTCTCTGGGAGTCGTCTGAGTTGGAGTCACTTTTCCTGGCCACTTGTTTCCTCAGTCCACCCCTGTGGACCCACATCTTATTTGTGCTGACTCAGCTCCTCACAGGGAGCAGGAAACTGAAGCAATCCAGGTTATAAATAGTGATTTGAACAATCACCAAGATTATTCTGGTGATCCAACTTAGATTTCAGTCCACAAATGGTTATACTCTGTTGTAAGTGATGGGACAGCATGCTGTAACCAGCAGGGATGTCTTAGGCTGGCTTTACTGCTGAGAAAAAAATATGTAAAATTGCGCCTCAAGCATCTAAATTTCCTCCTCTGCAAATAAGATAACGATGTTTGCTAACCCCAGTGAAGTGTGCTGAAGTAAATTACTTAAGATTTATGAAGCCTTTGAAAATCCTGTAAAGTTAGATGCTCTAATGGGATAAAGCTTTATGACTTTCACAGGGAGAAAGATAACCATTATACAAGATATACAAGATATACAAAATTAGACCCACTTGGTTTGCAAGTGGGTCTAATTCAGACATACGAAATTATTCTGGATTTATCAAGACTAGGAAAATTATTTAGGTTCCATAGCTATCAGTTAGTTAACATTATTTAAACATAATTTTGCACTTAACACATATTTTAACATTTAATTCATATGATGGGCATATCAGTTGTTGGTGATGAATATTTAATATGGAACACCAAATAATCTGTAGTTCTTCTGCAACATTTGATAAATATATTGGCAGTGAATTGTGAAGGAACAGTTATTTTTAAATAGAGATGACCTAGCACTTACGTTTTAGAGGCGGATCACAGCTTTCCTGAAGTTCAGGAGTGTTCAGATTTGAATTATTGTCATTCCTTTTTTAAAGCAAACATTCTTTCCTCTTAATTAATCCCTCTCGGAAAATCACTGTTGTCTATATGCCATTGTAAGAAGTACCCAGTGATGCAAGAGGTCTAGTGTGATTCATCCATGTATTTGCAAGGAGAGTGCCCACCAATACACTGAGATAAACAAGTAGCCCACGTCATTTTACCAAAAGACAAGCTTCTCCACGTACTTTTCAGTGAGGTCTGACTTGCTGTGCTTATTTCTGACCCCTTTCAAAGCTGAGGCAGCTTTGTAATGAGATACAGAATTAGCTGCAGCCTCAGCTTTGTTTATTTCCAAGCAGATAATTTGTTTTTACCATATTCTGGCTTCAGATCCTCTGTTCTTGACCAGTAGACTTATACAGGGAACATTGACAAAAGGAGATGCCTACATTCTCACATATTTTCAGGACCTCCAACAATACTCGGTCCTCCACACCATTGTCCTAGACACTAATGGGTCACGGTGATGGTGTAGGCAGGTGAGTCAGATATAAGGTCCAGTGGGGATATGTTTTTACTCTACTGAAACCAGGTATTTACAGACTCCTACAAGGAGATAGCTTTCTAAAGAAAGTTTAGCTTTGTAATCTTGCCATGCTAAATCACATATTGCACTGGAGGAAATGTGAAGGCGGGGGGAGGGGAGGGATGAAAACCAACAAAAGAACAAATATAAGCTGAGCAAACTTTAGTGCTTTAGTTTTATAATACCCAGACAGCTACCAAGGAATGGTTTGCAATGCAACTCTTTCTTGCTTATGAAAATACCTGGGACAAAACACATACTGGGTAGAAAGATCTCTTTAAAGCCTTTCAAAATTTTAAGTGAAGTGCAACTCTTTTCTTCTTGGTTTGGCAGGCTGTTTCTCTCACTGAGCAGGGACGTAGCTACCAAGAACTGCCCTCTAGTTATTTTGTTCCAAATGTAGAAGAATTTAGAGCTCTGATTTACAGCCATTCTTCCCCTGGATTTGACATGTCAAGGGAAGGAGTGGGGAGAAAAAGTCCATGAAATTTAGTTAAAACACTCCTAGTCATTTTGTTCACCTGAGGACAAGTCAACCAGCATCTTCCCTGGGGTAAGTCCCAGCTCCTAAAGCTGCTCCAGAAAGATCCTTATGAGGCCACAAGCCACCACTATTGGAGCATCACACTTTTACACTTGCTTCAGGTCCTGTCTTCTCTACATTCTCCTGGGCCATACAACATACCGCATTACCCAGAAAGCGCTTTAGCCTTTGTAATGTCTGTAGTCAAGGTGTTCTGTGAAGGACAGATATAGCAGCTTGCAACTTTTTTCCACTCCTTGGAAAACCTCTGTGAAGCCAAAGGGGTGCCCTGCCTTGAGCCATCCATCTTTCTTCTAGCCTTGCCATCCTGTGCCTTCTCTCTGTGTGGATTCCTGACACAGACGGTGCTTTGCCAAAGAATGAATATGCACTGTGATAAAAACCCTCTGTATCTAGGAGGAGAGATCCTTGCAAACAATAAATACCCCTGCACTGTTCACTTCCAAAGGAACAGGATGGAGAAGGTACACCAAAGCCTTGATATGGAGGTGGTTTATATTCACATGTGTCTGCCGGTTTAGCAGAGTCTGCTGTTGACTGGCAGGGGTGACTTTGTCTGTTGCAGAAGCTGTGCTATTATTTTCTGATCTTTTGTGCAGCTCGTGAGGCCATTTTCTTCCTTCTCCTACAGATTCCCCAGGTGTTCCTCCAAGCGCCAATGCTCATCATCTTTTCAGAGGGTTCAGCTTTGTTGCCTCTAACTTGGTGCAGGAGCCTGCACAGCAGGATGTGCACAAAATCACCGTCCATCCGATTGTGCAGGTACTGATGCTGATGTTACACTTCATGTTTGATGGGCAGATACATACGCGCATAGTGTATTCAAACTGCCTCAGCGTTCTCACTGGTATTTCACAGCTACCCAGTGTAGGTAGGAGGTGTTTACATGCAGCATGTGGGAGGTGGAAAATGAGAATTTTTTTCCCAAAGGCTTTACCTTTAAGTTCACATTCTCCACAGCCTTTACAAAGGAAATGGGAATTGCACCTTATCACAGCTGAAATGAAAGTACTTCTGAATACCTGAAACACTATTCCAGCTGTGCGTACAGGGCAGGTAATGAAGTGGGGTTTTTTAGTGAACACACGTCATTCTCAACATTTTTGTCTTGGATTATATGATACAGTCTGTGTTGGCAAGGGGCTTTATTAACTACTGCTGTAGGCTCCCACAGACACAGAGCCCAAGCTCCTGGGTGTGAGAGGTCACCGTGTTCCTTTTGCTATTGCACAAGAGCCCGAGTGTACTCACGTAACCCAGAGCGGCTCAATGGGGGAAGGACACTTGCCAGGCACTTGGTTCTTTGCTGCCCTTCCCCTACAACATGCTCTCCAGTATTGTAATTCGAACTGGAAAGAAAGTGCTACAAATGGCTCAGTACATCAGAGGGACAGTGAATTGGGAGGGAGAACTGGGACGCTCAAAAATGCAGCAAATTCTGCCCACAAGGAAAAAGTTCCTCTCTTACCCACAGCAAGAGGTATACATGCCTCAAGGGGGGAACCCCTGCCTGTGGTTTTTGTAGGTTTTCATAGTTTCCATGTCTATTTTAATAATTTACAGCAGAATATGTCATATTCTTAAAGATTCTCCTACACAACAGTAGGTGAAATGTTACCCAAGCTACTACACCCCAGAATTTTTATCTATATTCCTGTGGTTAGCTTTGTAAAAATGTATTGAATGCAACACATATAGAAGATTCTGTGTAGGCTTTGCTAGCAAGGTTACATTTTCTAGACAGAGGATCCTCGAGGTTTTTGAGAGTTGCTGGTCATTTCTTGAGTCCCGGGTTGGAATTTGCAGCAAGGCCTTAAATTTGGGTTTCACCACCTAACCAACCTGCCTGCCCACGTGTTTTCCAAAGGGCATATGAACTTTATGAAAATTGTCCATTGTCAATTGTCATTGACATATGAACATATGAAAATTAGAAAATTTAATTTATTTTTCTACTATTTTCACTAGTAATAAATTTTCTTAAGTTAGGTTGGCTCAAAATAGTGACTTTTCTCTCGCGCAGAACTCATAGTTAAATGTATTCTGGACAAGACCTCCAGTGGTCTGGAGGCCCACCCCATATGTGGGGTATCTGTTTTGAAGCTTGTGAAGCTATTAGTGGTTTATAAGTTATTTGGGCCCTCAGTAATTAGAAATAAGTGTATATTGTCAAGTTATGTGGGTTTGTCAAGGGATTTCTGCCCACAGTTTCCTGTGAATCTCTAATAGGAGGTGATTGTCTGCATTCCCTAAATAGTTTAGAAAATCACTGCCTTTTTTCCATTACTTGTGCATGACAACTCTGTCCTACAAACTGAAAAAAAAGGTAAAAATGGAGGGGACGCACTTTTTTAAGTAAAGAGCTTCAGATTTTTTTAACTGAACTTCAAAAATCTGCTAAGGGCAAGAGAAGATCATCTTATGTGAAGATGAGATCAAACGCTTCCCTTACTAAGATGAGGCTAGTCCTTGCCTTTTACCTCCACATGTCCCAATTACCTTGTCTCTTTTGTCTTTTCCTATAGCAGTTACATGGGAACAACATTCACTTTACAGACGGATACGAGATCAAGGAGGACATAGGAATTGGCTCCTATTCAGTGTGCAAGAGATGTGTTCATAAAGCCACAGAAACAGAGTTTGCAGTGAAGGTAAGAAAGCCTTCTGGTGGGTGCTGGAAATGTGATTGAGAATGCCCTGCCAGCCTGGGCAGCAGTGCAGTCAGTGGATATTTTGTTGGTTTATTTCTTGTTGGTGGGTGTTGCTTTTTCTTTCTTTCTTTCAAAAGATGACAGGTTTCATGATAAGCATTATGTTATTTCTCACACCTTAAGTTCATCAAGTAAAATTCCCGAACGGAAAAAACCTTTACAGCCTTGCATGGAAATCCTGCTAAGCATTTCAGCCATGCTCCTTGCAAACCGGATAAGATTTTTAACAGATCCTACATTGAATCGTCATTAATAAACAAAGTAACATATAAAATGATTGCAAAGTTGAAATAGCACTTTATTCTTCTTTCTCAAGTTATTTAGTTATGACATTAGACAGATTTGTCAATGAAAACCATGACCACCTTCAAAAACTCAGATTTCTTTTTGTCTCCTTGCCTTTCAACACCAACATGCTACACAAAGGAGCAAAAGGCAATCTCCTCAGAGATTTAAAATATTAATTCAGTGGAATTTAGTTGGATATTAAATATAAGTCAGTGAACTTCAGACTTGGTCAAGCAGCACTACGTAAAACAGGGTCACTGCAGACACAGACCAGGAAGCTGCTAGGATGGAGGTATGAGGAAACCTTTTCTGACAGGGAAGAACTTCAGTAGAACTGCCTCAGTAGAACTTTTCATGCTCAGGGGACTAAGTCACAATCTCTATTAAATGCTATTGAATGAACAGTATGCAGTATTCATCTGTTACAGGAGGCAGAACAGACCAGAGTATATGGCAAGTGTTTGACATTACAGCTCAGAGGAAGAGTTCCAAATATTCAGTTTTCTTTGTGAAAAGGGCATAGCAGTTAAAAACCTCATATGTTAGAAAAGATTTGGGTTTTTTTCATGTACCGAAAAAAGAAAAGATTGGATTAAATGAGGAATTAGTATAATGAATTTGAAAAGACACGTGCAGTTAAGGCAGACCCCTTTCATTCTGTATGATCTTATGGGAACAGATTGCTTAAGTGAGCATAAGACAAAAAGTAGCTCCCTGAAATCAGTACATAGAGAAAAGTATTTACCAAACTTGCAGTAAATGAGGGATTCTAGCCAATTGCCAC
This sequence comes from Numenius arquata, assembly GCF_964106895.1. Taxonomy (NCBI): domain Eukaryota; kingdom Metazoa; phylum Chordata; class Aves; order Charadriiformes; family Scolopacidae; genus Numenius; species Numenius arquata. Next base: position 18,912,205 of record NC_133577.1, on the reverse strand, counting down.
TCTACTTTTCTTATTTTAAAATTTTAGAAAAGATTTGTAAACTTAATTTATAAATGAGATTGTTTCTTTGCTATTAAATGAGATGATGAGAGCTTAAAGAAGTGGTCCAAACTCATGAGATAAATGAGTTGCAGGTAGTCAATAGAATAATGTTAAACCTTTTACTCATTCTTATTTTTCATTACAAGACTGGTGATAATGCAGTATCTGTGAAGGTCCATGAAAGTTTTGATGTCTGCCTCATGGTGGCCACAAATCTGGAAACCACTAATAACTGACAATTTGTTGATGTTGCTGTTCAAATAAATGTTGATTTTTCTAGGCTATACCATAATTAGGAGCATGGACCTACCAGCAGGTCCGTGGGCTTGTGCATGAACAGGCTAGAATTTTCATTTCTAATGAATAGAAAAATTAGGTTTTTCCAGTGTCCAGGTCATTTGTCAACAGATGGCATTATGTGATAGTAGGTATGGGTTCTGTGTAATTAAATTAAATCTGTGATGAACAAAATGTATGTTAAAGTAATAACTTTCATATTTTATTTATATCAAGTATTACTATCAATTTTATCAGTGTAATACAGCCAGTGTGAAACCAAAACAGAAAGACCTCAGTCCTCAAAGATGTCTGAATGCCTGAATCCAAGAGGGTCCAGCACCTACTCAGCAGCTGAGGGTTTGAACTACATCAGAGGATCCAGAGCAAACTCAACACCTGGAGACACTCAAAACTCCAGTAGTTTAACACTTTGATTACTAGGTTTATGCTTTTTCCCATTATTATTTATCTTTCCTCTCTTTAGTCCTTTCTTCCTCCATTTCTTACGACTCTTTTCTTGTCATGCTGATATTCTGGGCTCTCAGGTTCAAGAAAAACAGGGAACTGCTGGACAGTGTACAGCAAAGGCCTACGAAGATGATTAGGGGACTGGAACATACCTCTTCGAGGAAAGGCTGAGGGACTTGCGTCTTTCTAGTCTGGAGAAGGGAAGACAGAGAAGGGATCTCATTAATACTTATAAATATCTAAAGGGTGGGTGTCAAAAGGATGGGGTCAGGCTCTTCTCAGTGGTGCCCAGTGACAGGATGAGGTAACAGGCACAAACTTGAACATAAGAAGTTCCATCTAAACACGAGGAGGAACTTATTTACTTTGAGGGTGGCAGAGCACTGGAACAGGCTGCTCAGGGAGGTGGTGGAGTTCTCTGTCTCTGGAGACGTTCAAAGCTCGCCTGGACACATTCCTGTGCAACCTGCTCTAGGTGGACCTGCTTTGGCAGGGGGGTTGGACTAGATGATCTCCAGAGGTCCCTTCCAACCCCTGTCATTCTGTGATTCTGTGATATGTCTTGATTTTGACTACTGGTTTAGGCAACACATGCAACATCTCAGTTTCTGACACAGTGTGAGTCAAATGTGTGGCACAGATTTGGGGTTGGAGATGGTTAGTGGGTTTCTGTTTGTACTGTCTTTCCAGCACATTGAGTGCTGCCTCTTTGATTATTATTCCTACCAATATATTCATTTTACTTTTTTTCAATTTTATTTTTATTTTATATTAAGATTATATCATTTTGTTATCAAAGTAGCTTGCTTTCATAATGATTTCACAATGCCACCCATTTCAAGTAATTAGGTAGCACAGGAGTTGCAACTGATATTATCATAATTATATATCAGTCCTTTTTGACATGCATCCTTTAACTCTCTCTATAAAAATCACTGTAATTAGACTCTTTTGATTTCTTTCAGTAAGTATAATTTTCCCAGTGCTCCCTAATACATAATATTCACAGGAAAAAAATATCTGCAGTATGATAGGCAGCAGCCCCATTTGCTTGGCACCACCTCATTAAAAGCTCCCTCTTTAAGATGAACTGCTGACGTGTCAGAGAGCATCATCCCGTCTCCCCAGGGGAAGATGGTGATAGGGAGGGAGGTAAGGAAATGACGTGGTGGCATCACTGCGGGAAGACACACATCATGTCACTGGGTAAATAATCCCTCCATGGAGACTGCCACTCACCAGACCTTATTTACTCTTGCTGTGTAGTGTCACACTGAGACAGCAGAGCCAGAGTAACTTGAGTCAGAGCTACAGCTGGAAAATTTACTCAGAAAAAACAAAACCTTTCCTCACCCAGAAGCAGAACCTATTTGTTAAAATGCAAAACATTTTGTCCCTTTTCCTTTAGCTGGCCATCTGCAACTAATTGGGAGCCATCTTAGATAATTAGATGTTTCACAGTGCAAAGAGGTCCTTTGCTGGTGTTGTAAAAGCACTTGAACAGATTTGGGATTTAACTTGTTTCAGATTTTAGTGAGATTGGGCACATCACTCACTCAGCTGCTTTTGGAAGTCCCCCTAGACACCTCTTTGCACCTTTAGGCACGTAACTGCTTTTGTAAAACCCATCACTGAACCTGCAGAAGAGAATTTTCTTACAACCTCTTCCCTCTTCCTCCATGTCATCTGTAAAATGAAATGCTAATAATAAATAATAAATCTATTTTAGACATGCCCTCAGGCTCCTAAATGCAATATTTAAGAATTCAGACTTACATCTCCACTTCTGAGAGCATTTCAATACCATGCAACAGAAAACCTTGTAGACAGCCAGATTTCCCACAAACTGAGTCTACCCTGAAACTAGTAGCCACCTGCCTGGCTCAGGGCAGGTAGATGTTGGTTTAGCAAATCTTTGTATCATATTTTACTGCATGTACCTACTCTGAGGTACTGTTAAAATTTTACTCTGAGGCTTTTTTCCATCTCATTCCCAAGCGAAAAAAACTATAAAGTTATGAAATACAAGTAAGTATATTGTTCATTCTTCTGAGTGCTTTATAAGACTCTGGTATAAAGAAGGGATCTGGGGAAAAACGTGTTTCTCCTCTGACAGACCTCTAAGGTGTTTGAGATTCTTCTACTAAAATATTGATTGTCCTGACTACAGCATAGTGATTTTTAATAGCAAAGGGAACTGGCGTTGTTGATCACAGTTACAAGCTTTACGTGGGTACAAATGTAACAGTGAGGTCAGAAGCAAAGGAAAATCAGATCAAACTATTTCAGTCACATCAGTATGTACAGAAAATAAGTCAATTAAGTAAAAGAATGATGCTAAAGCAGATGGGAGGGATTTTTGTGGATGGAAGAAAGTCTGCAATGGAAGCCTAAACAGATTAAGAACTCTCTTTTGAAAAACAAAGGAAATGCTGCAATTCTGAGTTCTTGATGAATCAGGTTTTTCAAAACCTGCCAGAGATTTGATGCAATTAGTGTATTCCAAAAGTTTTTCTTTACTTAAAACCATCATGATGGTTTCAAGCTTGGATCACCAATTGTGAAGCTTTCAAGCTGGATTTTCAGATATGCTTCTTACTGATGCCAGATTAAGCAAATTTGCAAAGGACTTCATTGCATCCCCCTTTTTCTAAAGATTTCTCTATTTAGGTTGACTCCTTACCCCCAGGAGAGATTACTAGTAGATATTAGCCAAGAAGAAACTTCTGCTGTTATGGCCCGTTCTACCCCCAATACAGTAACTGCCCTTTATATATTTGCATATAAGTGAATTTTGCTTGGGTAGGACCCTGGTGGGACAGTGTGCTATTTTTGTACCTGTGGTTTAAGATAGAGTATAAACAAATTAGAGAAAATCTATAGCAGAAAATATGCAAAAATTACAAGGCTAACTCTGTCAAGAGAGCTCCAAATATATATGATGTAAGACAGACAAGTCCAGTGGGATGCAATCAAAATCTATAAATATCTCTGAGGTGATATAAATGATAGATGACAACCATTTGGCTGCTAAAGACAGCAAGACAAGACAGAATGTCTTGAAGCTAAAACAGGGAGTTTCAGAAAAGAAAGTCTGATGATGAGAGCAGCTGGTAAAACAGACTTTTCAAGGAGATGACCGAGTCGTCCTCCCCCTCACGCTCAAAGGAGTTGGATCTGTCATATTAGTGGAAATGTAGCCTTACAAAAGGCAGAGTCAGAGGTATAAGACCCCTTCTTACCTTAATAAACTTGAGAGAACACTTACCATGTTCTCCCATTAAATTTGGTTTATAAAGCTGGGATTTAGGAAATTCTGTTGTCCAGACACTTCAGTAAAAGATGTATTTCACTGTCTGAAGGATATTTAACCTGGTAGTGTGGCACCAGATTCAGTAGGCTGTAGGGGGCTGTGTAGGAGATACAAGCTTCAGAGCAGATTTAAGCACAAATCTCTGTGCTGCTTTGGATTTGCATAGGAAGGACTGTTTTCCAGAGTGCTCTGCAAAGATCCATCGTGAATACAGTAAGAGTGATTACGAACAGCATGGATGGCTGTCCTCTAGATATGATAGAGAAAATTATTTGCAGTAAAATGGATGAAGTAGCAAAGGAGTGGTGGAGAAAGTTGTCTATGAGGATCTTATGCCTGATCTGTGAGAGTATTTTTGAAGGCCTTCTTGGTTTTCCTGTTTTGAACAACTTTATCAACTTTCCCACTGGACCAGGGCTGCTGTGTACAATTTCACTCACCACAGCAGGAGGCAACGTAGCATATTTTATATGCTGTCCTCATTTTTTAAGATTTGGGTTCAGTCAAATGCTTTCAAAACTTTTATGAGCCTCACTTTTCTATTTTGATTTCAGCGTGTTCAGATTTCTGCCAGACGCTCTCCCCGTAGAAATAAGTCAATTCTCCAAGGAGACACTGCTCGAATAGACAGGACCCTGTAGCTACAGCTTCAGAAAGGACGGGCCAGTACAGAGTGCTGGGCTCTGCTTGAAGGACTTGGGAGAAGGCAGCAGGGCAGAGAGTGAGGAGTGCCTTGGGCACTTCTACAAGCAGCAAGCTGGTTTGTGGCAGCAACAGCCGTTGCTGGGTGGTGACTTTGGGGCTAAATGGGATCAAGGTGTTGCTTAAGACTTAACAAATAAGCAGAGGAGGCAGATAGAAATACAGAAATGTGTGCAGACGACTGCTTAAACTCAGCTTCAGAGCAAATCTTGGATCTGCAGTCATTGTACATCCCCTCTGGTGTAAGGATTCCTGCAGCCTCCTTCCCATGAAGCTCAGTGCCTCATCTCCCTGGCATGGCTGAGCTTCTGAAGAATGTGAGATGATGGTGTTTGTCACTGCTAACTAGATCTTTTCTGAGACTTAGCATCAGGCAGCAGTTTTCCGACAGCTTAGTAGTATCTTGTTTCTCTTCTCTAGCTCACTTGCCAAATACCTAAGTATTTTGGACAGACTTTGGTCCTTTGTGGCTCTGTTTCTCTTTGGGGGCCATTTAAACCATGTTTCTTGTATTTTTCTTCCATATTGATGTAATAATTTTCCCCTTTTGTAAGATCTGAATATGATATACTGGTTTCCATCCTTGAAGCTTTTTGTAAAAGAAGGTGGGAGTAGCACTGCAATCATTTTACGGACTGAAAACTCATCAGTCTGATCCAAGGACGTGTGCTAGGGCTGAGCGGAACAGACTAAAACACAGTGCAGAGCCTTTCCCACCAAGCTGTTCTGCCTCCAAAACGGCAGATTTCTCTCTAAAATGAGCTCTTCTGTTTCACAGGTGCAATTGGAAAAAAATTGTTAATGTTTCTGCATTGCTTAGAAAATGTGTTCTACTGTATAAATGCTAATTAATAAGTACTACAGTTCCAGTTGACAGTTTAGGAGCACTAAGTCAGCAAACAGTGGCAGCGAGTGGGCATGGTCTGTGTGCAGAAAGTTTAATGTCTCACCCACGCAGCTTGGTCTGATGGCCAGTGCTTATTTCAGAAAAGTATTGCTAATTAGGCCTGTTTCTTTTAATATGTATTTCACTGTTTTTCTGAAAGATTTAAGCATGGATGGGGGGAATCAATCTCTGGAGCTAATCAAAACTAATAGCACAGCAAATGGTCCCCCAGAAACTATTAGGTTTGGAATAGTTCTCCTTGGAGACATCTTAAATGTAAAATTATACCATGTCCTTTTAAATAATGTTAGCCTTTCTGCTGTGATTTTCATCCAGCTTGAGTAATTTGACATCAAAAAAGGAACCAAATTAAAACAGATGCTTGGCATGAATAGGGCGTATTTTTAGAAGGACATATTGCTGAAATGGAAACCTGTACATTTTCCAGCAGCACAGAACTGCAGAACTGTATCTTGGTGACACTTTCGTGGGAATTTATATTGTAGTTGAAACTGTCAGGTTAAAATCTTTGCATGTTGTTGCACCTCCTTTCTTCAGAAGAGATGCAAATCCCACCTATAGTCAGTTCCACCAGTGGTGCCCTGAATTTTCAAATACATCACAGATACGGTGTAGACATAATGTGTAAAGGAACACAAAATTAATTCTTCCTTTGCTCATCCCTCCCCTCCCAGAAAAGGAAAGGATTTCTGCAAGGAGTATGGCATCAAACTGTATTATATGAATCTCTTCTTAAAAGTGATTAACCCATGCTTACACTTCAAACAAGCTTTAGAAAAATCTTCAAAGTATGTAATACAAACTAAAGCAGCTTTAAAAGTGTATAAAGTTCTCTTCCTCCTCTATGCTTTTTCCACAAAGCCATCCTAAGTTCCCTGGTGCTGGTCAAAAGGATCTTGAGGTAGTCTCACTGGCTGAACGCATTGGCAGTCTCAGCTGTGACTGTTCAGATATTGCAGTGCCCAGGTGTCTGCCCTGACCTTCTGCTGGATTTTCTGTTGCCAGAGCAGCAGATTAGGATGGTACCAGTGGCTCAGCTGCCCCGGTTCACCCCCTTGTGTCTCAGTTTTAGCTGCCAGGGAAGGTGATTTAAGGCAGTTGAAGATGGTGCAGACACTGGTCCCATTTGGGGACCTGCAGCATGATCCACTAAAACACCTCGGTCAAAGCCCACAACTTTTTATCCATGCCTGTGCTGCAGGATGTACCTTTAATGCTTCCTGGGATTTGTGATTCTTATTGTGGAATAAATCCACTAAAACAAAATGGGGAATTCTTGCTGCAGTCCATGGTAGTGGCACACACCACAGTGTTAAGGGCTAAACCCCAGTGCCAGTATTAGGCACATTTAGCTTTCCTAAGAAGGGAGGTGGCTACCGTTGCCCATTTCAGTTGACATGATTAGACAGAGCTGTTGCGTCCTGTTTTACTTAAGGGGAAAAATCAAGTCAGAGCCAAGCAAATGTTTTAATGGAGTCTTGTTTGTTCATTAAAGGTGCACAAAGTCCTATCTCCCCAGGAAGACCCAGCAGCAGAGAGCAGTTTCCTCGCTGATAGCTCCAGCTTAGCCTGGCCAGAGCCCCATCCTTTCTCCTCAGGCCTCTCTCACTGCTCTTCCCATCAGTGCATCTCATGGGGTTTTTTTGTCGTCTTTCTCACTCTGTTGTTTTTCTCTCACCTTTTCTTTTGGGCTGTTCATTTTCCAGACAGCAAAGGCAGTTAAGTTGTCACCTCTACCTCTTGCCTTTTTCCAGTCTCACAACTGTAGTGATGGAGAAATCCATGTGAGAAACACAGCTGTCCTCCTCACGCAAGGTCACCCAGGTTAATTTCAGCTGTTTGAAAAGGCAATTTGTATTAACAGGGCTAATTATGCCCAAAGCAGACCAGGGAGCGCTCACACATACCATTTCTTTGGTAGAGCTGTGAAGGCTGTAAGTCCCAGCTGGTAGCTGGTATCAAGCAATTGAGGACTGTAACATCTGCTAATGGCATAACTAGATCCAGAAGAAGAAATTTATCTACACAGATGCAGGCATGCAAATACCTTCACAAAACTGCAACAACTGTCTATACAGTTGCTGTACCAATTTCAGCAAGGCTTTACCCACACAGAACTGTATTGATGGTCTCTTTTGTACTCATCAGTCCACTTTGGCAAGGCTGAAGACGTTGAGAACCCATTAGTGAGGGAGAATCAGGTGATTTTTTTCCATGCAAAAGACTTATAGAAGGACTTGTAAAAACTGGCCAGATGTGTTAGTTATGATTTTTAAAACGGTCTCTCCTGATCCTTTCTTCCTTGTTAGAGAAAGAGTTCCGTATTGTCCCTCAGTGGAGCTGGACTCATTTTAAAATATCATGAGGTTTTTATCCTAAATTCCGCTGAAGAAAATGCACCTTTTCTTTGAGCTACTCAGCGAAATACACAAAGGGTGTGATAGTCAAAGAACAAGTCCTCTGTTAGAACAAAGGACACTATTGCATGTGCTGAGCCTCTTTCTACTCTGGAACTGTTTCATCCCCTGTTTAGTACAGAGGAGTTACTAAGCAATCCCTGGGTGTCCAATGCATAAAGAAAAGTCTACTTGTTATATGGCTCAGTTTCTTATTCTTCTGAAGGACAATAGAAAACCCCCGTGCTTCATAGCTCTTCTCTGCAAAAGTACAACAGAGCTCTTGTTACATTTTCAGTTATTTATACATTATGATGGCTTTCTGAGTTGTTGTTCTTCACCACACATCTACAGAGAGAGACAGAAAAGTAGCATCATTGCATGTTACTCAAAACCTCAGGACTAGTAGGAGAGAAAATCTTCCCTTAATTCTGTAACAGAGGATGTTTATGTGTACATTTTAGTCAAGTTCAAATCAGAATGTATTTTCTAAAGAAAGACATCATTCCTTGCCCGGGAAGAGCTGCAGGAGGTTTATGGGCTGCCACAGAGAGTAATAGAGAAGAGTCTGTCTTCATACAAAACATGATGTCTTGGAGGAAGCAGAGTGACCGGAGTGGAAAATGCTCTTTGTTACCACAAGAAATATTTAGATGTTACATAATTTTCATAGAATCATAGAATCGTCTAGGTTGGAAGGGACCTTTAAGATCATCTAGTCCAACCATCAACCTAACTCTGATAAGAAAACCAACAACAAAACAACAAAAAAAAAACAACAACCCATCACTAAACCATGTTACTGAGCACTATGTCAACCCATCTTTTAAATACCTCCTGGGATGGTGTCTCAACCACTTCCCTGGGCAGCCCATTTTGCTCAGCTTTTAATCAGGATTTAAGAGTGTCAGTGCCTATCTAAAATTCAGAGATATTTCGCTTGCCAGCATCCAACAGTAGAGCTTGAAAGCTACTATATAGCAAAAAAAAAATTAACTGGTTAATAACAGTATTAATTCTGAACAAGAGCAGACACTGTATCACATGCAGCGGCCATGTGTGGTATCATGTAGGAAGTCTAATGAGAGTATGGCCGTTCCTGTATCCAAATCTGTAACATTAAATGCTTTTTTTCTTTCTAGCATTGCAGCTTCCAGAATATAGGTAGGAAACAATCCAGAGCCTTTGGTCCTCATTGGTGCAGGGTAGCCAACAGCAGGCTATCCTTATGGGGTCTCTCTGGGCAGCCTGAATGCATAGCTCTGAGAGATGTTGAATTAATTTGAGGACCATTTCTAACTGGTACATTAATTGGGTGTGAAGTGCCACATACGCTGTTGTCTGGTTCACACAATCTGCACTGGTTGAATTCACTGGACAAAACTAAAACCTCTCAATATGCAGAGGTGAACTGACAGTAGAGCTGATCTTTAAAAATTAGAGATAATTAAACTCCAAAGCAGGAGGAAGAAACAGTAACACAGAAATGGAAAGCCAAGTTCTTTGTATGGGTGAGCAGGGGAGTTGGACTAGATGATCTCTAGAGGTCCCTTCCAACTCTGACAATTCCATGATTTCACATCTGCTCTGGTAGTGGATCACTGCCTATCAAAGCCACTGGAAAGAGCATCCATGTCCTCACCCTGGGAGAGCCAGGGGGGCACCAGAGCTCAGTGCAGTGGGAGCACAGCCCCAAGGAGCCAGCAGATGCTCAACACGTTCCCGCCTGGAAAGGACTATCAAGAAGAGTGCCTTGGTTTGTTTCCAGGAGGCAGAGTACAACCACGGTTAAACTTTGTAATGCCTCCCTCACCTTCTCTGGCAATCGCCCAGTCTGACTTTTCAAATTACAGTCAAAGCTCCTTCATATATCTTGGCATTGACCCACTCCAGGAAGGGAGATGCCTGTGTAGGTAAGTATGTAGGATTGTGGGCGAGGCATTCGTGATTTTGGACTCTGCCCAGCAGCCCGGGCATTGCTCTCTGGAGAAGAAAGTGTTTACTGCACAAGTACAGCAGAAGCCTCGTGCTTTTTCCGGGAGGACAAGCAGCCTGCTGGCCGGTGTGGGGAGAGCTCACAGAGGGGGTTGTGCTGGGGGTGCCTCCATCCGTCCTGCCTCTCTCCTGCTGTATGTGCACAAGGCGCCTAGAGCATGCTTTTCCTCCATACAGCAACACCCATAGTAAAAATCAGAAAGTACAGCTGGACAAAAAATACTTGTTTTACACCTGTCTAAAGAAACCACTGCTTTTTCACTTACATAACTTAATTCCTTTAATATGATACTTTTTGAGAATCTCAGAACTACTTACGAGTGTCAGCAGCAGCCCACGACACATCTCCCTTAGCCCCTGTGTTCGATGAGGAGCATTGGGCGTGCATTTTACCGGAGCTTGTTTTGGCGTGAAGTTGGGGCATGATTTGCAGATGTTCTGGGGATGCAGCACCTCATGTCATGATGCAGCCACCTCCGGGTGCAAAAGAAGGCAGCAACCACTGACCGAACCACCCTGATATGGCAGCTTCCCTCTTTGGAAAGCCTGGCATGGGTTGAACAACACACCAAAACGCTTTCTGAAGAACAGCAGGAGAACTGTGGAGTTCTAGGGTATATTTAAGGAGCTGCTGTGGCCGTTGCAACATCTGAATAAAGAAACTGTGTGTAGTGCAGCCATTCTGAACCAGAGAGATTTCTGCTAACGGGGCAGCACCCACCTCCTTTGCTGCTTTATCAGTCATGGGCCAGCTGTAAGCCACAGGCACACCAAAGAGACGCCATCAGGGTGACAATCTCTTGCTGTGGAGGGAAAAAAATTGTTCTGATCTGTCCAACTGGACTGTCCATGGACTGTGTGAGGAATTTGGCAGGTCTCTTCACAGCTCTGATAATGAATTGTTGTGTGGCTTTGGGGCAGCTTGTCCATTTAATCACTGTATTGCAGCTTGTGCATACATAAAAACAAAAAGCATGTGTATTTAGGACTGTCATGCAATATATATTTATATAGCATATTATGAATTACAAGTATTACATATCATCTACTGCTGTTGCTGCTAAGTCAGTAGCAGATTCCTTCAGGTTATTTTATTTTGAGTTTTGTGTCAATAGCTGAAGACTATTTTTGGTTTGGATTTTTTTTAGGCCATATATCCATATATATGCATTTTTAGTCCTGCATTATTAATAGTTGTTTAAAATTTTCTATAGCTCTGGATATTTCCTTTCACAAGAAAATACAACAGAAATGGAATCTGGAATATATTGCTTGCTACGGTAGTAGTAGTGATAGTAATACTTCACACAGTGGTAGTAATACTTGCTGCAGTAAATTCTGCTGGTTTGTACAAGGCAGGCAGATCCTAACAGGTGCAGGTGTGTAACTCCATTAACTTGACAAGAGCTATATTAGTTTAGCCAAGAAAGTGTCCCTGAGGATCTTTTTATATGTGAGGGTTATTGGTTGAGTGGGACACATTCAGTCACTGTGGTTGTAGGTATGAGCAGTCATTCAGTCAGAGTTGTGTTGGCTTTTCGAGAATGTCTCAACTAAACTGAAAGAACATTATTCTGAGGAGAATTTTTTTCTGCTCACCTGTTTTTGAGTTTTTTCCTTAATTTATTCAAATGTAGACAACGGCCATCTACCTGCATCAGCCCCCTATTGTACTTTCACTTGTCACACTCCTATTAATTCAGAATCAAATCACTGATATGGGTTCAAATGCTTACCTCAACCATGGACAACTACTGACCATCATAATCCTGCAAATGCACACCAGTCATGATGACTACAAGACCTCTGATATATATTCAAGTCTGCACTATTATAGGTGATGCATAAAATTCTAGACATATACTTAAATGTGTATTGCCATAATTAAGCCATTAAAAAAAATGCATGCAAAAGCAGCCAGGCATTTATCCTCATAAACAAAAGAGATTTTTAAAAAATTGTTTCCCTGCAAACACTTGTTGTTTTAAATCTGTGCTCTGTGCATAGTTCTTAGAGAGAACTAACCACTTTTAAGGTTAGAATCCTTGAAATGCAAGCCAATAACTGAATTACGATTTTCTGAAAATGCCACCCATTCCTCTTGGGTAAACCTGTTATTCGAAAGTATTGCTGCTGTTTTCTAGCAATAAGAAATTATGCCAAGATACTGTACTCCTAATGAGTTTCTAGTAGAATGAGTCTTTTGCCATTCCCTGTGGAGTTGCATTTGAGATTCCAAAATACAGAGATCTCCCTTGGATTATTTTATACCTTTTTTTTTTTTATTTCATATTTATCATTTAAATCTGCGAAGTGAGAAACATTAATCAGTGCTCTCTACTGGGCAAATGATCGAAACTCTTTGATTGACATCCCAAATATAGGTATTGATGAGAAGCCGGTGTCATCCTAACAGCAGGCTTTCCATGCAGTGATTCTCTCTAAGCAGCGGGTGTCATGTTTTTCTGAGACCTGCTGCTATAAAACTGAAAAGTCTCACTATACTCTCTGGTAAGACAAAAAATGCTGAATACAGAAAAGTGATATATAGAGCATATTTCATTCTAGCTTGGGAATGGGCAGAGTTTGGTTATGTGGCCAAATGCAATCTCTGGCCACTCTCTTGTTCATTACAACAGCACAGCCCAAAGAGCCAAGTGGTTAGCAATAGCTTCAACTCAGATCTCCCTTGACAGTAAATGTTTATACATTTTCATTTCTGACAAACCTACCTGGTAAGTAATTTCTATTAATTTATCAGCAGATATACAAGCATATGCCAATATTATGAACGTATCCATTTTTTATGTCAGAGGCCATTTTAAAACTATTATTATTTTAAAACTCTCCAAGTCATTTGATTTCTAAATGATATTTCTTGTAACTGTCATTATTTGTGGGCAAACAAAACGATAGGCATCAAATAGAGGGCCTACGCCTTCAGAATCTAAACTAATTATTGCTCCATCTGACTTTGGCATATTGTCAACGTGGCTCTCATTTGCACAGGGTTTGAGCTGTCCTCTCTAGAATAATGATTAATAGAAGAATTTTAAATATTCATTTGTTTAAACTGTAGAAATTGCTTGTTTTGTGCTTAGTGCTTCTAGCCAGTATCTTACTACACTGTGCTTTATTTATTCCAGATAATTGATAAGAGCAAGAGAGACCCCTCTGAAGAAATTGAGATCCTCTTGCGATATGGACAGCATCCAAACATCATTACTCTTAAAGATGTGAGTAGTCTTTGAGCGCTTCAACATTAAATTATTTTCACCTTATGGTCAGCCTCACCTGCTAGTCCATGTCTGGAAAATTCTTCAGCTGAAAGTCAGAGCTTAAACCAGAACCCTTGAAATGAAGTTAAAAAACGTGACTTACAAATTCCTGGATACAGTTGGAAACACAGCTCAGGTTATACATACTCCAGCTACTGTCTAACCAACTGTAGATAAAACCAGAGGGGCACAGAACAACAAAATGTATTTATTTGGTTTCGTAGCACTTTTCAGAAGGGAGATCTCCCTAGTTGCATGTTTCGGAGCAAGGTGCTGAGCACACACAATGGTGCTGCTGGGCAGGGGATGCTCCTTCATGAGCAGCAGCCATTCCCGTGCAGCACACGGTACCTGCTTTGTTGGGGAGAGGGGAGCTCACAAAGTCACCAGGGTTTCCCCGACAGTGTTTTAATGCCAGGGAATACCTTCTATTCAAGCAGCCTGAGAAGACATGAGGATTTCTTCAGCATTTCATATGAAGAATAGCCTTCGCTATGCTTACATGCAATAATGACCTTAATCGGAGATGTTTTACTCAGGCTGCCTGCAGGCTCACCTAGGATTGGCCACACCGTGTCAGATTCAGAACAAAATCCTGCCTGTGTCAGTGGCCAGTACATTATGGTTCAGACCTTAGAGAATTACATAAAAATTTTGTAACCACATGCCCTCAGGAAAGTCTCACCTAATTCCAAAGTGTTAAACAGTATCTTAAAATCTGTGCAAAAAAAGGTTTAATATTCCTTTCCGAAGACATGTAGCATTGATGACTATAGCACTGCCTATTATTGCAGTCCAGATAAAGGATTATGACACGGAAATGCCTGTCTTCCAATTTAGACAAAAATGTCTTTTACCCCTTGCAATCGACGTTGAACGTAAATACATCTTGTGGCTGATGTCAACAATGCATTCACCAGAACTGCAAATATAAACTATATAATATCATTGGAAGCAGGTCTTGGGCAACAGTATAGTACAGTTCATTTAGCTGATCATGAGTCAAAGGGAAATATTGATATTTGAAATGGCAAATGTTACCCAGTAGAAGTGGAAAGAGAGAACACTACTGAGAAGGAGGCTTGGGTGAGAGCCAGCAGACATTTCAGGCTGTGTGAAGTGGTGCTGCTTTTAGCAGCTTGGTCTACTCTGCTGACGTGACGGCAGACCAGGAAAGCTATGTGTCTGTGTGGACAAATTGGCAAATTGCTGCAGACATGAGAAAAAATGATGATTAAGTCATTTTATAAAGTTGCCTTTTCTGTTGTTAAGCATAATAAGCACATTTCCCCCATATTAGCTGACACTTTCTTCTTGCAACATCTCACACAAGCAAGCCAACACTGTGATTAAAGGACCAACCTTCACCAAGTTAATGGATCCAAAACATATATTTATTCTATTACTCTCCCAGGTCTACGATGACGGGAAATATGTGTACCTGGTGATGGAGCTGATGCGGGGAGGCGAGCTCCTGGACCGCATCCTCCGGCAGAAGTGTTTCTCAGAGCGGGAGGCCAGCGCAGTGCTGTGCACCATCACCAGGACTGTGGACTACCTGCACTCTCAGGGTGTAAGCATTGCTTTTTTGGCTATCCACATCAACCTTCTGTTACTTTTAGAAAAGCAAACAGCAGTGATCTTGCTTCTCTGAAATGTAAATATGTTTTTTTCCCCCAAAAAAACCCCTTTCTCCATATTTATAATTACATTTGGTTTGTCAAATTGGGTCGTAGGCATTTTAGCCGTTTCCCAACTGAACTGCAGTATGCTGAAGTCGTATTTTCATCCCCAAATTACACTGATGTTCAAGTTCATGTACCTTGTTGGGATGTTAGTTGTTTACTTTTTATCTCAGTCATCATTGCAGTACCTGATCTTTTAACAGAATTTCAAATAGGGTAGCTGAATCAGCAGATAGATAGAAATCAAATGCTCAGCTTTCCAAGTGAAGTAGCAGTTTGAGCAGCTGATGGGGAAGGTTTCCGACATGGTGTTAAAGAGATGGCTTTTAAAATCTAAGCTCTCCTATATTCGGCAGTTTGAAAATATCTCCTTTTCTGCTTTTCAGGGACAAGCAGTTTAAATGACTAGTCAAATATTTGCTGTTTTTTCTGCTTCGTGGTTAAAACAAGTGCATTTTGTGCTTGGGCTTTTATGTTTTCATGATAGCTTTTCAGTCTTGCTGTAAACTAAAGGCTGTTTTACCCCCACTGAAATACGGTATGTCTGGTAAAAATGCAGCCACTTGAAGTTGTGTGCCTAAAGGATTTTTGCGAATACATTTTGAAATGAGGAAAAAAAAAAATCCCTTCAGGTGTGAGCCATTCGCATGGACAGTCACAAGAGAACCCTTACACACTTTCATCCTATGACGGGATTTCTTCTTTGCCTTTCAGCTGAATATTTAGTCCATCAGGTTCCAGGAGACTCTGACACCAAGGTGTTTGTACAGCAACCCCCTCTGACAACCCTCAGGAAAGGGGTCCCCCCATAAAGCAGCAGCCTCCATCTTAATACATCAGCAGAAGCTGTCAAACAGCGGATTTTAACAGACTTTAACCTCGTTGTTTTTCCTTCGTTTGCCCAAGGCTTTTAAGCAACTTTTCTCCAAAACTTAAATATTTTCAGCATGAGCTCATGACCCACCTCAACCAGCAGACCAGAAACAGCAGCCAAGCCTGAGTGCTCCCTGACCTCCTCTCCTCACTTGTTACTCATTGCTTTCTTGTTAAGGTGGTGCACCGAGATCTCAAGCCAAGTAATATCCTCTACATGGATGAGTCAGGAAACCCAGACTCCATCAGGATCTGTGACTTCGGGTTTGCCAAACAACTGAGAGCGGAGAACGGGCTGCTCATGACTCCCTGCTACACCGCCAACTTCGTCGCCCCTGAGGTAGGATTGCATTTCAAAGCCGTGAGTAACGAGCATGTCCTAGGAAGCAGTCCTTCCTCTCTCCCTTTTCCTCACTGCCTTTACAAGAGGAGCAAGGCAGAAACCAAGCTACCGGCACTTGCACAGCCACTATTACCATAACTTTCCTATTCCTGGTCTTGTCAGGGCAGTTGTTTTTCTCCTGACAGAAGCCGGTGTCTGTCTTGGACTGACGTACACAATGCCTTGGCTCATTACTAGGATAAATACTGTTTTTTCCCTAGCTACTCTGCTCAGACTGCTTCCCCTCTAGTGCACTGCGTCAGAACGGGATAAGGCTTAAAAAGGAAATCTTGGTGTCAGGAGTAAGACTCAAAAGAAGAATCCATGCATGAAATTCTTACCACACTGAAGTCAGCGTGAGCTTTATTGCTGGCTTCATTGAGCTAAAGAAACATCTCTCCTCTTGGGCTTTCCTAGTACCAATCCCCTCTGTTATGGGGGATGTAGGAAAGGGCTGCTTTCCCCGTTTTTACAGGCGGGGAAATGGAGGAAGACCAAACAGCTTGCCCCAAGCAGGGGCAGAGGTGGCTCTGCATCGCTGGCAAGTGCCGTTCCTTTCATGCAGCCCCCCAGGAGTGGGTTTGGGACCCACAGCTGTTTGAATGGTTTGGACTGTTTGCTATATTTGACCCTTGAGACGTCATAGCTGCTTCCTTGTGGTGAAGGAGCAAGAGGTTAATTTCCTGGGTAATTTTTTCTTTCCTTGGGGTTTTAGTATTTGCAACACACAACTTCAAATGTGTGTCTTCCTCTGCTTGTTATGGTCCTTATAAAAAAAATACAAAACTGTTGCCTTTCAATACTTCATCTGTCCTCTACTGTCAAACACCACTGTCTCTCAGTTGGTATCATTTAGCTTCCATCAATCTTTTCTTCCCTATAACTCTTCTCCATCCAATGTTCATCAGCATGGTGTGTAACTGGGAACAGAAAATGGGATGATCTTTCTGTAGAAGGTCCTTTAGTGATACCAAAGTTACAGGAATCACAGCCTTCCAGCATCTGAAGGAGAATTTGTTAAATTGAGACCATTGCTGGGGCAGTATAAATTCAAAGCAGATTTTTTTTCTGCAAAAAAATTCTGTTGCCAAGACAGATTGGTTTGTTATTTTATTGCTGTTTGGTTAGGTTTTCATTTTAGAAATTGGAATGAGCTGTTCAAAATACGTAAAAAAAAGTTCTGTGGCACCACAGCAGTTCAATTTCTAAACCAAAAAAAATAATCATGTTTGCAAGAATTAAAGCACTCAGATTTTCTCCAGGACACAAGGCACTTAAAAGAGGTATAGCTATTTTTCATGATGGGCTATTTTGTATTGTGTCTGTAATCATAAAAATTGCTGGCCCAATGCAGTTTCAGATGGGAATCTCCTGATTTGATCTGAAAGCAGAAATCACGCTCCCAGATGTTTGTGGAAAGAAAGGTCCTGCTAATGCAAGAAATGTTGGAGATCAATTGGAACTTTACCAGAACTGGCAGAGAGCTTACATAAAGCACTTAGCTTTTTACATTTTACCTGTGATACAGTGCTGCCCTCCAGACTTGACTCGACTTTGACGTTCCCTGTCTGAGCCCCACTGCGACATCTGCCGTACGCCCGTGAAACTAAACAAGGTGGCAGAAAGTCAGCTGAGCTGATGACACAAGAAGACGGTGGCAGAGGAAGAAGGACGTGTTTGCCCACTTGGATCTCCCTTTATTTTGGAAACCTTTAATTGGGGGTGTAGATGAGAACATGAGCGAAACCGAAGGCTACCCGGGAGAAAGACGCAGGCTGCCACCTAGTGCGAGTCACGCTGGGTGCAGGGAATGAAGACGGGCTGGGGCAGGCAGGAACGCAGCCTGCCGTTTCCTTAGGGATGCAGTAGGGTCCTTTTGGATATAGTAAAAATATATTATTCTGCAGTTTTCCTTCAAAATCCGTGAAGAACTGCTGTTTTGGCATTCGAAATTATGACATTTTTTATTAGCTTTCATACCCATATGCATCCCTGCTTGTGTCACAGCTGAGAAAAGCCCATATTTGTAACATTGTTCATCCAATAAACCAAAGCCTATAGAAATAAAAGGGGTTTGGATAAACTTCTGAGCCATTATCAGAACTGAATGAACCCAGAGTTAATGTTCCTTATCACTACAACGCCCTGCCATGTGTGGAGCTAAGAACCAGCAGCTCTTGCCGTATGTCAGATCCCACCAAATTCTCGAGGTGACCTAAACCCCTTCATGGGTGGTAAATTCTTCAGCATCCATAAGGGTAGGACACCACTGCATCTTTTGCAAAGCTCTTTCCCTGACTGATTTATTTCTAAGAGAGATGCCTGTTCCTGTTTGATAATATCTGCGCCCTAGATCAAACATTCACCTTTTTGGGCAAGGTTTCCCACGCTTGCTCCTGCCAGCTCAGTGTTCCCACTTTAACTCCAGTTGCATAGACATGCAGGAGACGTTTTCAAGTAGCAGTGACACTAACTGATAACTCTCACTAGATCCTGTTGTTATCAATAAAAAGTAATTCCCAGTGAAGCTTTCCCTAGACACTGGCACAGAGTGAACGCCCCTGTTATCAGGGCAGCATTCTTGCAAACTGAATGCAAACAGCAACACCTGCCCATCATTTTGGCCTTGTGTAACCACTTGCTTAATACCCTGCTCCACTAAACATCATCACTCCTCCATTTTTGTGTCATTTGCCTTGGGCTTGATTGTCCTTGGTTATTGGAGGCTGACAGCGATGGCAATGAAAATCATAGAATCATAGAATGGTTAGAGTTGGAAGGGACCTTAAAGATCATTGAGTTCCAAACCCCCTTCCATGTAACTGTTCAGGAAGCAATGGGAATGACCACGTCAAAAGATAAATGGTGGGTATTCAGTCTCGCAGGTGAAGCAAGAAGCAAATGAGTTTGTCAAATAGAAAAGTTGTTTAATTCCCATAAAAACTAATATTAATAGAGGAGGAATGAGCGTAGGAACTAAAGAAACAGAAACAAATAAAACAGCCAGAGAATGTATATATGATGTGCAGGAGAGAGAGGCAGAAGCAGGATTTTACCAGCTTTGTCAACAGGAGGAAATACAGCTTTTTCTCCGTTTTTTTTCAGGTAGCAAATGTTCACTCAGCAGCATACCTGGCAGATGGTTGCTTTACCACTCATCATTTGTAAAATCTGTCGAGGCAACATATTCTGAAACTGTTTTTTCCTTGATCTTTTCTGTGAAAGACTTCAGATAGCTGAAATCACTCGTGGGTAATAAGGCTGCAGGCCAGAGAAAGACTTGCTGATTTTGTACATTCCTTTTTCATGTGCTTTGAAAAAAATTAATGTGTCTACTAATCCATCTGAAGGGGACAAAACTCTCCTTGTGTGTCAGAACTGAATAAACAAAAGGGTAGTTTGCTTTTACGAGCAAGTGGAAGGTCTGGAGGTAGTCCCTGAGTTTCTCTGAACCAAACAGAAACAAAAGTTCTTCCCCTAATCTCAGCAATGCAACCTCAGTTGGTGACTTCACTTTCACTCGGACCTGCACTGACTCAAATAAGCATTTCTTCTGGCATGTATTAGCATAAATGAAACCCAGATTTTACCTTTACGGCTCTAACTTGCCATCCTGTACCAACATTGAACCTACTGGTTCTCTGTCACTCAGCCCTATGCTTTTTGCATCTGCAGTGTTCTTGGTAACCTTTATGTTAGGAGGATATGTTTCAAAGTATTAACTAGTTGTTTTTTTTAAAAAAAAGATTTTAAAACACTGAAATAAGCGGGGTGGGGTGTGTGTGTGTGTGTGCTTGTTCTGCTTTGCTGTGTGTTAAATGTTCAGAGAGGCTCCCAGAGCCTCCAACAAACTGCACTCATCTCACTCATCTCTGTCACTGTGGAGGTGACAGCTGTGCTGGGCTGGCACACTAACCAGCTCACTCCAGCCTGGGTTTCACCTTGCTCCACTCCCCTACTGAACATTTTGCACCTGAGGCAGCCAGATATGAGGGCAAGCCCTGGAAATGTCAAGAGATACCAACTGGTGCTTTTTGAACACCAGAAGCTAAAAATTCAGGAAAGCAGATTAACCTATTTTCGTCTCTCTCTTTCCTTCACATAGGTCCTGAAACGCCAAGGTTATGATGCAGCCTGTGACATCTGGAGCTTGGGGATCCTACTGTATACCATGTTGGCAGGGTAAGTGAAGAGGTTTTCCTGGAGCAGCAGTCTCCAGTGGCCTCAGTAGTTCAGCACTGATTAAGTCAGAAAGAAGTCACAGCTAGAGAATAGAGACAGCGAACTGTCTCGCCTCCTTTGAGAAATGTGCTCAGTTGTATGAGGCAAAAAAATAGATGCCAAGACCTAGAATTAGAATAAGTTTTTCCAGAACGCATAAATATCTTTGACGTGTTACAAGTTGTTTAGGTTTTTAACAGCCTGTGCCTGTAACTGTGCTCTGAGACCTAGACTCCTTAAAGGCTCCCTCACCACCTAAGCAGCGTGAAAGTTTTACGCTAGGAGAGGAGTGTAGGTGTATGAGAGAGCCATATTGCGTTCACCTTATCCATAAGAAGATGCTCATTAATTTCTGTTAATATATGTATTCTTTCAGCTTCATTCTTCTACTGTTTTTGTTAACGAGGTATCTGAGCACCTTTAAAGGCTAAAAAAAAACAAACCCCAAACATAGTTTTCAGATGCTATTTGAAAAATATACTGCAGAAAGGACAGAAAATAAATAAACAGACCAGCAGGAACAGCAACAGGCAGCAGGAATAGATTTTTTTTTGAGGGGGTGGGAGGGGAAGGGAGGGTATACTTGGCAAAAACACCCCTACCAATGTGTTGGCTAAAGTTAAATATTGACACAAGAAGACCCAGAGAAAGAGACAGATTGAAATAAGCAGTGAAGGACAGAAATAAGATGTGCTGGGCTGAATGGGAAACACAGTGTGCAAACCCAATCTGGAGTTATCAGGCCCCTGAATTTCATTTCTCAGGATACGGTATGTGCACATTTATCCTACCTAAGTGCAGCTTGAAACTTTTCAGTGACCTCTCACAGCTCTTTAATCTGCTTCGTGATCATTCAGCTGTGACAAAAAGCTTGGATTCATTCCTAGATTTATATAGAAAACAAAGAGCTGGACCCTACCTTTCTGTTATTAGTGTCTCTTGCCTCATGGATTGTTATTATTGCCAGGAGTTTCTATCCCATCTATTTTGTTCCAGAGTACAAATGTGTTCACCATTAGCTGAAATACATTGTGACTTTCTGTGGGATCTCAAAAAACCTGTTTCTATTTGGCTAATGCAATACATTTGTAGTGATACTCAACCACAATCGGTAAAATAAAATCAACACATTACCCACAGTCACATTTGTTTAGCTGATTATGTTCAAAATGCTTCTTTTTTAAATGTGAAAAAAAATCCAAATGTCTTTGAATCTGAAACACAAATTGCATAATTTAGTGGATATTAAATTTGCCTACAGGTGCTTTTAACTTGTGTCTCACTTTTTTCTGCACTTAAAAGAGAAAATAAGAGTAATGCAAACTGTTGGGAAGTGCTGACTTTTTAGGTGCCACCACTGCATTTAGGGATGGTCTTGTTCTTCCTCACTAGAAAAGAGGTATTAGGAACTGACTATTATTTGCTACCGGGCTTTTATTGTCCTGCTATCATCACTATGAGCAGAGAAGGCTCAGACACCCAGGACTAGAGCTCAAGCCTGGGATCCTGTTAATGCAGGTAGTGACAGACTTTGGAGTTTTAGCCAGTCCTTAACTCTTAGTGCATCCCTCTTGATAGTTATAGATTCCAATAATGTTAACTATCTCCTTGGGCTGAACATCTGTGAAATCTGACATGTTTTTGAAAATTAGAAAATACAGCATGAGGAATTGAATGTGGTATTAGAAACCAGGTGGGATAGAAAGCTGTGGCCAAACCAACTGTTCAAACGATCTAAAAACTACTCTGGCAAGCTTTCAGAAGAGAAAAGACAGATGGAAGGAAAAGTATAAAAACCCCAAATGCTCCCTTCTTCTAAACCTATGCAGCTGTTCAAGATTGCAGAGTAAAATTTCACCTGGTAGATTTTAGTCAGCTGCAAAAATCTTACCACTTGTCACTTTCTGAAGATAAAAAGTGTGCCCTCTGTGTGTGCCACTTTTGTAAAGCTGGGTGCATGTTATAGTAATTTCTGACTGACTAGATCAGGAAGTAGCCTATTACACATCATTTGTTTTGCCCAACAGACTTGCACATTATGGTTAACAAAGCTTTGCAAAATAGATTATAAAGGGTTCTTTTTTCTTTTCCTTTTTTCTGTTGCAGATCCTAATTTTTCTCCTTTATTATTTTTATCCCTCCTTGCCATTATCAAGGTATTTCTATTCGCAATAAAGCAGAATTAAAACAATTAAAGAGGTAGAAACCTGTCTATTTTTGAAAAAGAATATTTCATTCCTAAAAAATGAGAACAGAACAAAAATTTTAAAAAACAATTAAGGAATCAGTCTTTCCCTCTGAGAACAACTTAATTTGAGGAACCACCGCACTGTATGGTTTGAGTGAAAGTGAAGCAGTGATGTGTATGGTCAATTCTGGAACTAAATTTGTGGCTTTTAGCACTAGATCCTAGAAACCATATACTTGCAAATTGAATTGTATTGTTTTATCTTCTTTTAAACAGGTTCACTCCTTTTGCAAATGGACCAGATGACACCCCAGAGGAGATTCTGGCCAGGATCGGCAGTGGCAAATATGCACTTACAGGAGGAAACTGGGATTCAGTATCTGATACTGCAAAGGTCAGTAAACACTTTCTGAGATTTTTTTCTTGTTCTTTGAAATGGGTTTGCACTCTGCAGTTGTAACAAACTTAAGAGAGAGGTGGTCAGAAGGTTTATTTCTTAGTGCCCTGTGAAACAAAAAATTTCTTCTTTATGTTTCTACCATTCTGCATGAAATAGTGTGTTAGGAATTTTGGCAATTTATTTCATTAAACTAAGGCAGAATATAGCACCATCAATTGTGCATGCTCTTAATGTTAAAATAGCACAAAAGTCTTTTGGTGCAACTGAACTTTCAGCAGTGTAGGGTAGTCAATGCTACAAATTCATTATCTGTATGTGAATCACCTTTCTGCTTCTCAAAGTTAACCAGAAGCAGGCAGTTTATAAACTAGCATTTTTAACTGCTGTACCGTTCACAGTTTAGGCTGCCCATCTAGCACAAAGCATAAAAACTCAAGAGATAAAATTCATCTGGTGCTGAGATTTTGGGGCAGAAAGCTGTGTACTAGTCTGTGAAACAGGTAGATAGGCAGGAAAGCTGACCAGCTTCCAGTTGCCTGGCATTAATCAGAAACTTTGACACGGTTTAGATATTCCTGCAAGAGATTTCAGTTTTAGCAACCAGTAGCTTCCAATGGAAGAACGTTGATGTATCCCATCACAAAACTGCAAACCATGCTAGTAATGCATTTGTCTTGGTACCAACAGTTACGAGTCTCACAATTAATTTTTTATCAGATGTCCGGTTTTGAAATTAAAATGTTCAGACATGATAGAACTGATCTCATTGGATTTTAGCTGAATGTTAGATTTCTATTTTAAGCTTCTTATGCAAGCATGCTTTGGAGTCAGTGACGAGATGCCTTCAGATGGCATCCTCTGTTAATCACCCCTACAAGGTCAGCAATAATTAACACTCAATAAGCTGAATACCCTCCACATTATCTTTTGACTGGATTATCAGCTAAAAGTGGAACATTACATTTGGAAATCTAGTGAAGATCAGACTTTACACTTCAAAAATATAAAGCATATCTAAAGTACATTCCTCACTCCATTGGATATGCTGGTCAAGAAGGAAGATCTTAGTAAAACCTGCACTATTAATTACTTTTCCCCTTTTCCCATTCTCTTCCTTTTAAACCCAGGACATTGTATCAAAGATGCTTCATGTAGACCCTCACCAGCGCCTCACAGCAGTCCAAGTCCTAAGACATCCATGGATAGTGAACAGGGAGTATCTGTCTCAAAACCAACTCAGCAGACAGGATGTTCACCTGGTGAAGGTACCTCCTACCCCCCTGCCTCTTCCTTCCTTGCAGAATGTGCTGTCATTTGTCTAAATGTTCTGGAAAGCGATAGAGGAATTGGGAAGATTATTTGTCACAGAGGCCAAATATAATATGGCATTGTAAAAACAGTAAAGCTTTTTGACCCGTCACCTATTTTTAACTTCCATCTGCATTGTAATGACCTGGTGGGGCTCTCTGCACATACTGCTACCCACCGCTTTCAATCAGGGACGCCCCAGCTGTCTGCCAGCCTAAACATTATCATTTTATGGAAATCATCCATGGACGTCCATTTTTTCAGGGGACTGAATAGGGAAAGGGAGGGGGGAAAGCATCAAAGAACTGAATTTCAGCCCAGCAGTTTCTCTTTCTGAGAAAAAAAAAAATATTTTCTCTTTCTCTATTTTACAGGGTGCAATGGCAGCCACTTACTTTGCTTTAAACCGAGCACCTCAGGCACCAAGGCTGGAGCCTGTATTGTCCTCCAATCTGGCTCAGCGGCGGGGCATGAAAAGACTTACCTCTACCAGGTTGTAGCAGTACCCCCAAAAGGCCTCTTTGAAAACCCACAGTTTATTATTTGAGAGATTCATCTTTACTTGGCTAGCAGAACTATCTTGGACAACCTGCACATGAAATCGCCAGAACTAGCAGAAGCCCAGCATAAGGCAAAGTTCTCCTTTGCTCCGTCATTTCTTTTACATTCCAGCCAGGGTCCCAAGTTTAACAACTTCACAAAGATGTGCCAATTTTGCCAGTAGCTCTGTTTCTTTATTGAGATAAAGCCAAATAAAGTAGAAGTGCTCCATCCTTCCCACCCTAGGAAATACTGGTTTTGAGTCCTTAAGATGTTCCATGGGAACACTGTTTTCATTTTGTTTCTCAAGAAAAGCACTTTTTGCTATGAAGAACGCAGTCAGGTTTGAATGTTTTCAGCTGTCCCAGCATGCGTCATGATGAAGTGGCTCGGCTGGTCACCAGTAGACACGTACTGATCTCCACTCACCCCAGGAAGAGTGAAGGCTGCAGAGACACATGAATACTACCTTACTTGAAATAAGTGCTATACAACATGAAGGAGAGGGAGCTGTCAGTGGTGGAAATACCTTCTGATTTCAAGAAATCTTTTGCACTTTGCCCCTGCCCTCTCTGAAACGAAGTCAGCGCTGTTTGAAGAGTGTGTGCCACCAGCCCTGACTTACTCAGAGGCCTCTGAAAGCAGAAAACCTCTGAGAAACTCGTTCCTACGAGGAAATTATTGGGTCTTAAGAGACTGTGGGAAAGCACTCATGTAAAACAGTGTGAGTGGGAGCCTGTGGATCAGGGGACAAAGAGGCGTCTGGTCTTGCCCAGCAAGCAGGACGTCTGGCAGCACTAGGTGAGGGGGCTGGGGAACCGAGCAGAGGCAGGGAATGGTGCAGGTAACTTTGAGGACAGTAGGCAAAAAAGACCCATGGCAGCATGATGGGGAGTGCTGCCAAAGGGAACGAGCATGTGCTTAGGGGGCTAACTGGGACTCCTTTAAAAGCGAGGGACAGTCCCTCTTCAGCGGCTGGTGCAGAAGAGGGTGGGTGGGTGGCTGGGTTGCTAAGGGGCCGAGTGGGTCGGTGCAGCCATCCTGCCACACCATCACAGAGTCCACTGAGAGAGACTGGCTCTGGCAGGCCAGAGTGCCACCCTGGAGCGAGCAAGGCCATTTCCAGTCATTGCTCCCTGCCCTTCCCTGGCTGCTCACCCGAATCCACCCCAACATTTCATGTCCCTGCCTGGCTGTTCTGCTCTAGCAGAGCTAAACTCCCTGTGCCATGTGTGTGCGGAGAGTACCCACTTCTGAAGAGTCCAGCTAACTCTGTTACAAGCTTTAATAATAATAAATTATGAGGAGAAAGGGGAGGATGCTCTGCTTTTATATTTATATAAATATGTACATGTGTATTTATATACATATAAAACAAAAGTTCTTTACCCTAATACCTGGTTTTTCTAGGTTCAGGGAAAGAAAACTTTGTTGAAATGGTCTTAGCAAAATGGACCTTTTTTCTCATTCCCTGATTTCAAAGAAAATGAGCAAGCTTTGTGGTGCCGGATGTGAACTATTTTTTTATTCTTTCTCTTACCCATCTTGGCTTATGGTGGTCACAAGCTGACCAGGATTCTTCTTTGTACTGCTTTTGTTAATTTTTGTTTTCCAAGTAAATTTTGTCACCTCGGATGCTTTATGGGAAAAGCTAATGTGCTATGTTGGCTTTTTTTCTGTTGTGATGGAAAAAAAAAGAGAAATGTGAACATGGAGCTTCATATGCTAGAGCTGGTAATTTTTCCTTGCTGGGTAGTATGTGCATCTCGGTGCTGAACTGGAATTACCAGCTCATTGCCTCAGAATGTCCAAGGGAACGAGTAGCTGCATTTGCTATAGCAATATGCTTCCTAAAACTAGCTCTGTTTCAGTGTTGACTGAAATTTGTTTGTTTGCATTTGTCTATTTTTAAATTTAAATTTATTCTTAATAATTTAAAATGGTATTTAATGTTCAGGTTTATGTGCTGTGCACAGAGGTCTGCTGCAAAGCAGCTCTTCTTGAAGCCCGTCTCTTTTCTAGAATAAACAATGCTGTGAAACCTCACACCGTGGCTGAATTGGCTTGGACTGATGGGTACAAACACGCGCAGGTGTGTGTCTGTGGTTATATACACAGCAGCCTTCAATCCTCCCCTCCAGCTAAGCTGGACTCACTGTCAGCTTTTTCCTGCCTTTACACTTTCCCTCTTGTTAGAAGTTAAGTTTGTTTCTGCGAGCGGCACGCTATGACGTGAGTCCACAGGCAGGAAAAATCCTGACGGATGAGGAAAGGCTTGGGCCAGGCCTTGTTTCCCTGGAAGCAACTTCTATCCTGGAAGAAGGCAAGGTGGGCACAAGGATGCTAAGGGCAACCTGGAGGGAGGGCTGGATTTTCTGGGCTCCCAGCTGATTTGTGCTGTTTCAACAAAATATATTTTTAATGTCCAGTGTAATTGTATTGTATATGGGCAGAAAGAGTGTTGTAAATATTATGTACAGTTTTTGTCTCCCCCTGAGATTTCCTGGTCATCTTTCATTGCTTCAGTTTGCTTTCTCTTCACAGCCACTGGAAACAGTCTAATTCCCTCTTGATATACTCTGTCTTAATTCTTTGAGCATTTTTTCAATGAATATAATTGTAGGCCAAGCTTACAGGATGTTGCTCTTCCTGGAGTTTAATGGTTTGAATCTCTTCCTGATTTAGCTCTTTCTAACCCTCCAGCTATCACCCTATTAACCGTACAAGGTTTGGGCCACGTACAGAATGATACATGTTGATGCTCATTAATTACTTTATAAGCCTATAAATTAAATATAATGGGGTTTGCTTATTAAGATTTTGTTGCCAGTGCATCCAGATGCATGCGTGTGTGTATATATAAACACATACACACAAAAAGTGCTGTCCCAGCTTGTCCAAACAAGGATAGAAGTGTAGTCAGTGCTTGAGGTTATACTCAGAAGAGTTTTGTCTGCAGCGTTCTTGAAAGTCTGTTATTGAAAACGGTAGTGATTACTCTGGGTGTGGATAGGCGGCTGTGGAAGAAGCTGTCCCATCCAGCCTCCCCTCTGTCCCAGTTGTGCATCCATACCCACTCAAGACAGATCAGCCCCCCCCCCACTCTGGGCTTGCCATAGGAGGTGCTCTTCTGAGGGTTTTCTGACCTGTTTCAGTCAAGATGAACCCAATTAAACCATTTCCACTGTTGGTGTTGCTGATCCAGCTTGCTTTGACTGAAATACAAGAGCCTCCATCAGCAAATCCAAGGGACAGTCACTCCTGGCAGAGGTGGAAGGAACATGCTATTGGCACTCGTTATTTCAGACTGGTAGCACCTGATGCTTCCACTGGCCCTGCTGGATCCAGGCAAAGATGCATGGCCATGGCCTAATTAGCGCTACGGCGGCTTTTATACCAGCATCTCCTTTCCAGGCTCCTTGCTACAGTACAGCTCAGCAATAAGCATTTACTCTTCCTAGGAGAAAACTTAACTGAAAAAGGTTTAGCCTCTCTCTCTCTTTTTCTCATTTTAATCTTGAGGGACTTCTACTAAATGCTATGTTTAACTCCTGAAAGTCTAAAAATCACTTTGAATTAGATCATACCATTTTGCAGGTTATTAGTCCACAAAGCAACCTAGTGCCTTAGGCTATCACTAATAGTATAGTTACATTTCTGAACCATCAAGGTACGCAAGGCAGTGACCATCCAAGGCATACTAAAGTGTATCTGTCACAGTCAGCTCATCTGGAGAGCCACTTCAAAAGCTGCCATTCAGCTCAGTAGAGAGGAGTCTGCCCAGCAGGGAGGAGGCATGTCCCCACACTTTGCAGAGCTGGACCCCACCTCTGCAGCTCCAGGACTTCAACAGTCCTGATGAAGAAGATCATGGGAAAAGTTACCCCAGTTTCTACAGAGCACCACAGCTTGTGTATATGAAAAAGGTGTGGGAGATGCTGCTCGGAGAGCTGACCCCTCATGCCCCTAGTCCCCTGTGAATTTTTATTTGTTTAAAATTTGTTTAATCTTTTCTAAGCAAGTTTTAACAGCAGATAGCATTTATAAAGCCTGACTTTTTCAGCAAACCGCAAGTGACCTTCACAGATACTTTGTAATCAATCTCTACATCTGAAAAAAAAAAAAAAACGTCCTTCTGACAATAGATTCTGGTTTGCTTCTCTAGAAAATCATTTTCAGCAGCTCCCTGAGACGGCCCTGGGGCAACCCACAGATAGCTGGGAGAAGCATGGCTTGTGTGATGCGACATCGTGACATGACGTTGCATGTCACACTCTCACAAACTACAGATTGTGTGTCCCCGTGCTTCATCTAACCCTGGATGTACTACTACTGGGACTCTTCAGCCAGACTTACAGTTAAATAGGTTTTGGACTGAGTTTGAAAGGGACACTGAGTCTGATGGCTTACAGGGTAGATCAGGCTTTAATAGAAATCAGTATGCAGATCCTTACGGGACGGGCTGGTTTTGCCTGTGTAGTGCAGTGCTGACTCTGACAACTTGTACCTGGCTCTGATACCTCCAAATACATCTGAACCTTAGTGGAGAATGGCAATTGCTGTGTGTCTACATATATGAATTATGTATGAATTACATATATTCAATATGTATATGTGTGTATATATATGTGTATATATATACATATATTCAATATGTATTCAATATACAATATCAATTACATATGAATTATGCGGGGGCTTGGATCATCCCCTAAACCACGAATGCCACAAGGGTTTCTTATGCCACCGGTCCACAGAACTCGTGCCAGCATATGCAAGTGCTGATGCTAAAAAAGGCAGGCACTCACTTTCAGTTGACCTCAGCTGTCAAGAGAAATCTGTCCTTTCGCACCTCCCTTATCCAGGTCACCACGGAGCAAAGCAAATGTTTGTGCGGCAGAACAAGTGGCTGGGGACAGCAGGAAGGCAACAGTGCCTTTTTTTGCCAGCAGTGCGGTCAACGCATTGGTGTGGCTACAACTTCAGTGTCACCTCTGTCCCTCTGCTTGAGTTCTGCTGAGCTGAGCCCAGGTGTGGCGCAGAGTCAGGGCAATAAACGATGGGATGTTTTTACAGCAGCTGGTTACCAGTGCCAGGTTGTGCACACAGAGTGGGGGGACAAGCCCAGGCTTCTGAAAATGGCTGCAAGTTCATATAAACTCCCTGTAACCAGAGGGTGTAGGGCCACAGATAACATGCCATGGGGAAATAATGTTGACTGTGTGGGGGTTTTTGCCATTATTGGCTTTATAAAGAGGATAGAAAAAATCCTGGGGTTTGTTTTTAAATCACCCATTTTTACAGAGGAAATTCCTCATTTTGTGCTACAAACTTCTAGATGCCTAGTAGAAATAAGGCAGATAAACATGGAAAGTAAAGTAGATTACTGTAGCAGAAAAGGAAACAGCTTTCACCAGAAAATTGTTTTAATTCAGATGTTTTGAAGCTGTATCTTAAGATGTGTGTAGCAAAAATATCAAAGCAAATATTTAGAAGCAAATTTCTCTTGGTGCCTTTAAACAAGAGCCAAGAGAGCTCCAGGGTCACATGTCTGAATCCTAAAAGATAGGCAAGAAGGGCAGCTGGGCCAACAAACTTGGATATTTCTTAGATTAAAATAAAAAGGCCTAAAATAATGTTTCAGTACAGTTTATAACAAAGGAAAACATGCAAGCCCATTTTCTTTTCCTCATTTGAAGCATGCATCATAATCCCATAGAAGTGTGGATTCTTACCTCCTAGCTGATCATGCTTCTAAAACCCTGTATTGCCCCAAGACATTGCGGCTAAGCTGCTTCTGGTACCTCTGATCCTGTGTGAACACAGTCCTGCACTCCCCCCTCCATGTCTGCCCACAACAGGGACAAGGAACGATCGTGCATCCTCTTGTGTTCTGAAAGTTAGCAAGAAGTGTTTAAACTCATAAGATAAAGTGAAGTTAAAAGTAACATTCTGTGTACAGAACTAAAATTCTCAATATTTATGTGAAGGGTGGGTAGAAGCCAGTGCAGAACAGGAATGTTACAGAGCAAATAAAGTCACAGTAGTTCTTAGCACCAAATTTTAGCTAAAATCGATTTATAAGTTTTGCGAGCCTAAAGCTTGCATTTTCACGTGCGAGTGACAAAACATGCACATCAGCCAGCTAACCAGGCATCCGATCATGCAGTAGACTTGCACATGGAAATGTTTTGCAGCCCAAAGTTTAGAGTCTAAAATTAACAATGTGCCCTTTGCATCAGCCTGTGTTGTGTAAACCATGATGTCCAGTGTTGAATTGTACAACTGCTACTTGCTTTGCTTCTGTAGTTACAGAGTCAATTTGTTGCTCCAGCGTGTCTCCTAAATGGATGTAATGATGGTCAACATCTTCAGAGACGCCGTAGCCTGAACGGCAAATGAGGAAAATGCATGTCCTCTTCAATAAAGGAGAATTTTGAAAGGAGAGGCTGGAAATAAGCATTTTGAAGTGCAGAAAATGAAAACCAGTTGCTAAAGGTTGTTTCTGATTTGTGACTCGGCACCAAATCTTGCCTCCCTCACTCATGATTTGCCAGTTCCTCATCTGTATGCACCTTCAGTGAAACCAGGGGGACAGCTCGGAGCAGGGTCCTCTTTCCTGTTGCGGTGGTGGAGTCTGGCCATTAGATGATGATGTGTGCAAGGGGCTTACTTGGGTAGTAGTCAGTGAATTTGACAAAATATGAACCATGATCTAGCACTTTGTTTACAGGCTCCATGTTTACAAATTGTGATTTCTGAGGCTCACGCTTTTACGTTTCCTGTATGAAAAGGGCAGCCCGTGTACAGATATTTATTATGTTTACCAGCGTTTCTGAATAGATTTTTTTTATAGTACATGGTTTTATGAAGTGTAATATTTTTATAGCAGAATTATGATCTTTGGACTTTCTATATTGTTACCTACAAGTGTTTGCAAATAAGCTCTTTGCTCCCTTTTTTCTGTGCACTGTGTCCAGTGTTGCTGCTGTTGCTGGCCTCAGCTGCTGTTGCCCCGCCATGACGTGGGCTGACGGTATTGTGAAACTGTGCAAACTAACTTCAAAGAGCTGTGATTGTGCTGAAGGGCTGGCTGCGTGCTGGGTCCCTCCCAGCAGGAGGGATGGGGAGCTATACTCTACCAGGGCAAGAGTTTACTGTGGATGGCCCCCGAGGAGAAGCCTCAGTGCCCACCTTTGTCTGTACTCCGCCATTTTGGCTTGGCATGCCCATCCTTTCCTTTCTTTATAAAGAAATAAAAAAAAAGGAAAAAAAAGGATACTGCTCGTTTTTGCCTAATTCCTTGCCAGTTCCCAAGCACGGGCCATGTTTGAATGTCATTTGTTGGTCACAGTAAAAGCACACAGTTCCCTCTTCAAATTATACCTGGAGCTGTTGCCTCTGTGCAGCCCGAATATTCAAACCTCTGCTTTGGGAAGCAACAAGTAAGCCTTTAACCCCTCATCACTCGGAGAGTTCACCCACCAGACAAATTTAGGATTTCACTGCCAGAGAAATGAGCGCTTTCACACAAGCTGCCTGGCACGGATTTCCCTTGCCCCTTAGAGATCTTCTGAGGTACAGTTCTTCTGGAAACTGCTGGCTGCTAGCCAGAGCCTTTTTTGCTTGCTGAACTTACTAGTGACCACAAAAGCAAAATCAATCTCCCCTACTTTGAGGGATTGGTTCTGCTTCTCTGGTGTTACCATGTCTGAGCCTGCACACCGTTACACTGGTGTTCATGTCTGTGGATTTCCATCAGCCCCAGCAGCATCGCAGAGGTGACGAGTCCGGTGCAGGCTCCCCATGGGAACAGCATGTGGTATCAGATATGGAGAAACTGCATGTGATTTGGGTCCAAGCAAGCATAACCAAGAAAACTCAGACTTCAAATATGTTACTCATAGGATTTCTGCTCTGACCATAGGTAGTCTCATGCTTCTGTTCTCCTGCCAGCTGCTCCTCTCTTCCTCCCACTTCTATCCTTCCTTTCTTTTCTCTGTCTTTGGGGTCCTTCCTCACTAGGACACACGTATGTCCCTCCTCACCCTCTTGCTCTGCACCCCAGCACCTTTTTTATTCCTTTTTTCCCTTACCAAGCTTCTGTCCTACAGGTCCATCTTGTGGTTTTTGTAGCCTCCTCTGGCAAGCAGGCCAATGCTTCCTTTACACCTGTCTTCATAGGCCCAGTGGTTAAAAAAGGAGTTTTTTCTGGAGAACCTTAATCATATACAAGAACATCCAAATGGGAAAACTGAGAGGAGAAAAAAGACAACCAGGCTTTCTCTTCCATCCCCTCTTCTAATTCCTCCTTTAACATGACCATGCTCAGGAATGAGCCAAGTTCAGTCACTGTTGGGCATACATTACTTTGCAGAGGACCTGGTTAGGAAGCCCTGTGGCACGCCAGGCCCTGGTCAGGCAGATGCAAGTCTTTCCCTCTGACCCCAGAAAATCAATAAATGAGATATCTAAGAAGAAGTCTTCCCAGAGAATGCTCAAGTGCCTGTTACAAGACACAGCCCTTTTGGGAAATCTGCATCAGGAACCGTCTTAAATCTCTGCACTTACTGATAAGTAACCAACGTTTTTCCCCTGCATGGAGCAAAACATATTTGTTAAAAAAAAAAAGAAAAGAAAAAGTAGCAAACAACTCCCCTCCCCCTTGTAATCCTGCTCTTTAGTCAACATTCTTAAGTCTTCTTACGTCTTCCTCCTGCTCTACCCCATTCCAGTTCACCTTTGGCTGCTTCACCCCCTTTTTGTCACCCACTTGTGTAACATGAGAATTGTCCTGAGGCTTGGAAAGTCTTGTTATATGTCTGAATAGCATCTTGTTCAAGGGCAGCATAGCTGCTGGCTGAGCACCACTACAGCAAGGCAAATAATAGGCAGTAACAATAATGGCTAATGACTGAAGATCACAAGAAGCAGAGATTTTTGCATTAGAAGTTATGAAGAAGTGGTAAAGACAAGGATTTTAGGTTATGCCCAGCTAGTCAGGTTAAACATAGATAACTTTGCGGTGCACTGGCTGCTATAAATGCTGTTCTCCTACTGTCTGGTTGCAAGATGGAAGAAGAGGATCTCTGTCCATTCATCCAGAGAGACTGGAGAGGTACTGTGGTGCTCTCACTGTTTTCTAAACAACCAAAGCTGGCCTGAGCTCAATTCCATTCTTTGTTGAGGAAATTAGTTTATAAAAAGGCTGATGAGTCACAGTCCGTGGTTTTTCTGAGTTGTTTTTTTGGCTTGGCACACTTTTGCCGAATTGATTCTTCCTGTCCTTCAGGTTCTGCAGTCACTGGTAGAAATAGCCACAGTTGAAAAGCCTCACACTTTCCCTACTGTAGAAAGCAGGCTTCAATTTTAATGGTCATCTCCTTGCTAAGACATGCAAATGAAGTCAGTGATTTCCAGTGCATTTACCCAGACTTTCCAGTTGTCACATTATTGTCTGACCTCTCTATTGTAAACTCTGTTATAATCAGTTACTTGCTTTACTTATCCTTTCAGGCTAGCTGCTTCTCCAACAGGACAGTCAGTGTGAAGCATGAAGGTCTGTTTTACCTCAACATTTGACTTAGACAAGTGGGTGGATTTCAGATATGAATCTTCACTAACTGCTACTATCCACATTGACCTCAACTGAATTGGACACAGTGGTGAGATGATCCCCTAATGTCTGTAACCATGTCCCCGTGAAGTCAGAACCAGCATACTAAGAAAATAATGTTATTGAATTTAAGCACATGAGACTTCCTAGAGGCCTAAATTTATTTCACCTGTTAGTACGAAAACAATTTAGCCCTTAGGAACATTAGCTGTTACAAAGGAGCCTTAAACAAAGGAGCCTTAAACACAGAGAACAGAAACAACCTGCATTTCACTTCAGAGAAGTGACAAGAATGACCTGTCAGCTTTTAAACACTCTTGACAGTGCTGATCTTTTGCTATTGGGACTTCTGGTCTCACTTCAACCACCAGTCTGCTGCCATCTGTTACACTCTAAGTGGAGCTGCACATCAACTATGGGGCTGCGGCCATTGTATTGGGTCTGTGGACTAATACACGCAGGTAAAAACTCTGTTCAGGCATGAACAACATGCTCCTCGATGTGTGCTTTGATGGGCAGGAATGAAGTGGAATACACAGCTCAGATGTATGCATGCTTTTGGCCCAGGCAAAAAAAGTGCACGTTCAGCTGAGCAAAGGTGAGGATTATTTATTCTGTGATTTGGGTGCAAATTTGTTATTACTCTCTCAAGCCCAGGAATAACAGTAACCTTCTGTGAAGCTCATGTCAGATATCTAACATGCACATTCACACAACTTGCACAATTCCCAGTTCCAGGAAGTCTCCAAGTGCCCCCCCCCCCATGTGCTTCTACCATCAGATAGTCTGTGAGGAAAAATACAGTGCTGGCATTTGAACCAGGGTGAATTATATATTAGTACATCCACCAACACATGCAGAAATCATTGGTCTTACACTAATGTGACTTTTAAACTTGGTATGTTTTTATACCGTTTATAGTAATTCGAATTAAGAATACCTCTGCCATGGTGCAGTCAACAGCTAAAAACTCAGTCTGAAACAGGCTCCCTCAGTCACAGAAGCTTTCTTCCAGATTATGCTTCATTTCAAGTAGGATGCCTAACTGGGGAAGTTCCATTGCCATTGGCCATATCCTGTGCTTAAATCCCAGTGCTTCAATTGCCTTTTCAGTCAATATCATCAACAGGCACTTGATGCTCTTAAAAATCGATCTATAAGAGTTATGGTAAAAGCCTCACCAATGTAACTGGAAGCTTCATCCCTGGCTTCTAAAGGAAACTGGAAGAAGAGATTAGGCATTATATGTTAAAGGTAAGAAAATGTCATGCAAAACCCACCATTCAGGTCTCAAGTGCCATTTTTAAAATGCACTAATATCACTGAATATATTTAAAGGGTTCAGAGTTCAGATGCAGGGAAAAACACAAAACGCCTGCCATGGAGATGATTAAAGACCCTGATCTGTTCAGCTCAGCCTGGAGATGACCAGGAGGCAATTTGATTATTGCCTACAAAAATCTTCACAGGGAGAAAAATTCCACGTTCTGGAAGCACAGAGAGCCAGTCCGGAGCACAAAACCAGGCAAATGTCTGGGTGCAAAATCCACACTGCTGCAGAATGGAAATAAGGTAGCTGTAGTTTTAAAAGTGAGGCAGGCTACTCATTGGAACAAAAATATGGAAGGAGAAAAGGGGTTTGCTGTTCCTCTCAGTGGCTTTCAGTAGATACACCTTAGCACACAAAAGGTTACACAAAAGGTTAGTACAGAAGCAAGTGGATGACTTCAATAGTCTGCAGTAATCTGGAAATCAATGTAAATGCTATGATGGTCTCTTTTGGCCTCAAGTATGACATGCATTCATATCGCACTACCACAAGTAATCAGCACCAAGTGAACAGATCAGGTCCCCATGGGATTTTATGGCTGAGCTTCAAAGATTAATTCAAACATTTTTAGGTCACAAATAATAGGAATAATCATCTTTCTCTGTTTAAATCTCTATCTTTACTATGGTACATTGGGCAGCCTTTGCTGTCTTTGACAATATAGACTATCCCTCTGAAATTTTGGGATAATGTTAATGTTTTTTTGGATATTTTGTTATTGTTTGGATATTTTGTTAATGTTTTTTTTGGTTATTTTGGGATAATGTTAATGTTTTTGGGGTAATGTTAATTTAGAACACTGTTTCACAGCATTGGTGCAATATGGTTAAAACTTGTAGCAAGACTGGGGGTAAATGGTGCTCCCCCAAAAAAGTAAAAAACTCACTGCCTAAAAAACCAAAATAAGTTACAATAGCATTAGTAGTGCACTAGTCCTGTGAACCACAGGAGGGCCTTAAACAAATAGATGTCAGACATGAGGGAAACCTTCCAGTACAAAGAGATAAAGGCAGCTTTAATCTTGAATAAGGTATCCAATTAGAATTAAAAGGTGTTTAAAAGCAAGTTAAAATTAGACTACAAAACCTTGCATTCTAAATTTACAAAGCCTGGAGCTGAGTGATAACTTGTGAAATGTCTGACTTCATGCAAATTTTGCATATCTGGAAGATATCCCCCAAGGCAGGTAGACAGAGAGGCTGCAAGATTCTAATCCCGGTATCCTGGGTATTAAAAAAAAAAGGAAAGGAAGAAAGGAAGTAAATAGTCAATAGTCTTCATATCAGTGCACAGTGACAGTGAAAGAGGGAGCTTCTGTAGGGAAAACACCACTCCATCTCACCTACACACAAAGCTTCAAGATTGTATATGTTAGCAAGTCCCATAAGAATTATTTTTGGTAAATCTTAAAAAATCCTAACCAGTCCTAAATACTAGAGATGACACCTAGCGAGAGTTGTTCCACCTCTGTGACAAACGTTGCTGGAGCAGTTGCCCTGCAGTGCAGTGTCAGAGATTTTTGCAGAGCAGCCACTCAGCATGGAAGTGCTGCACAGCCACCCCCACCAGTGTGCCCTACTGTGGGGTGATGGTCTCTCCTTGTAGCCCAAAGAGCCTTAAATAGCCTACACAGTTGGAAACTTTTGTCACTCTCCTGCGAGATGGGATGTGTGCGTTTGACCAACACCAGCCTGAAGAAGGAGCTGGTGTTCCCTGCACCACAGAGAAGAAGGATCTGCTGTCAGCAGGTTGTAAAAATCTACTGCTGGGCAGCCTTCAGGAGGGGGACGCTGAGAAGAAAGAAGCACTGAAGTCACAGGGTGGTGTCATGATAAGGGCATTCCTCTGCCCCAAATTTCCTCTTGGTTAGATTTTGTTGAGCTTCCTGCTCAGTGTGAAAGGTTTGGCTCCTGCACTAGCTTCACACGGCGAAGCCAGGCGTGCAGGACAGCTGCTGCAGTCTGCTCTGAGTACCAAGGATCAGTATCTAGGTATTGCATGGCTTTTGAGTGTAACCTTTTGTATTTAATTTATAAGGCTCTCAGCATAAAAAACAAGGCATCTCTTTATAGTCCTTGTGAAATGAAGCTGCAGCATCACCACCAAATATTAATGTTTTTGGAAAGATCAGTACCCATACAAAAAATGACATCAGATGTCTGTGGGATACAAGATTTAGTGTCTTTCTGGTAAGAAAAGGACCCATGCTACAGAGTTTGGAGGCTCTCTAGAACCACCCATCTCACTTTTGCACATGCACATTTGGGTACATGTGTCTTTTTTTAAAAGTATACACACTTGAATCAGTACTTTTTTTTCCGTTAGACCTTGTATAAACCTAAATGACTCCCTGTGGAGTCCTGAATGGCCTTGCAGAAGTCCACCAGGACCTATTGTTTATTTCACTTTGATCCCAGTAGCTTTGGAAAGGACTTTGGCATGTTTATCTTCAAGTTACTCATCTTGTATGTCCATGGTTTGTTTATCCACTGTAGTCTACTGAAATTTCCCCCCTTTTTTCTAGCCTTTTAAAGAAATAGGCCAAAGGTGATTTCAGGTTCCCTATCTGGATATGCATCACCAATTCGATCAAAGACAACCTTTGGCTTCCTCTCATAAGTTAGTGGCATCCTAGATACTGTCTTGCTCTCACAGTTCACCAGTGAGAGAAATCTCAATCTATCAAGCAAAAAATTGACCCTAACTTAAGTGGATTTCAAACCACCAAGGATACTGTAATTAGGCCAAAGTGAGCCCTGGTATAATGATGCCTTTCTGTCTCAAGCGTGCTAACCTGCTTTTTTTCCTAAATCAAGCCTACCAATATTTATGTTCAAGGTTTTCTGGTGGCAGTAGTTGGGATACTTGTTCTTTAACAGGGGAAGGGCTAGAAGAGGAGAGAAACACAGAATTGTACTTTTTTAACAGGAATGACCCCCCACTCCTGGCCATTCTCCAGCCTCACTTGAGTTATTTAGGCTAAGGAGAGCCAAGGTACTGGGAAACAGCATATTTAAATACAGCAAGTGAATTTATTAGCAGCGTAACATACTGGGAGCCTATATTTTTATCATGTTCTACTAAGTTTATATTTATTCAGTTCAGTAAAGGTCCACGAGTCCTTAGGAAAGGATTACATAGCCTAAATGATTGTCATTTATTAACAATGCTTCTCAACTTTGACCCCTTCACTTTCTGCCATCAGTCAGTACCCTGATTTTAGACTCCTCCTTACAACCTGTGGGATATTTTTATTGGATAAAATACTTTAAGAAGGACATAGAAATCTTGGGAGAAAACACGTGACTAGTTCTCCTCATGAAATACAAGTGTTTCCGCAAACGCTTTGCAAGGCAGTAATGGAGGAAGGAAACCTCTTCACAATCTTACTTGAGAGGTTCATGCCACATCATTGATACTCCTTCCTCAGAAAAAGGAAGTACTGTTATTTTTAAAATAGAATAGAATAATATTTCTACATTTTTTTTAATCCTGTTGGATTCATCACCAAGGCAGGATTTCCATAATGAGGAAACTAACTCTGCTTTGCAGCCCGGTTTGACACCTTCTAGAAGGTGCAGCCTACCAACTGAGCACTATGAGTCCTCCTGCTCTGCTTCTCCAGACATGGTAATTACAGTGATGAAGTGATTATATGTCATTTAACTGTAAAATAAGATTTTCCTAACGGAGTGAAAGAGGATAATTTTGCAAGGCAGTGTTACAAGAAGAGTTCTCTTACCCCAGTTGACCCAATTTAGCAATATAAAGTACAGAGTACACCTGACTGAACAAGCAGCCCTCATCCCTTCCTTCCCAAACACAAGATAATCATCAACAATTGCTTCAAGGATACCAGCAGTGCAGTGGTGCGCTACTAGAAACAGCAGTTTGGTGCTGCTTCTCACATGGAAGTAGGGGCATGATTTTAAAAAAAATGACCATTTATTATCATAATTTCTTTACTTAAGAAAAGAGAATTTTCTAATTTAAAAAACAAATACTGTTATAAAGGTCCATTTTTAAATAGTAATCACTATACACTTGTAGCCCGGCACCTGTATCTACATTACCAACTGGAAGCACAAGTAACCTGTGAATAAACCTGTGAATAAATGGGACATTTTCTCCGTATCATAAAAAACTGATTTATTCTAAACAGCCCTAGGGATATAGGTTTATATTTAAAAATAGAATCTAAA
The DNA here is from genome assembly GCF_964106895.1 of Numenius arquata. Lineage (NCBI taxonomy): Eukaryota > Metazoa > Chordata > Aves > Charadriiformes > Scolopacidae > Numenius > Numenius arquata. The sequence goes on along the minus strand of NC_133577.1, from coordinate 18,872,080 downwards.
ATTATCTCATTTGAAGCATTATTAAATAAGTAAACTGAGAGAGAAGCTTCAGCCCAGAAAAATATCTTACAACACTTAAAATCAATTCAGTCTTCATTACAGTAAAAGCACAGGTGGATATAGCCATCACTGCTACACATATTTCAGCATGAAGTTAGCTTGAGTAATTTCAGCTGCAATTTTGGCTGTATGTTTTATCATGTGTGACTAACTGAGGACCCAGAGCAGCCTCATCACGGAAAAGACACATCCTGGGGCTGCCCCAAGGCTTGGCTGCAGCATGCACATGCTTCATCTTCAGCCATTTGGCTTTTAGGAAAAAAATTCCCACGAGAAAACTTGCCCTAAAGAATTGCTGTACTATAAGCTTAAGTAAGGGAAAATATTGTTTTGGGGTGGTTTGTTTGTTTGTTTGTTTGGGTTGGTTTTGATTTTCTCCCACTCCCTCTAGCAGGGTCAGTCTGGCAGTCAGCCCAGCAGTGGGGGGCTGCTCCCACCCTTGAGCAGTGGCCTCTAGCTCATCCAGGATGCTTCCCAGCCATGAAGAAAAAGCACTTACGCAGCCTTTCTGCAAACCCAGCTGCCACTCTGCCAGTGTTGTACTCTGCTTCCCCTTGTCTATTCAACTTTAGACATTATATGCTTTTCACAGCACAAGACTGTTTTCTATGCGCATATGATAGAAAACATGTTAGAGCCAGAGTTGTGTGATTCCCACCTATATAGTTCAGAATAACAGGAATAACTACGCTAATAACAGCTTCAAGCATTCAGGCCCGCCCAACTGTAATCTAATGGTGACAGACAGGTCTTTCTGCACGTAAGGCAGGGAAAAACAGTGATAATTGCAACAATTTTCTGGAAAGCTTGTCTTCTACACTGACAAAATACTTTCTTTTTCCTTTGTTGTAGGTAGCACCCCTTGCTTCAGTTCCTGCTGCCCAGCTGTTGCTTGGCTTGCCAACAGTAATTGTTAATCACAGTAGCTGCTAATTCGCCAATATTTATGTCTCAGCAATCCGATTTTTTTCCAGATCCATTTTGCTTCTATCTTACTTTTCACTTCTTGACTTTGTGCATTATGATTCCTACATCATAGTGTTCCTTTGGTCATTAATAGAGGAGGGTCTGTCTTTTTCATGTGTTTCTATAACTATTACACCATTGTCTTATTTGCAGGTCCTCAGCTGGAAAGAAATGTTTTTATTTTGATGCTTGATCCTACTCCAGATCCTACTGAGAGCTGCAGACGACGAAATGCCTCTAGTTCCATAATGTAATAATTTATCCTAATTGATCAGGTTTTACAGAAACTATTAATCTCGTAAATGATATATGCTGATTTTATGCAATAGTGTGCCAGCTCCACTGTCAGTGTGAGAACTGTTACCTGATAGGTGCTGTATTTTTCAGCACTGAGAAAAGTATTTCTGCATTTTGGAAAATATTTTCTAAAATGAGATATAGCTCCTTCTAGAGTGATTTAGTTGTTACAAATTTGTTTCAGTTTTCTTTAGACTAATACTAAATTCATATTTCTATTAGGATGTCTCTGAAACATCAGGGCTGAGCATGCACTTTACAGAGATTATTCATTATTTATATATGGCAGTTTCCTGAGTTAGCATTCTCAAATGTTCAGTCTACCTACTTCTGTATGCTCCACACGGAATAAAACTCCTCAAGCATCATGCCAGCACATAGGGATAATGTATCTGTAATCAAAGATGCAAAGATAAATGCAAGTGTCACATCCAGCTGTGCTCTTGCTTGGCTCCTTCTGATATTGCAGGCTGATTAAATGTCATAGTCAATGGCTCTAGTCAATCTTGTCTACCTGCCAGATGATTTGTGACCTCTTTAATGAACAGATTCATTACAAGGTCTAAGAAAACTGTCTATGCAATACATCTTTTCTTCACATTTTTCTGCAACTTCAGATCTACCACAGCAGGGAAATAATAACTACGTCAGTCCTGAAGTCACAGTTTCTTGAACAGCTTGTTTAATTCTTGTTCCCCTGCCTGTCACGCAACACTCCAAATAATGTTTTCCTGCAATTCCTTTCACAGCTGGGAAAAGGCACCATCATTTTCCCCTGCAGATGTTTGTTAACAGTTATGTGAGATACATCTTTTAGGACTGACTTAATGTATTATGCTAGAAGCACAACTACTGCATAGCACTAGTAGATTGTTCCTCAATGTCCATAACACATTTTTCTTCACTGCTTTTATTGCCAGGCAGCTAGTAGATTCCCCTCTCCTTGAGAGGGCCATGCCACCATGTATGTGCCTGCAAAGGCACGTCAAGAGGAAGAAAGAGATGCCCTAAAATGGATGGGGCTTTGAGCAACCTGGTCTAGTGGGAGGTGTCCCTGCCCATGGCAGGAGGGGTTGGAAATCAATGATCTTTAAGGTCCCTTCCAACTCTAACCAGTCTATGATTCTATGATTCTAAAAGGAGAAAAATTGCAGGCCGCTTTACTCAGCAGCTCGATCTGCATCTGTGGAGGTCAAGAAGAGCTGGTTCCCGAGCCACAGTTCTCAGATGAGGAGAAAAGGAAGGGCCATACCTCCCTGCAGCCGGGAAGGCCACCTCTGCCACCCTTTCATGGTTTAACCCCAGCTGGCAACCAAGCACCATGCAGCTGCTCACTCATTTCGTCTCACAGCGGAATGGGGAAGAGAACCGGAAGGGTAAAAGTGAGAAAACTCATGTGTCGAGATGAAGACAGTTTAATAAGTAAAGCAAAAGCCACGCACAAAAGCAAAGCAAATCAAGGATTTTACTCACTACTCCTCACCGGCAGGCAGGTGTTCCTCCATCTCCAGGAAAGCAGGGCTCCATCACACATAACGGTTTCTTCAGAACACAAACACCATCACTCTGAACGTCCCCCCTTTCTTTTCCCCCCAGCTTTATATACTGAGCATGATGTCATATGGCATGGAATATCCCTTTGCTCAGTTGGGGTCAGCTGTCCTGGCTGTGTCTACTGCCCGTTTCTTGTGCACTCCCAGCCTTCTCGCTGGTGGGGTGGTGTGAGGAGCAGAAAAGGCCTTGACTACTTAGCAACAACCAAAAATATCAGTACGCTACCAACATCACTCTCATCCCAAATCCAAAACATAGCACTGTACCAGCTGCTAGTAAGAAAGTTAATGCTATCCCAACTGAAACCATGATGCACCCCCGCACACAAATATGGGGAATGTGAGATATAGAGACTATTTTGTGAGCGAGATACTATTCATTTGCTAAACAGACCCATCATCCAACAGCTCACCTCCTCCCTGAAACAAATCCAAGATACTGTGAAAAATTACTAAGTCTCACCCATCCCTGGCTACCTTATGTATGTGTCCTTGTGGACAAATATGCCAGCGCTAGGTGTGCTAGCACTGAAGATTTGTGGAACCAAGGAAGAAAGAGACAGGGATGCTCTCCCCCATTCCCACGGCTGCAGGTAGCAGTTCAGGAGAGCAGAGATGTGTGCTGGCAGCAAGGGATGATGCAGGAATGGTATTTACAGAAACCCTGTCATTAGAGAGTGTCCCACATAGAGGAACTACTGGACAATCCCAGAGTCTACCTGCTAAAAACAAGGAAGGGAATCCAAGCACACCAGCTTGCTAATCTAGTGAGGAAGAGTTTAAAGTAAAGATGGGCAGTAACAAAAGTCAGTGAGTCAGTTAAAAAAGTAGTGACCTGGCCAAAGGCTGAGGGGAAACAAGGAGAATAACTGGTCAGCCTAATAAACTTCAGAGGCTTCTCCTTGCAGAGGTCAGAAGTACATGGCTAACCAGAAACAAATGAAAGCAATGGGAATTCCAGGAAGACATTCCAGGAAATGGCAGTTAGGGTTTTTGTGAAGATAATCTAAGGGATAAAAGATCGCAGGGGATCTGTCTGTTTGAAAACCGAACCAGCTACAATTACTTGTTCTGATTAGAAGAAACATAGGAGCCATCCTCAGACATAAATAGCTTGGCTTATGTCCTAATGACCTAAAAATCAGAAGGGAAAATACAGTAAACAGACAAAAGGACAGATGATAGATGAAAATAAAGAAATGGTGTCCACCTGCAGATAACAGAATCAGAAAGGTTGAAGCACAAAAATCAGTTTCAACTACCATGGGACATAAAGGACAACTAGAGAAGTTTGATAAAAGCATTAGAAATTAAAATAAAGCAAAGGAAATTGCAGTCATTAAATACTGCAGAAAGAGCTCATAACAGGTATAGGCAGAAGTATGGTAATAAAAACTCAAAATAGCTCTAAGTTCAGTGAGAAAAATGGATAGAAGCATAGTTCAGACCAGGAAAAGAACAGGTGAAATATGTCTTAGAAAAAATGTGTGGCAGGACATGAAACTTGCTTTGAGGTCCACCAAGCCCTAGCAGAAGCAGTTTGAGATCATCAGTGATTATCCTGCAGCTCATGGAGAGGACAGGGCAGTCCAGCACTGGAAAAGAGCACGTGTCTGAAGACAACAACCAGAAAGTTATGTCAAACGGCCTAATTCTGACATAAAAAAAATATGCTAGAATAACTTATTAAACAATCAGTTAATGTTCACTCAGGGAACAACATGCTTAAAAGCACCTCTAACATGGATTTGTCAAGAGCAACTCATGTCAAATGCAATCTAATTTCTCTATTGAACAGGCTAAGGGGATAAAAGGGAAGCTGTGAATGTGATAAATTAAGAGACTCTTTAGTACAGCTTTCGATATCCTTACAAGAAGCCTAAAAAATAGTATGCAAATAAAACCACTATAAATACACACAGAACTGCAGCAAAAGCAAACCTCAAATCCTTGCTAGCTGCTTTTGTTGTATAACTGGTAGAACCTGTCATGTGTGACTGGTTTCTTCTGGGCACATTTCTAGTTAATGATTTTTTGATTAACTACTTCAAAAACAAAGTGGGATACTCTCAAAATTAGAGAAGGGCACTGCACTGCTGGTAAGGCTTTGACTGAGACATGACGACCCTTGTTGGAGCTAATGCCTTAAGAAAGCTGTGAACAAAAATGGAGTAAGCAAAAGATTAAAAGATTTAACAGGCACAGCCCGTAAAAAAAAGCTGAAAGAATTTGTTTACTTCAGGAAGAAAGACTAAAGAACGACGCCTTCCAATGCAGACAGAAGATTACTTTTTTTTCTCCATACAAAGAGTAAAGAAAAAAATTGATGAATATTCATTAAGGAAAAATAAGGCTATATTTTTAGGTAAAACTGTAGCTGTAATCTTAATGACTGAGGCTGATCATACAAGATATGTGGAATCCCACTATGTGAGATTTTGTTTGAACATACAGAATTGATTTCCGCAAGACCTTCCTTCTGTTGGTGCAAGTTGAAACAATTGGAATAAATGATTCTTTGAGACCTTGTTCAGATTTGCATTGCTGCTTTTAAATGAGTCTAAATCATCCACACAGATATGTTGGACTACATTTTGGGTTTTCATAATGCAGTACACCAAGGGGATTAAAACTCTTTCTCCCACACAGCAAAGCCAGGGGTGGTTGTGGGGTGTCAAAACATATGCTGCAGATACAGAAAAAGGCGAGCATGTGTATACACACTGCTTTTCCTGAAACCTGCTGCACTCCAAGCAAGCAATCGGGGAAGAGGGTACAGGGCTCTTACTCTTACTTTTTCTTTTTTGTTGTTTTTTTTTTTTTCCCTGAGATCCTGCAGGGAAGAGGAGGGAAGCAGAAGGAACGAAGCAACTGTGGCCTCCAGGGCTTCTTGCAGCATATACCTATGCCCCAGGTTGCACTCTCAGCCCAGTTCTGGGCTGTAAATACTGAGGCTGCAAGTCTTTGGAAAGCAGAGATAAACATCCATTTTCATTATCTCTAGTGCACTGAGCAAAGATAAAAGACGTTGTTCACATATAGGTATTTGTTTATATGCCCGAATTTTATGGAGATGGTATTAGCAGGGTTAGAGTTTATCTTTCCTTCTAAGTAACTTCTGCTCAGGTATGAAATAGAAAGTGCTGGTGAGAAATGGGATCTTAGACCAGTCCAGGTACAGAGGGAAAGGCTGAACTGTGCAGTGCGCTGTCATAACTCTGTACTCCTAGCTCCAGAGATTCGAAGTCCATAAATTGGGCTCTTAAAACCTCCGATTTTAAAAAAATCACTGAAACAATTATGGGGCCTCTTATCCTGCTTTATGTGCCACTGCGATACATTAGGCTGTCTTCAGTCATCTCAGCCGCCGTGGTGACAGTGAAGAGGAAACAGTGACTCGCTCATTTGCCTCTCGAGGGCTCCCGGTGAAGGCAAAGAGCGACGCAGACGGGTCCAGCCCGCCGCCGGAGTGTCAGCAGCCGCCACGGCCGCTCCCTCCCCCGCCGGCCCTCCTCTCGCCCTGCCCTCAGGGATTCAAAAGCCGGGGTCGGCGCCGCTCGGCACCGGCCCTCAGCAGGCTCCGGCCCGACCCAGGGCGGGGACAACTCTCAGGGCCCTCCGACCGCACACCGCTCACACCCCTCTCACCCCTCAGACCCCTCTCTCCCCGCCCGCGGCCGTTACCCGCCCAGCCCCACTGCCACCCCTGACACGCGCCACTCGAGGCGGGGCGGAGCCAGACACCGCGCGAGGCGGGACGCGCCCCGCGGCGGCCAATGAGAAGCCACCAGCCGCCACACTGCAGCCAATTGCGGCTCGGAGAGTCGCCGCGCGGTTGTCCCCTGGGCGCTGCGGGGGAATGCCGGCAGCTCCGCCGTTGGCGACCCTCCTCCTCGCGTTTTTGCGACAGTTTCCCCCCCTCCTCCCTCCGCCTTGCTTTACGGCACGCTGCCTTTCCCCCTCCCCGTGACCACCGCCCCGCTTTCGGGGCCCGGGCGGAGGGAGGCGGGGCCGCCGCGGCCAATGGGCGCCGCGAGCGCCGTGGTGACGGAGGGGGCGGTGGCGCGGGCGCTGCCGTAAAGCGGGAGCCGGGCGGCGGCGCGGGGGAGTTGTCACCGGCGCCGGTGGCGGCAGCGTGCGAGGCGGGTAGCGAGCGCTGGCTGCCGCCGAGAGCCGCCATGGCGGGAGCGCTGGCCCGCAAGGCCGCGGACTATGTGCGCAGCAAGGAGTTCAGGGACTACCTGATGAGGTGAGCGCGGGGCGGGGGTCGCCGCCAGCCGCCGCGCCCTCAGCCGCCGGTGCCGGTCCCGGTCCCGCCTCGGGCGGCGGCGACCGGCGTCCCTTCACTGACGCTCGGTCTCCGTTTGACCTCTGCTGTGCTCGGCTTCGCCGGGGGCTGGGCAGGGGGAGGAGGGAGCCGGGAGGGAGCGGGCGAGGAGGAAGGCGAAGCCGGCTCGGAGGTGCCAAGGGAGGAAGGTGGTCGCGGGGAAGGGGGGGACGGTGAGACCCACCGTGCCGTCGGCCCGTCCTGCAGAGGCTGTCGGGGTTGTCCGCCCTGTCTGTCGCGTCTCCCGCCCGCCCCACCCCACCCCAGGCCGGGGGGACCCGGCTTGACCTTGAAGCGGAGCGACGCGGTTTGGAACTGCGGCGGCAGCTGCGCTTCTGCGTCCGCCGTGCGTGTGCGTGACCTTGCTTCGCCCGGCTGCGAAACCCGGCGGCTCCTTGCCCGGCGGCGAGCAGCCCCTCGTCTGGCAGGTGTCGGCGGGCACAGGAGGCGGGGGCAGAGGCCCCGTAGTAAGAGCAGAAAGAGCTTTGCTTGGCTGTGGGTGGAAGCGGGCTTGTTAACAGATGCAGTCTTAACACCACTTACACATCCTCAGAGATTTTAAATGGGTACTTTTTTTTTTTCAGAGGCTTGTTAAAGCCTCACTTTCATGGGGATGTGGTGTAAGTCACCTCCCAGACAGCTCAGTGCTTCTGTCAAGCTTCATTTTGTGTGCTGTGGTAAGGGGTATGGCACCTTGAGCTTAAGTCACAAGAATGTCTTAAAGATACGATTGCAGCATACTTGCTTAAATCTGGTTGAACTGCTGTATAGGCACTGTCTCAAGTAGGCAGGCTGAAGGCTTCTTGGCTGACAAGCAGTTTGATGAAACTAAACAAATAAAGATGGGCTCTTCTAATAAAGGTGGTTGAACAACTTTTCGCTATAGCTGTTGTTTGCTGTCCTACCTACATCTATTGCAACTGATGTTTGATGTTGAGCAAGCATGTAGGAGGATGTCTCTTTCTCTGAGAAACTTAGTCTTTGTTAAAGTAGCAGGAGATGGTGTAAGCCCGCATGGAAGAGGGATTGTAATATAAAGGCTCAGTAAGCAGAAGGGTTTGTTTGACGTTTGCAAAATCAAGTGCCACAGAAACAGTGGGGCAAAGGGATGAGTAAAATACAAGGAAGAAAGTATCCTTGAAACAAAACAAAGGAAGGTCAGAGCAGGCTTCCACGTGGATTCCTTTTGAAAGTCTTGGAAGATACTGTGAAAGCTTGATAGATGCATTTCAACGTGAACATTTAGTTAATTGTGCTAGAATTCATGGGAAGCATGTAAAACAGCAGCCTGCTTCTTAACTAGAAAAACAAACAAAAATCCAGAAAAGGTAGCACCTGTTTCCTAATACCACCACAGTTACTTGATGGAAGTATCTCTTCCCTTCCCAAAGACTGAAAAGGTAGTTGAAATAAGCCTTGTCATCTGCATTTTGTCCTAATTCTAGTCTTGAAATAAGCTATCCAAAAAGAGCATTCCACGAGGTTCTTGCTTTGTGATATGAGCTCTGCCTTGTTATCTACAAATAAATATGCTTATTTATATTTCTGTTACTTGGTGTGTCATGAAAGGCTGAAGTCAGTTCCTCCATCTGGTATGGCCTTTCAGCTTTGTTTCTTGCTTATTAAGAGATGAGTGTCTAAGTTGTTGGCTTGAGTTTAAAATTTAGATTAGCAGTCACCAGACTGTAGTCTTCTCCATAGGAGAAATGGAGTGTGTGTAATTTAGAGCTGTATCTCTTTACATTCCTTCCTGAAGGCTCTTGTTCCCCGAGACTGCAGGACTTGGGGCTGAAGAAGATTCCCTTCTTGCCTTGCTCAGAGCAGGAATTTCCTCAAAGCTCTGAGACTGGTATCTGTTCTAGAAATCAGCGTCTAATTACTGCAGTGAAGCAAGGCTTTGTAAGTGTGAAACTTGTTTGTGGGAAACGATGAGTTAGATATTGTTTGTGATACCAGTGCTGTGTTTTAAATTACTTGATTCTAAGTAGAATAACTAAAATTACCCAAAGTGGTGGAATTGAGTGTCCCATTATTATGGCTTGGGGCAGTCAAAACTTGCAGACATCTATCAGAATAAGTAGTTTCAGTTTCAGCTTCATAACTTGAAAACATGAAAGCAAGCATAATGAATGCATGCTGCTTTTCTCAGGTGGATTTATCTGGCGTTAGAATTGCATTATGTCATGGATTAGCTTTTGGATCTTGCACAAAGAAACAAGATAAATTACTTTTTAAACTGTCATTAATAATTAAATGTTCTGCCAGTTTCACATCTGGCTTCCTTCAAGCAGTGATTAATAGGCATCTGAATAACTGTAAATCATTTGAGTATAGATGTACCCTAACCATCTCTTAATGTTTTAAGGTAAGCATAGTAAGAATGTAAGCTGTAGGTAGACTTTTCCTGCTTCTTGCAAAAAGCAGCAGTAATATTAACTTAAAACTATCTTCTTGGCGTATAAAAGCTTGGTAGCTCTATACATTGTGAACCTGAAGTTGCATTTTTTTCTGTAGATCATAAAAATGTCAGCTATCACTAAAGTTGTATTATATAAGCCACTAATAGTAGGCAACTGAGTCCTCTTACTTCCTATCCTAAATATTTAAAACAATATCTTCTGGAAAACATCCAGTAAAACAGCTTTCCTCTTCTCTTGAGAGAGAAAACGTATAGGCTGCTATGGACAAGCTCTGGCATCTTCTTGTGGTAGAAGCCTAGATTACTTTAGTTGCATAATGAATCCCAAGGAGTCCCAAAATCTTTTGGTAATAGAAAAAACAAGCATGGAGACTGCCATCTTTTGGGGCACTTCTGAAATGTCTCTTCCTGATGACTCAGCAGTAATGCAAATACAGTGACTTTGTTAACGTAGATGGCTTTGATATAAATAGATCATTCCTTGAGCACTTATGTTGACGTAAGCTGTCTAGGACCTTTCTTTTAATTGAAATGAACTTTAAAAGTGGCAACATCAGTAGTGTAACTAGAATTAGCTGATCTTCAGTTCTCCTCATTAGTAAATCTTTAAACACAAGGACATAAGAACTTAAAAAAAAGTGTCCTTCATCAGTCTATGCTAGAAATTGAAGGGCACGGTGCCCACTGTCATCATCTTATGTGCTCTGACAACTGAATAGTCTACCTTTTGCAGAAGGGCAATAGTCTTTCCACTTAGGAGATAGCAGTGCAAGGGAAACAAGTAGTGACAGTTCATCTATATTTGCAGAATGGTCTTTGGCCTATTAATATTGTCATTGCCAGTATGAGAAAAGATGTGAGAATTTTGGAAAAATAAATCTTTCCCAATATAGCCTTTCTTGGATTGGATTGTAGTACAAATAAAGATGTTGATCAGCTCAGGTTCCTCCTGTGATGTCTAGATTCTTACACAGAAATTAATAACTGAGTAAATCCAAAAACTGTTATCCACAGCTATGGAGACTTTAGTACAAAGTGTTCCCTTTGTCAAGGGATTGAATCTAGTTCTTGGAAACGCCTAATTTGGAATGGTGTCACATCAGGAATAGACGCATGCAGTTGCTGCGGTGTCCTTGCTATTAGATATGGTGTATTTGCTACAGCTCTATCAGCTGTAGAACTTTGGACCTGGATGCCTGCTCCTGGAAGAGTCTATATGACCTTGATCTGCCTTTTTCTAGAAGTTCTGTTCTGGTTTGTTTTAGAGGCTTTATTTTTATGTATTTATTTCTATTTTATTAGTTTATTTTGTTTATATGTAATTTTATATATGAAGTATATATAATTTAATGTATTTATTATATAATTATTTCTATGTTTAAGGTCCTCTTATTGTCCTTTAGAACTATTTAAATAGCTACATTAAAGCCTCTAAAACTACAAAACAGTTCTAACTATACCAGTCTCACATGGTTGTGAGGACAACATTGCAAGACCTTAGCCAGAGCTGCCTACTCTGTTAAAATAGCAGCAATCTGATTCTATTTTAGGATTTGACTTGCCTGAAAACAACTTCCACTTTAAAAGTGAAGGCTGGCTTCTGTTGGCACAAAAACTTTAACTGAACAAGTTCAAATATATCTCTTGGCATAAAGTTTTATGAGAAAATTGAAGTGTGCACTTGTCTTGTGAACTTCAATTAACTACTGCTGGAGTTCAGTTAGTAAGGAAAAAAAGTGGTTAAACTACTCAAGGACACCCTAACAAAGCATCTTGAACCAGCCTGCAGCTTGTAACAAAGGCTCAATGAGATGCACATCCAGTGTGATTTCCTACGTAGACCTGCCTGTTCTGTTGCCATATGGTTCTCTAAGAAGATGGAAATCAGTGTGAGGGAAGTGACTGTTCAGAAGTGTTCTGCAGCTTGGGGCGGTGGTAGGTGAGCCGCAATCAAGTCAGCAGTAGGCCTTCTATTAGTAGCTGATTTCTTAAAATTCAGAACTGAGTCCTACCAGTATCTTTGCTAGAAAGAGAATGCTTAAAAGTTCTGAAGCATTTTAAAAGGTATAGTAGCAAACAATCTTAAATATATGCTGTAGTCTAGGTTTCATGCATAGATCATTAAGTTTATTTATATAAAAATATAAATAAAATTGGTACCTATATGGTCACTATAATGAACCACACACATGACTGGAGTGTAATTGCACATTAGATCACTGAAGATGTTTTATAGCTCATGTTTGGTACAGCCAGAGTTGGCCTGAGCTTAGTGGCAGTAAGATCTCTGGCATCATTTTGTCTGACCTACTTGTGTGGGTATACAAAGAATTCCAAGTGACTTCTTCAAAGCCTTCAGAGAGGAATGGTAGCTGTTCAAGGTTTGCCTGTGACAAAGCTGACAGCTTTTGGCATCCTTTTAAACTAGTTGGAGTGGAATATTGGATGTTTTGAAATCTACAGGGAATGAATGTCTTCCACAGACCATAATAGGATTTTATCTTCCTAGGAAAATGGTACATGAGCAGCAAACACTTGTCACAATGACAGCTTTTGAAGGAAATAGGATTTTTTTATACTGGTACATTATCAAGATTAATGCCACAGCAATTTCCTGACTTCTATGTATCTTCTCTTTGTGGTACACTTCTTTATGTCAATTATGAAAGAAACTAATATTTTTTTTCTCTTTTTCCATGTGGCTTTTTGAATGGAAAACAATGATGGCCCACTCAAACAGTACGGTAAGAAAAGGGAGAGGTTTCACTTTTTCTCTGACTTCAGTAACTTGCTTTCTTTTTTCCTCAGCACTGTTATGACATTGCCTGCACCAGAAAAGCATACTGTGAGCCTCCAGGAGTGATGTGTAGTAGTATTTATTCACAAGTCTGAGGTTAAGGTGACCAAGCTTTAGCTCCTTCAGAATGTCTCCTAAAGTAAACACCACAGAATTAAAGGGGCTGCATTTTTCTCCCACACCCTTTGCTAAGGAGATCAGATTAATCTGGAGCTGTTTTTGATCATAGCGACAATACCAGTACATAACAACTACCTGGTTTATTTTTAACTAGCTTTACTTCAGATAATAAATGGTACAATATAACTCTCACTACAGACTTTTCCTTACAGCCTTCAGTTTACTCCTGAAACTGGGAGTGGATATTTTATGCCTGTTATGCTGTGAATCATAATGTTATGGAAGACTTGCTCTTCTACGTAGACTAAAGACAAACTGTATAGGTGTAGTTTAATTCTCATGTGTGGAAACTTCAAAAGCCTGTCTGCTTTGAGGCACTTAAAGCTGGATAACCATCTCAGGTGGGAAGGTTCCAAATCTACCTCCCTGGTCAGCAGAGGAAAGTTACTGCTGCAGCGCTGCTGGGGTTTGAACTGATGATTCTTCAGCTTGTGCAGTCTGAGCTTGAAGTGGTCTATAGCCTATAGCGTATTATTTGTTTATGTTCTAATGGCAGCTGAATTAAGTAAAAAGCCTAGATTGATTTGATTTACCTTTCAAAACAGAAGTCACCATTAAGACTCTCAAAGCTGTAATTGTTTCATAGATTCAAAAAAACAACACATTTAGAGCCTTAAAGACTTATTTTTCTGAAACTATAATTGTTTAAATGAGACTCCTGAAATGAATGTAAAAGCATTACCACATATTTGTACTGCCTGTCCAGTTACCTTTTGCAGTCTGCTTTCATGTAGTCATGCTATAACAGAAGTTGTCTTGCTGTCTTACTGTGCACATAATCATGTTTATGTGACTGGGTGTTTGTTTCTGGGCCTCTTATTGTCCTTTAGAACTGTTTCAGTACCTACATTAAAGTCTCAAACAATATCCTGTGCACTGCTGACTTCAGTTCCTGGGGATGTTCTTGTTCTGTTGCAGTGTATCTTGTGTGCAAGTGGTATTATAGGTATATTTCTTTCCACTGTCTAACTATAGCTGTACAGGGTAATACCATGTAGCCATGCAACCCTTCTGAGTTACGCCATGTTACTTCTGATATGCTTGAGAGGCTTTAACCATTACAGATGTCAGTTATCCCATCAGTAGAAATTTTGTAAACAAATTTATTGCACTCTTCAAAATACTCTTACTATAAATCTGAGTTTTGACCAATGCACATTCTGTAGACACTTGCAGAAATACTACACTGTTTTTCATATTGCACTATGGCTAAACTATCAAAATAGCATGTACAACTTAACTAAAAAAAGAAGTATAGGAGTTTAAGTTTCATGCGTTGCAATCCAATCTGCAGGAAGCAAGTGTGGCTTTTAATCTTACTGTAGTGTTACAAGCTGGTATCCAGACTGGCAAGAGTATCTTGGAATTAAAATTGCAAAAAACTTAAATATGCCTTGACACTTCTGAATTATTGTAATATCTGCAGTGTTACAATTAGGGAAAGTGTCAAAAGAATGGGTATAGTTGATACCTGCAAAGCTTTTTCTTGGAAGGTGCATCTCTTTTGCTGCATCTAGCCAAGTTACTTTTAAGTATCTTCAGTTTTCCATTAGAGGAAACCGATGTAAGTACTGCATGCATCTTGTGTGGAAAGAATTCTAGTGAAATCTTGTTACTCATAACAGTAGTGGAAATTGGACTTAACACTGTTTTTGCTCAGTTTCATAGAATCATAGAATGGTTAGAGTTGGAAGGGACCTTAAAGATCATCTAGTTCCAACTCCCCTGCCATGGAGTTTGGAGTCTTTTAGGCAATACCTATCAAATTGAGCTTGTCAGTTTTTGAGTTGATTTTTTTTCCAATTCTTGTCTCTTTCTATCTGTGTACACACCTGTAGCTAACTGCTCTACTCTTAGATCTGTCTTATTGCTGAGCTTTAGGTAGTCACTAAGTTGTTTCAGCAATTGCAGATGAAGCTGTAAATAACAATTTGATTTAGTTGCATGGTGCTGTTCTTTCAAAGAAATGGTGTAAGCGCTTGGAAGAAGATGGTTGCTGAGCATTTCTTCATTCTCAGCACAACATGAAAACAGTTCCAGCTCTTCACTCTTTTGATTGAAAGAGATGAATGCTAATTCCCTGCACAGAAGTGAGCTGTAAATCTCAGATTATATGACTATACCAACAGACTGCTTAATGATGGCTGAGGTATAATTACACAAAATTGCATTTCAGTAGCCTTACAATAGTTCCTTTCCAGTCTGCAAGAATATTCAGAGTGGGTTCCCCATCTTTACCTCCTGAAGACTAGATCCTGCTAAAAGAAGGGTTTAGTTGTCTCCCTTACATCAAAAGTAGTCCCTGTCTTGTCTTGGAATTTTACCCTTAACCCTGTCCTCTGAAGCTTTGTGTGGCTAAGGAAGAACTATAAGAATTAACTACATTCTTAACTATAAGAATACTGAAGGAGGCCTGTGTTTCTATGTAATCTCATTTTCCATTTTCCTCTTTACAGCACTTCTGGGGGCCAGTTGCCAACTGGGGACTTCCTGTTGCTGCTATTAATGACATGAAGAAATCTCCAGAAATCATTAGCGGCCGAATGACATTTGGTAAGACCTTCAAGCAGTGATATATTATTAGTTGTTTGCAAACTTGTGATCAAAGCGGATACAGATGTCAGCTATCTTGCTATATAACTTCAGAGGCCCCTTAAAAAAACAAGGTACCAAAAAGTTGTAGAGCTCTCTTTAAGAGGGATTGCCAGTAATTTGGGGGGAGGGAGGCAGTCTTGAGTCTTAGCAGTTTTGATCGCCAGACTCACTCCTGAAGTATAATTCTTTTGGTATTTTACACAACCTCAGGCACTGGTTCAGAATGCATCTCTTTACACAACTTTATTCTTTGTATCAAGAACAATGATACATTGTGGTTACTGTGAGACTTAAATATCAACACTGACAAAGTGAAGAAATGGTAATGCTTTTGGTCTGCAGGGTGCAAAAAGCAACTGAGGGAGGTTAACTCCTTGCAAAGCAGTTATCCATGTGAGAGTACTGTGGCTCTTAATGGAATAGTGTGAGATCTTCTTTTTAAATGCATAAGCAAAATTTTTTCCACCTTTTTTGAACACATGTAGTTTTTGCCTAGATGTCTGTCCCTGTATTTTATTATACAAATACTGCTCTAAGATCATAAATCTGATAGCTTTAATTTGCTTAATTTTGGCATGATGTCTCTTAACTCCGTTATTAACTTAATTCTGAGTAATTCATCTCCCCAAAGAAAAATACCTTTGTGTTAAGGAAATTTATAGCCTCGTGCTCACTAGGTTCTGCTTAGAGAAATTCAGTTTCTTTATTAGCTTCCTTAAGATGGAAGACTAGTTCAAATAGTCTCTGGTATAGTGAAACTGTCTTGCAAATATTGTTTTGGTGGCAGCTACTCAGCTCAGCAAAGTTGAGACACTTTTTTAATTTTTACAAGTTTATATAGGGTGGTGTGTACAAATATTTTTTCCATCTTCTAGGTTCTGTACTTTAAAAAAGGCTGTTTTCCTTGAACACTTAATTTCCTGGTTTTTTTAAATTTTTTTTTCTTTAATCCTGTCAGAACTTCACAAAACTAGTGACTTCTTGGGTTATGATTTCCTGTATTTGAATGCAGTTATGATAGGAGAGTAGATTGAAAATGTTTCTTGTTTTACTGGAAAGCAGGTAACAAAGCTTTATGCTTCTGAATGTTCATGATTTCTTGGGGATGGAAACCTCCTTCTCTTAAAGTCCATTTTAGAATGTTGCCAGCAAGAACTATATTTAATTAGTATTTTTAAAAATATTTTGTCCTACAAATTGTCAGAATTATTGTATAGGACAGGCCATGTCTCATTGAGATTAACTCTTATTCTCTGGCTGAGATAGTTTATGACCTAAACTAAAAAGGCTTCAGTTCCATCACAGGAAAGTGTAGGAGGAAAATGAGGTTTTTGTGGAAAGCTGCAGCCCTATAGATTTTCTTGTGTAGCAAAATTGAGCACTGTTGTGTGTTTTCCTGCATTGGAAAACTCAAAAGTAGTGAGAAGCATTCTACTTGTTATTACGTTCCACAAGTATGAAAATTATGCCTCAACAAAATGCAGATATTAAAAAATAATCTACTAATGATACCCGTCATGTTTTGCAGCACTGTGTTGTTACTCCTTGACTTTCATGAGATTTGCCTACAAAGTGCAGCCAAGGAACTGGCTTCTTTTTGCATGCCACTTGACTAATGAAGTTGCACAACTTATTCAAGGAGGCCGACTGATCAAATACAGGCAAGTCACACTTTAAAAAGGGGAAGTCATAAACTGATGGCTCTTGGAATACTCTGTTAGTGGCTTTTAACTGTAGTGCAAACTCCTGTGTGGTTTCTGAACTTGTTTAACTTCATTACCTTCTGCAAACCTTTTAACAAGCTTGTTGTCAGTAGGCTGAACTATGACTTGTTGCCTTACACCTCCTTTGAGGCTTCTGAGGGGTGAACGTGGAAAAGGCTGAAAACCCCTATGGTCATAGATGCAGATGGGGCTTTCAGCAGCTGCTGGCTATTTTGGGGTTTGTTTCGTGTATAATGTTGATTAATCTACATATGTCTGTCTCAGTAATTCCTGAGATGGAAACATCCATAAAACTGTGAAGGGGTTGTATGTCTGAAAGAGAAATCATGCAAAACCTCACTAAGCTGACTGTTCTATATATGGGCTAGATCCAACTGAGCGTGACTAGGGAACAGACTGCAAGCAGTCTCATACTTGTTGCGTAGCAAGTAGCGCAGACACTGCCCCAGGTAATCCCAATGAGTCAGGATTATGGCTTTTCTCTCTTCTGCTCCAAGAAATCCATGTGGAGCAATGGGAGGATGAAGCCTCCTGAACTATAAATTAAAAAATGAGACTGAGCAAAACTGCAAGTGAACCTGCCTTTGCATAAATAACTGGCCAAATGTTCTTAATTCCTAAAGTTCTACTAATAAGTCCAGATTCTTTTATAGCAATTGCAGTTCAGTATTCTCTCTTATAAAAGCTGTTCTTCTCTTGGCAGGATGGAGAAAAAGAACTAAATATCTAACTTGAAGTAAGCCAGGGAATGCATTCATCCTGAATTACAACCAAGGAAGATTTGCCATCTACAGTTGCTGTGACAATTATGATGGGGATAAAACAGAAACACCTATTCTGAATATGACCCCACCAAGAATACTTCTACTAATTTTTTTTTATTATGCCTTTTAAGAGTACTCTTCAGCAATGTAAATCATTGCATTTAAAGTCTTGCTGCCTTACAGGTCCTTAATAACTACCCTTTTAATAAAGTTAGTCATCCAAATAACGAGCAATATTTGAAAACCAACTTTTTTTTATCTAAGTCTACAAAAGTGGCCTGTGATGGTTTGACAAAATTTGTTTTCAAATCAATATGAACAGAGGTCAGTATAACAGAACTGTAGGTGGTATCACTGTTTTAACATCACTATGTATTAACATATTCTTAAAAGCCATTTAACTTGGGTGCATTCATTCCTATTCTCTTTTTTTTTTAACTTAAGCAGTGGCTTGCTAATCTACAAGAACAAATGTGTAGATGGGCAGCCTGGAAGTGACCAGCTATCCCTCTTCCCCTACAGCATGCCTTGTCTCAGTAAAGAGACTTCATTAACATACATTTTTAAGTCGCACATTATTTAAAGAAGACTTGGAAAAGCAAAAGCATAGCACTGAATGAAGGAAGGCAACAAAGTCTGATACTGTTCTTTAAGAAGTTCTAAATGGATTTTATTTTTTTCCTACTGTTTGAGTTGTTCTAGATGTATGTAATCCTTATATAGGCAAAAACTTGTTTGGAGTTGAAGATCTGAAGGACACAAGGTGCCTTTCAAGCAGTTTTTGACTTCATGACCTGCCTGAAAGTTACAATGCTGTAAAGATATAGATGACAAAGAATGTATGTGATGGGTTTTATTTCAGTGCAGTGTTTTTGAACAATAAACATGTTCCAAATGGCAATAAATCCTTTCAACATTTTGAAAAGTTTTGTTTATCGTACTGTGATACCAGATCCTGAAGTGAAATTTTAGTATGGAGTGTCATTTTATTACTGTAACAGCACAAAGCAAAAACAGGCTGGAAAAGTAAACATATGTATGTATCCTTTGAATGTCCTGAGTTCAGGCAAGTGATGCTTCCTGCAGTCCATACAGGCCCCCTGTAAAAAGGGGAAGAGACTTGAAGGGACAGGGCCTAGTCTGCAATGGGGAACTCGGGTCTGAGGTGGATGTTCCACAGCCTGTCAGTCTACCTAGTGACAAAAAAAAAAATTATATGGACAGAGTGCCACCAAGTGGCTTGTGACCTGTGTCCTTCAGAGCATTATTCAGCAAGCCATTTACCTACTATTTCTTCCTTTAAATACTGGTGTAGGGGGGAAGAACCTTAAGGAGGAAAATCTGGACCCTCTTCCTCTCTCACCAAATACTGAAACATGTTGGAATATAACCATTTTGGGATGGTCCTGGCTAGGATAATCCAAAAAGAGAACATTTTAAAGAGACTGTGGTGATTTTTGTATTGAGTCTGAATATCTTAATAGAGCTAATGGCTTTGTCCCCCTCTGCCTCAGGTAGCATTGGATAAAAAAAATGGGGCTATAGCAGTTTAACTGATTAAGAATAATCCAAAGTTAGAGCTCAGTATTTGCATTTGATTTCGAAGAGTAGAGGGCTTGTTTCTATATGTTATTCTGGAATAGTTATTTGGTTTTAGTTTCAGAGTTTGCTTTAATCCTAATAACTTTTCAGCTGTAGGATATGTCCTGCCACCAGAAACCTGTGCCACTCTGGTCCCACGCACTGTCCTGTGTGCACTGCTCCAGTTCCACCACAGTAAGACTGGCAACTGCATGGCCTTTCCTGTCTTGCTGCAGTGTCAGCTGCCATCTTCTTTCATGTTTTCAGACAGAAAAGAATTTCTCACCTTTCCGAGCAAGTGCTGCTAGGCTGCTGCTAAGGAATGTGACACCCTTAGGAATTCAGGTGGGAGACAGTACCGGCTAAGCACTCACTCCTTTTTTGATTCCTGCTTCCTTCCCAGCTTGAGATATCTTGACCCACTTCTTCAAGGGGAGGCTTAGACTGTAACTTACTATGGCATTAAAATAGCCTCCTCTGCTGTTGTAAGATTAAGTGTTCTTGATCAGGAAGCTTCCTGATTGATGATTCAAATGTAGAGGTCATTTGGTAGCACAGTAATAAACAGGCAGAAAGCAATAACCGTAATTGTGGAGTCAGAAGAGAAGAAATTACTTGCAAGGCTGCTTTAATGAGGGTAGTAACAGCTACCTGTAGTGAATTTTGTTCAGCGTCCCACAACTGTCTCATGTTATGTAACCATTTCAGCTAATGCTGCTATTTATAGTATTTGGTTTTTCATTTTGCTTCTGTGGCTGCTGTGTGAAGAAGTGAGCTTTCCCTACTCTAAAGGCAGCAAAAACCCTTAGCCACTGCCAGCTCGCATAGCAAACACATTCTTAGTAAAATGTAGTTCTCTGTAGCATTGTGGGTTATCTTTTGTTCTCTGTACAAAGTACAATGGTGCCATCTGAGCAAGGACAGCAATGCAGAGAACTCAGTAAGTTTACAGACTAAGAGAAGGCAGCAAGAAAGGGAGAGTTTGCTCCTTGGGACCAAGACAGGTTTTTGGCATCGAAGTAAAGTGTTTAGAAAATTCAATCTAGATTATTACAGTCTTCCAGCTACTCTGGTGCCTTCCCTGAGCTCTCATTTGAATGCTGATACAAACTGTATTATGGGCCAACTCATATGTAGGGCATCAAATGTATTTACTTCAACTGTATGTGTTTCCAGTGTACATGAACTGGCAGTGTTTACACTGCCGCAGGTGCAGACACGTTATTGCTTCACATGCCAGTTATAAGGAAGTGAACTGCGTTGAGAAGAGCAGGAATAAAAAGATGAGATAGAGAAGAATAATAAAAAATCTACTAGTGTGATAGGTTCGTTGGTGGGCTTAGCACAAAGCCCTTTATGAATAAGGGCTGTTTCTTCATGCTAACATCACAGATTACCAACAATATAAAATGCTAATGTAGGAAAGATTCACAAGCGCAACTACCAGCTCTCTTAACTTTTCAGCCTGTCTCTCACAGGATACTTTGATCCTGTCTGCATTTGGGGAAGAACAGTGCTGACTGCCAAATATAATGTCTGCAGTTCTGCTTCTATAGAGTTGGAGTATTTCTCCTGTCATCTTATGCAGAGGCTAAAAAAGTTAATTCCCATTGAATAAGACATTGCTGCAAGTTTCACTATGTTTGTAAAGTGGAAAAGCAAACAGTCCGGTGTTCTAAAATGAGGCAATTTCTTTATTAAATAAATTGTGAAGTCTGTTTCTCCCCACCCAATCCTTTTCTGCTTTGGCTGATGTAATAGCTGCCAGTTCAGTCACTGTGGTAACCACTTATAAATAACCAGTGTCCATAGAATCAACCCAGTAGCAACCAGAAGCAGAAATATTGGCTTCCTGGATAACCTGCCCTGAGTGTCATCACTGAGGTCCTACTCCTTCACGATCATCGCCCCTCTCTCTATCACATGGCTTAACCTTGACCATGATACTGCTCTCTTCTTTTCCTACTTTTTCTCCTCCTCTCTCTTCCCACCTCTTTTAACAGTAGGTTTCAAGTAACTATGGCAACCAGCGTGGGAATTCTCAGCTTATTCATTTCAGCTGAAATCTGGGTCATGTCTTCCTCATTAAGTGAAACTATTGTATGGGGATAACTGGCCCAAACTCAGCCCTTGGTGCAAGCGCTTCCAAGTACTTACATGATGGCTGTATTTGGTCCACTGTGTAGAAATATATAAAGGAACAAAGCAAGCCACTTATAATTTTGAAAGTATTTAATAATTTTGAAAGCATTTAACCCATAACTTAACCAGGGGAGAACCATGCTGTAACTTGCTTTTAGTGGTGTAGTCTTATAGGATGGTTGGAATAGACTCATGTTGTGCTTCTTGTCCTGGGGTATATATTAACTGAAGGGATGCTTTCTCAGAGCGGTATTGAGTGATGTAAATGAGACTAGTAGCCTCTCTCATTCTTTGAAGAGGACGTGGTGTTGTGAAATCTTAAAGCTGTCTCCTGGCAGGATAAGACATTAATCTCCTCTAACCTGTCACTCTGCAGTCTGCCTGGATCTGAGACCACGGCTTAAACACAGGTTTTAACTTGTAGTAATGGCAAGGGAATAGCAAGATTGTCTCAAAACAGTCCTTGCTTACACCTTAGGATAGATGGTGTCTCCTTGCCCCTGGGATCACTTAAAATCCTAAAACAATTACTGTATTTGTTGAGGGGGAAGCCATGCAAAGCAACAATTACAAGGTACTTTTGAACGTGCTTGATGTTAGGGGTCACCTGGGAGCAAAGCAAAAAGCCAGCAGTGTGATCGGTAACCTCTCTAATACTTTGTGTTTCTTATACTGTAAATTGATAAACATCAGCGTCAGTTCTCAGCCAGATTATTGTTAGGAACAGGAAAGGGTTCAATGGTTTGGCAAGGTACCGAGGGTGTATCAAGTTAACCAAGCCTCTGTGGTACCTGATCTGAGTGTATGATGCCACAGAAAGAGATGAGCTCACAATGCTATTTCTTACTTCCTTGCATTTGCTGTTTTAGCCATGATGAGCCAATGAAGGCTATTACCTTTCTCTCCAAAGCTTTGCAGTAGCTCCCGGTGTTACCGAGAACCACAAACACACCTAGCGACTAGGTGCCTGCCAAGCACTCCAGGAAGCAGCTCTTATGTCTGCAGTTGGTTTTTGCATGCCTCAGCTCCCTACATCAGAGACCTATGAGTAAGATCACTTTGTGACACTAAAGAAGCGATGACTGGAGCTGGAAAGGTTTGAGTCACAGCAGAAACAATGACTGTGAAGCTGTAATCAAGCCACCAAGCATGTGCTCTGCTGAAGAGGCCTGTGACTCCGGGTGGTGGGTGGGAAGTGTCAGACAAATTAGAAGTGATGGGTTTCCTGAACTGAGGCATAAGAAAGGGGATCCATTTTCCAGCTTTTGCTTCCTTGCTCCTTGTTTTTGGATCACCATTACCTGTCACTGTCAGTGATGCAGGTACTGTCAGTGATGCAGGCTTGTTGAAAGAGGTTCATAATCACATTTTCAAGAGGACAGGTTCTTTTCAAAAGACTTGAGGGGCATTTGTCCCCACTGGGACAAAGCCCCTCCCGTTCAGTGGGCTTCAGAAGCTGCTGCTTTGTTTGATGTGAGATGTTTGCACCAAGCAGCAGGACTGAGGTGGGGTCTTACCAAGTACAATGGGCAAGTCCCCAAAGCAGCTCTACGTTTTCTGTTTTCTACCATGCTCCCAGTGGGTCTCTGCAAGAGAGCCTTTACTCAGTTTTACTTTGCATTCCTTGTAACCCTTGGCTTTCACCTTTCAGCAATATTCATTCCAACATGCCATTTCCAAAGGTGAAGAATGCAAAGGTGAGGAGGAATATGGGACATTAGAACCCTAAAGTGTGACCAGAGCAATCATGGAACTCTGATTTTTATGGAATAAGGGTTTACAGACTGAAGGGTACAGACACTGGTCGTTGTATGTTCATTGAAACCGTGCCACCAACTACATCAATTCAGCAAGTTGGCTAAATTCATGCATTTTTCAGGAAAATATCACTTCGCAGATTTTTCTAGCTAGCTTCAAATTTAGATGTGGATACATGCAAATTAGTGAGAGACATATATAAAGGCTGGTCCTGCCTATATTTTTATTAAAAGAGTTAATGGTGAGGTTCATCACCCTAATTCATCAGACTGAAACTTAGGCGTCTGGTCTGACTTAGTCATCCGTGCTTCCTCTACAGAGAGCAGAAGGCAATCTCTCCGTTACTAAAATAACTGCCTTAGATAAGAAGAGCTGCCCCCTGAAAGTGCCACTCTCTCTCTCTGGACTGTAGCAATCCAGAAAATTGCTCTAAATTTTAGGCTTAATTTTTTGGCTGCATCTAGTTAAATTTAATAAATGAAAATTGTAGACTTGAAGAAGGCAGCTGTGATTTTAAAAACTCAACAACTGCTCATTGGAGGTAGCACAGGAGATGTGCCCCTGTTACGAAGGTCTTGAACAGATCATCAGGTGGGATCTAATGCCTGCTTGGACATCTCTGAGTCCTGGGACTGCCATGAGGGTGAGTCTAGAGGAGAACATGCTCTCTGGCATCATGCCAGATCCCCATGCCTGGACCTTGCAGAAGACTTTTGTGGAGGCACAACCAGCGACACCTCTCTGGCCTGCTCCCCACCACAGCCAACCACAGTAATTCCTGGAATTAGCACTTCAGTGTCCAACTTAAACATAAAGGTACTGCCTTTCTATAGATACTCGGGGAGGGCAAGCTGGGGAAGAAGAGGCACGTGAGGCTGGTTGCATTGGTCTCAGAGCTATAGAGAGGTGACATACATCACTCGCAGTACCACAAAGACCGAACAGTCTTTTAAAAAACATTCCCTGGGGTACCATGGTATGTAGCAGCTACCGGCAGCTACCGAAGGCAGAGAGCGCGTACCCAGAGCCTGCCCCTACGGTCCCAGCACCTGGTTAACTGCACGTCTTATGCACAGCCTCCCTCAGCCTCTGCATGGAGCACCTGCTGCACAGTCCTCTCTCCCCCCTAAACATAGTGGGATAGGGCTGATGACACAGCAATGGTGTTGTACATACAAATACTCTGGAAGCCATCAGCAGGTCACGGGCACATACTGGAAACTGAAGGCAGCTGGCGGTCATTCAGGACAACACTTGTTTTCCTGCTCCCTGTCTCGCCTTCACAGGGAGGCCCTGGGGAGGTGGGAGGAGAAAGGAGGGACCCCATCAATGTAGTCACTGGCAGGATCCTCCAGGAAGCAATTCTTGGTCTGGGGTGGGGGAGCATAGGAACAGCAGCTCCTGCCAGCAACCAGTTCCCTTCAGAGCCACCATGAAATGACACTTCCATGTTGACACCTTTAGGCCAGCTGCAGAGGATAAGGAGGTTACCAAGGATCTCTGCTCACCACCTCCTGCCTATGTCAACTGCAGAACTCCCAAAGCACCCAGCCAAGCAGTGGGCAGCAAGCTCTAGATGGGATGCCAAGGCCAGCTGGGTCTCTGGGCATGCCAGGGACCAGGAAGGTGAGTTTTGCACACACACACCCCGATCCCTTTTCTCATTTCTCTTCCCCTGTCACGGTCATGTTGTTCCCATACACACACTCCCCTCCCTGCTCAGGTCCTTGCAAGGTATGGGCCATGCTGCCCAGCTCAGGGGGTGACATTTTGCTGCTGTTTGACTATTTTCACACAGATGTGTCTGCAGGTGTTTCTCCCATTCAGAATTTTGGCCTTGACCTAAAGCTTCCTGAAATACCGATGGCCTATCATCGGGCTGGACAGGTATAGTTTGTGTCCAAGTATTTCACCCAAAAGCTGATGTACAAGGCATATGGGTAACTGTTCCCAAAAGAAGTGTGTATATGGAGGGGAACAGGGTGGGAGCTTGCCTCTCACATCGGGGGGGGGAAGTAAGGGAAGGTTTCTGTCTTGAAAGGCCTCATCCAAGGCTCTGCTGCCCTGGCTTTTATTGTTTCACTCACACAGCAGCAGGTTACACAGCTCTTATCACTCATCTTCCTCTCCCACCCCACCCCATACTGCTGCCTGCTGTCACTTTGCAGCCAAGCAGCTGGCAGGGCACACCCGACCATTGCTGGTGCTGGATCCTTTTTCCTTACCCGCCAGCCTTGTTTCCCCTGCAAACCACCCAGGCCAGAGCTGTGGTGCTTGTCTGGGGGCCAGTCACATAGCAGAGCCACATGTCAAGACGCAGGAATGGCCCCAAAGGGCATACAGGGTCCATGTCCGAACAGAGCAGGACAGCGAAGACTCATGCGGAGTGACCATGTTTGAACACAGCAGGTCGTGGTTAGAGTGTTGCTAGGAATGAGCAGGCCAAGACACAGGGCAGCACTATGGCCTCTGCCATCCCCCTTCTCCCAGGGGCAGAGGTTAACAAAGAGTCACACTGGAAATCTCCATGTTAATATACGTGTTACATTTACTTGTGGAAGAAGGCCTTTACAGCTAATCGCATTTCTCACTGCCCCAGCCATTCACAGCTGGAAACGCACCTGGCTCGCTCACAGGTGGCTTGTGGGGCACAACAGGCGCCCTGGATTCAAGGAGCGCCGAGGCTGTTTGCACTGGTGCTTGCAGCTGGATGACCAAACCCTCGGCACACCTGTGCCCCGCCTGTGGCACAACCAGGCTCACAGCGGGCACAGGCCGCACAACAAGAGACACTTGTGCCCTGGGGGCGAGGCAGCCGCTGCCCCACACCCCTTCCCTCTGCAGCGCCATCACGCCCTAACTGCGGTTCGAGCGGTATAATGACGGCGTTACCCTTCTGTACCCACGCAAAAGGCCTTATTTAACCACCCATCCGCGCTACCGACCTCATGCAAATCACGCTTCCGTGCGCACCGAAACAAGCCAATTCCGCCGGGAAGCGCTTCTTCTTCCTGCCCAGCGCAGCCTGCGCCGGCACCCACCTCGCCCCCACCCGCCTGACACGGGGCGGCGGCGACACCCCGCAGAGGCTCCCCGGGGACGCGGCCCCGCCGCCGCTCCAGTGAAGGCCGCGCGCTCCGCCGACCTGCGCAGGCGCCCGGCGCCCCACCGCCGCCAGGGGGTGAAGTCTGCCGGTGCGCGTCACTTCCGGTTGGGCCAGCGGCCCGGCAGGAGAGTGCGGTCCCTTCCCGTCCCGACCTCTCACGCACGGCCCGGCCCGGCCCGGTGCTGCCCGAAGGACGGCATGGAGAAGCTGCGGCGGGTGCTGAGTGGGCAGGACGACGAGGAGCAGGGACTGACAGCTCAGGTACCGCCCGGCGGGGACCTGTTCTTCTTCCCTCTCCTCGTACCAGTGGCCCAGTAGCCGCCGTTAACGGTCACGGCTAACGGCCGCCGAGCTGCGGCTCGTGGTCCGGCGCTCCCTCCCCCGAGGGGGGTGCGGGGGGCTGAGCGGCGCCGGCGCCGTGACGGGGGATCGCTGAAGGCTCCGTGCCTCAGGCCCGCGCCGGTGTCTGCGGCCTCAGGTGCCGCCGCGTTCCCGCACTATCCCTCCCTCATCCACCCCCCCCCAACCCTCCCACCGCCCCTCGGCGTCTGCCCGCCCGTGTCAGTAAGCGGGAGAGACGGGGGGGCCAAGGAGAGACGAAAAGTTCGCGGCGTGTGCCGCAGGACGAGGTTGGTGGGCACCAGGCCCTGCCCGGGAGTCAGAGTTTGGGCGGATTTTCGGTGTGCGGAGCAGCTCTGTGTTGTGTTGGTGGTTTGGGGTCGTTTGCTTTTATTTTCCACGTCCTGCTTCGAGATGGCAGGGTCTTCTTGTCTCGTGTGTGCTCT
Organism: Numenius arquata; assembly: GCF_964106895.1. Taxonomy (NCBI): domain Eukaryota; kingdom Metazoa; phylum Chordata; class Aves; order Charadriiformes; family Scolopacidae; genus Numenius; species Numenius arquata. The sequence continues at coordinate 18,845,026 of NC_133577.1, read as the reverse complement.
TCCTCCTACATGGCCTCAGTACTCTCTGATTAGTTAAACAATAGGTTTTCTTTCTAAGTTGCTTCTTGATTTCCTTATGCCCCTGAATGTACAAAAGCTATGAAAGACTTTCTTTAGACAGAGATAGTTTTGTGTGTGTTGTGCTGAGGTTCCTTTTTTTTGCACCCTACTCCTCAAGTGCAATTTAATTTTTCTATTTCCTCCCCACTAGCTTCCTCATCATCAGGTTGGGGTTTTTTACTGGGCTTGAACACCATACATTTCTGAGGCTTCATTTCTAGGTTGGAGCAAAGCTGAGCATACTTGTAAAGAACCATTTGTACCATCAGCTCCCTTCTAATTGGTGTGATTGCAGGTCAAAGTGCCCCACATCATGGAATATTTTGATGCTGTGTGCTACAGGATGCTGGAGCATGGTGGAGAAAGCTGGAATGTAGAGCAGCCTGAATCTGAGCTACAGCTGATAAACCATGGTGTACCAGCATAACCTCAGTATAGTTGGCATCTGTGGCATAATATTAGTTCCAGTAGCTTGCTGCTGACATGCTTCACTTGTCTTTGCACTGAGTTGCTGCTGGTCTTCAAGGTTAATGAACTTGGCCTCTTAGCTGCAGTAAAGCAGCTAAATTGTATCTACACCTGACTGATTCTGGAAGCAGTGTAGTGTCTGTGCCCTTTCATACCAGAGCTGGCTGCTAGCACTTAGGAGGGATGCTTCACCTTCTGGTCTTATCACAAGATTATCAAAGAAATACTTACATTCCTGGTGATCTTAGTTCAAATCCAAGAGAATTAATTAATCTGGCATCCCCAGGCACATTTCGTATGAGACACATGATAGTGACATAGAGTTCTCCTTTACTTGATCCTGTGATGTTTGTTTTAAGGCAGCAATCGATAGATAAATGCCTAAGTATTTAATAATTTTATATTTGAAGTGTGTATCCTGAGAAGGAGAGAACTGAGCTAAGAATGTGTTGTTTGTTAAATGTCAGAAAACAAGCTATATATGATTTGATTATTGCATGTAGTGGTGTAGCCAGGAAAGCCTTTAAATAGGAAAAATCTGCTCACATGTAAGACTTAGCCAGTACGATAAAAGAAAACATAGAAATATGCCTTTGGCATAGTGCAAAGGAGCTTCATGCTCAGAAGATGAACCAGAAAGATCTTCTTTAATGTAAATAAATATTCACTGAAGAAAAATTCAAGTGTTTAGGTTAGGCAATGCCTCTGTTGTAGGTTTCTCTCAAAGTAGTAAATTAGGCCTCTTCTAGTGAGGAAATTCATATGTGATATTAACTAGAGCTATAGCTTTACAGCTGAATGGTGTTGACTATTTTTAAAGTGTGTGTAATAGAGCAAAAAAGTACGTGCGCCCATGCAGAGAAGGACACTTTTAAAGAGGTAAGGTTGTGAAAGAAAATATATAGTTATGCATTTTGCATGTAAAGATCTTCAACTGTTTTAGATGACCTTTCTGGAACTGAGTCATGTGTTTGGTTAAAAACAATGGCCCTCTCTTTGGAATAGCTGATAGTTGTGTAACAGCCATCATATGGTTTATGTTCCTTGATGTCTCTGTGTTCTGCTCCTTGATTTTTGCAGAACTATTAACATGAAGTCAGAAGTAATTCCTGTTAAGGAAAGTGGAAGAAAAGTATATAGTGAGATGATTGTGTAATGATTCAATGAAGTCTTTCTGTACTTTCTAAACTCTTCAGATGACCAACTGTTGCCTCTTGCTGCAATTTGATCAATTATTCTAAATATTAAAAAAAAAAAAAAAGGAATTTATTATTAAAAAATCAATAATAAATTGTAAATATACCAGTGTAGTGATGTTTGTCAGGGCAGCATTATGTTTTTTATTAACACCAAAACTAATATAAAATCACTTAATTTGACACATTGACTTGTTTTCTGGCAGTGGTTTCATGATGTTGTTGGGGCAGCCTTATGCTGCTTAGTTTTATCAACACTGAAACTAATATAAAATCGGTCCATTTGACACAGTGGCTTGTTTTCTGGCAGTAGTTCTGTAATATTGCAGATTGACAACTGCTTAAAGCATTCAACAAGATTTTAGCAAGGAGGAATAGAACGGGTATTTAAATGTCTCATATTTTACTCTAAAGCGTTGATAGAAATGCTTATGAGGAGACCTCTTAGGGAAAGATGAAAATATATCTCTAAAAAATATTTTTTTATATATTGCTGAAGAACTCAATTCTGCAAATGTACTCAACATTTCTTTGAAATTGAGTATTCTCCATTACTTGCATATTCTAAAATTTTCTACCAAGAAAAGATATAGTTGCTAACTTCTAGAATCTTTCTTAAAACCCGTAAAAGAAAGTGCTTCCAGTTTGCCAACATGGAAAACTTCTATAGGATAATTAAGGGGGAGCCTAGGTAGATGTTCAAAACTACAGTTAATGTTTTTGAATAAAGGCAGCCTTGAAGATTATTATTCATATGATTTATTGGGTGTCCCTAGCAAGCTACTCAGTAAAGAGACTATTGCAAGGCCGATCCTTATGTTTCAGGAAATCTGCTTCTGGATTCCAGTTTCCACTTGAGGTTCCCTCTTGATTTCTGGATGTCTTGGTCAATTCTTTGATGTAATATTTTCTTGGAATATCCTGTGAATAAAAACCTTTGCTTTTTGCCCAGGAGTTTGGCATTAAAGCTTAGCTATAGAAAACTGAGGATTTCTATTTGTTGATTTCTGGTTTTTTTTTTTATTTTTATTACTTAGAAACAAGCTGATAAGCAGTATAGCAAGAAGGGTATGCTTTACAGGAACTCTCTTGTCAGCAATGCACAGTTCTCCATATAAATCTTTCCTCGGACGTGGAATTTGCATGGCAATTTTTTCAGTCTTCTAAGTAAAAACTTCTGCCAATGCAAATATTGTAGAGTGTAATGCAAACTCTCTTTGTCTGAAATCTAGGATTAGCTGTGTGGTTTATGTCAGACAACAAAAGAAGTCCTAATCACCCTTACGTTGTTTGTTGCATTTGTTGTGTAGGCAGTTTAGACTTATTAACTTAATAACTTTTTCTTAGGGTTCTGGTTCGTAGTCTCTGAGCTGTTACTTCAGGGTGTCTCACAGCCCCTCTTATAGGAGTTAGTGCTCCTGCAGCACATGTCGCAGAATAGGCAGGCGCTCTGTCAGGTCCTCAACTTTTACAGCTTGTAGCCTGGTATTCTAGCACAAGCTGCAGTCTGTAGTTTAAGTAGTTGAACTATGTACCTGTTACTCAACTTCTGCAGCAAGGTGCTTCAGTACAGGGGTGAAACAGACATCTCAGAAAGGTAACTAGTTCCATTGCTTTCATGAAACCTAAAAAGTGTTAGGTATCAGGGACTAAGAAAATTCGTTACCAGACCTCCAGTTTCAGGATTTCAAATGTTGCATTAACTAGGTTCAGCTTGATAACATAAATGGCAATGGCATCAGGAATGGTTGGAGGATCAACCTTCGTTTTAATGACAATTAATCTACTTAGTTTTATTATTAGAGAGAATGCTATGTTTCAGTGGTCTGGCAGCCTTCATGCCACAGCTTGTCTTCTTGCAGCTCATGTGCATCTATTGTCAATCTAAGTTTTTAAGAATCAAATCCACAAAATGTATTAAACTGCTCATAAAATCATATTTTAAATCTTGTGGCATTTTTTGTTCAAAGCCTTTGTGTGGTGCACTTATTTATGGTGTTGGTATTTTTCTGCCTAATAACTGTTAGGGATTTAAATGAAGATAAAGCTGTTTTTAAATTTATATGAAAAATGAGATTTCCTGGTGGTTGTTTCATGAACACCATCAGATATTAAGACTTGAAGTAGAATAGCAGTAATTGGCAGCAATGTGCCTGATATTTGAAAATGAGATTTCCTGGTGGTTGTTTCATGAACACCATCAGATATTAAGACTTGAAGTAGAATAGCAGTAATTGGCAGCAATGTGCCTGATACCTTCATCCTTTCCCTGTTTTCTAGGCATTCTGAAACACGTGCGTTGGGTGAACTGATAGTATTGGCCCATCCACACTTCATTTCTGAGCAGAGATGGAAAGGATTTTTACTCTTTTCTTTTTTTTTTTCTCTCTGTGTGTGTGATTACTTGCATGAATAGGTGTATTAAAAGCATGATTCAAATGAGTATTTTCAGTTACGTCCTACCAGCTCTTCCTGCACTTGTTACATGTATAGGCATTCAGGAATATGACTATCAAATATGAGTTCAAATACTAAACCATCTTATAGTTACTGGTTTTTGTTTATTTCTTTAACGCATACATAAGGATAAAGAGTTGGACCTAACAAGGTAAGCTGCATCTTCTGACCTTTGGGAATTTCTGTTGTAACTGCTGAACACAGAGAAGGGGAAAGAAAATTCAGGACAGTATTGAATCCCAGCTCTGTGTCTGCTCAAACAGTATGCAAGTGTGAAAGTTTATTTTAATTATTCTGATCCCTCTTCTTAAGTAAATATTCAAAGTATTTCATTTGATTAAATAAGATTAGTAATTTTTTTTATAAGTAGAAAGTAATTCAAGCTGTTCCTTGTTGACATACATTCAGATGCTGATTCATCACAGCACAAAAATGTGTACTTTTATGTGGCCCTTTTTTATTAAATTAGATATGGATTCTTCATTTGTACAGATGTGAAATCATTCTAATCAGTAACCAAATTCCATTCATTCACTTACCACTACCTGAAAGAGAAATTTCCCAAAGGAACCTCATTGATTGGAGAATCCCTAACTTGTCTATTTGGTTAATAGTACTTGATTGTTATCTAGCCTACAGATATTTTCAAGAGGGCAAATTTCCTTGTCATCTGACCAAAGAGGAAAGTTAGCTTTTTATAGTCATCTTACATAAGCTGAAGCAACACTTCACTTAAAGGAGCAGTTTAAAATAGAAAGTATATTTAATTTTAGTGACCTGGAGTAAACTCAAGTGCATTGTTCTTACAGCGTGAGTGGAGATGATGAGCTGAGCATTTCTAACCAGTCACTTCTGCTGAAAAGGGCTGTTTTGCCAGCTTTGTGGCTGTGCCTCTTTCCTTATACCGGCTCAGCTGCTTTTCTAACATCTTGTTGAGCTGGTTTAGCTCATTAGTCTAGCATAGGACTAAGTCATCAGAATAGAGGGAACATTAGTTCTTTACCCACTTTGTGAGTTGTGTCAGCTAGCTCAGCTCATTAAAGGGTCTTACAGGTTCTGGAGTCACCCTGGAGAAGCAGGAAGTAACACTACCTCTTTCAGCAAGTTACCTGTCTGAGGAGACAAGCTGTGTTCATCTGCCTACACCTTCACCCTGTATGGAACAGTAATTGAAGTGGAATCATACTGATTGCAGTGGATACTTGTACTAATATGTACAAAGGGTTCTGTCTAGTAATAGGAAAAGGCAGTAATGTCTATAGGAACATAGAGTGGTGCACAAATAGATATGTTCATCTGCAAATTGCTAGAAGGTCCGTTCATTCTTCTGCTTTGGCACAATTCTGAGGATTTTCAATTGTAATTGTACGGTGAGAAGAAAGTCTGTTTGAAAGTGGATCAGTATGGCTTGAGTGCCAGAATGTACCTTCACAGGTTTTGTCTTGTTTGTTTGTTTTGGAAATATGTTTCCAAATATCTAATATAATTTCTTAAACTGAAATAACTAATATGCAAGCAACTGTTAAGCAAGGTAAAATAATAGATTCTGGCTAAAAAATTATTTTATTTGAAATTAAAGACTTCAGTAGTAAAGGAAAATTGTCCTTTAGGTTGTTCAAAACTGGGTTTGTAATGTCCTTTTGTTTTTTTCCTCTCCTTCTATTAAGGTCCTTGATGCCTCAACACTCAGCTTTGGTACTCGAGTGAGATGGTTTGCCATATGTTTTGTTGCTGGCATTGTGTGTTCTATTCTTGTAAGTAAAGTGATTTTCTGTTTGTTTTAATCATGTATCCTAAATTTTATATTAATAGATTTAACTAGACATTATATGTATAATGTAGGGGCTATTGTTCTGTAAATTATGATTTTGACCATTTTTCTGCCATTCACAGCAGAGCATTTTTATTACAGTGTAATAAAATTTCTTAATAAAAGGTTTGAACAATGACAAAATATTCTGTACTTTTAATCTAGATTTGTGAGTGCTGTACTGGGAAAGAGCTTTTGCTGTTGTTTGGTGTCTACCCATCTTATTTTTATTCTCTCCAATGAAAGGGGAAAAAGAGAGGGAAGCTTTAAAGGTTTTTAAAGGCTGAAGAAACCACAAGTGTAACCTGTCGCACTCACAAATCAATAGGTGATGACTGTGGTAGCATGTTGACACTTGAAAAACCTGCTGCACTCCTATTGATCTTATGGTCAGCAAATCATTTTGTTCATTCTTGAACTTGAGATATTGGCAGGAGTCTCAAGCCTGCAGTTAAAAGTTGAGAACTATTAATTGATGGGGTCTATCAAAAATTGACACAGGTAACTCACAGTTCATCTGCTTGGAAAGTCTCAGGAGCAGGGGAAATAACATCGGGAAAGTATCCAGACTCCTGAGTTTGTGTTTTTTTCTTTCGGGTTTATTTTTTTTTTTTCCTTCCTTTTTTCTTTTTTCATTATGAAGTAGGATGTTGGTTCTTCACTGAGCATGACTTTTGGTGTAAACCAGTTAGCAGCCTTTGGCTAAGGTGTGTGGATGATGATTGCAGTTTTTGTGGAGACTGTCTGGCAGATTGCCTTGACTTGTAATGCATTCTGGTGGTAGGATGGAGAAACTTGTCCTGTGTGCATTAGTTTCTGGTTTTGCCATTATTTAAATGACTGCTCTTGCTCTTTCATTTACCATGAAAAGCTTTTAAACCAAGGAGGCTTACGTAATGACAAGAGTAAGCAGCTGTGGAGGAGCAACCTGTTGATTAAGGCACTCACTTAGAGATAGGGACTTGCTAGATTCTCCTGCAGGTGGAAGCTTCTGATTCTTTATCAAAACTTGTGGTTTCTTAGACTCCCTCAGACTCTGAAGTAAACCAGAATGGTTGCTCGTCTTAACCACTTAAATAAGACCTCTCATAGGTATCAGTTCAATAAAGGAACTGGTGAGTGGTGTTCTTCATATTGATATCTATGTCAAGTACAGTGATACAAACTCTGGCCAGATGCTTGTGTTAGAGAAGGGGCAAGTTCTAGGGAGGGAGCTCTAGGTTGGGTTGGAATATCCCTTTTTTAGGGTTGCTTAAGCATTTTTTGGTTGAATCCCTCTCCCTTTGTTTTTTTCAACAAGTAATATTTAACCAATATAATCACAAATTTTAGTGTGTATCAGGTTTGTGCTTTAACACCTATTTCTGGACAGGGTAACATCACTTTTTTTTTTCCTGCTTTTTTTTAGTATTTAATCTTTGTGCCTATAGAATATAAGCAGTACAAATAAACGTTATAAGCAATATAAATAAGCATTGCCAAGTTGTAGAAAATATGGTGAAATATAGTAAATCAATACATTATTTTGCCAGTAGGTGGCAATAGAAGTATTGTGAATATTGACTGCTACAGGTCTGAGAACTGTGTACTCTGCTAGTATATGTTAGAATGATAGTCTTCATAGCCTGAAAATATATTCATCAGCTATAAAATCTAAATAAATTGCATTAACTAATTAAAAACATACAAATAACCTATCTTTTATAGGGAACAGCATTGCTATGGCTCCCAAAGGGGATCAAACTTTTTGCAGTGTTTTACACCCTGGGAAATATTTCTGCGTTAGCGAGGTACGATTTCTTAATTATTGTTATTAGAAAAGTATCTTTTTCATCTACATTTCCATTTGCTTTTACTCTAAAATGCTATCTGTTTATGTATAAACAACATTGTTTTCATATTGAAATACTAATAACAAAATCTTGTTTATCTGACAGTTTTAAGATTAATAATTCGTGATTATTAGTTATTCACCTATTGTAATGTTTTATGTGGTTGTTTTATAGACATATCACAACTGCTATCTGAAGTATGAATAATAAATTGCTGGGTGAATGTTGTGTACTTCTTACAACTAATTCCTTCTGCCAGGTGGATATGTACCTTGGTTTCAGGGGCAAACTAGTCTGCCTGCTGTGTGCATGCTTTGTTACTGGAAGGAACTTTTTGTTTTTAACAGAGAGGTCATCCTGTTTCTAGGAAGAATCTTTGAGAAAGGGGAGGTTTAGGAAATCCTCTTTTTGACTGTAAGGCCAGGCAGAATCTAAAAATCATTCATAGTGTATTTTAAAATCTGTGCTTGGTTCCCGTAGCAGTTTTAAAGATTTGCAGAAGGGACCTCCTAGGATCTAAAACTCTTCTTTCACTGTCTGAAAGATGTGTGAGAAACAACTGAATATGAATAAAGTATTTTCAGTTTCTGTTTGGCCTTCTCTTACTCTCTTAGCATAGTTGAAGCATGGTCATGGGACTGGTCCAACCCATGGCGTCTGGTCTTGACTTTTACGGACTCTGTGACTTTAGTCAGGTCACTTAACTATTGAGTCAAAACATTGTTAATCTGTTAAAACTCAGGCAATGTGACATTAATGTTTGATAAATGTGATTTCCTCAACCAATTTTTTAGGGGACAAAGATGTTTATACTGGGATTGAGTCTCTCATTTGTGTAACTATTCTATCTTGTGCTAAAACAAGACAGAAAGTTAATACTGGAGGTATTTCCCTTTCTGTCCCTTACCTTATTCTTTATTGTTGGAGTTCTGTTTGGTTTTTTTTAACCTAGTATTTTAGGTGTGTTTTCAGTGCTTCAAATTAAATTAGCATTTTAGAAACTTGGTACTAATCAAGTCTTAATTGTCAGTGAACTAAGAGGAAAGCTTTTATAGACTAGCATTTCTTTTCGGAGAATGTTGAAAAATTTTAGTCTGGATTCCAACTAAAATTAGAAGTAAAAAGAGTCACCTTTCCCCTTCAGTAGTCTTATTAGATATAAACAACAGGCAGCTGTGTTCTATGAACAGTAGGAAATGACACTAAAGTCATAAATTGAAGACGATTTAAGCTTTTCAGGTTTGTTTGCAAGTCTGTATTTAAAACAAATGCAGTTACCACTCTTAATAAATAGTCCTGTCTAGTTTGGTTTTACTATAATTTTCTAGCCACACGCATGAAAACAATTATACTTATTTGATTCTTCTCTGGGATAAGGAGCGTACCTTCTACAGAATATGTTGTATATAGGAAATATCCTGTGTAAGTGGAGGATCTCTAGGTTTTTTTTCCAACCTTTCTACTCCCTATGGATTCTCTTACATCTCTGGAAAAGCTCTTGTGATGTCTGTCCTTCAATGCTAATTAGGCTAGCATCAATGCATTTTTCTTTCTATATTTTTTTTGGCCTATTTTATGTGGCCTGAACCTCCCTCATTTTTACTACCATATTTTCATCATCCCTATCCTTCCACTAGCTAATTAATTTTTTTATTCTAGTTCTTCAGGTCTCTGTTTTTTTTTTTTGTCTTAATTTAATTTTATGGCCCAGCACCTAAGATTAAAAAATACTAAGAAAAAGTTAATTTGGATTGCAGTGAATTTAACACCTTTTTTTCCATGTAATATGGCCTTTTGAGGTCTGTCTATGCAACTTAAATAAGGAAAAAAAAAAAAGTGAAGAGAAGAGGATATATACACAAAGTTGCTGGTAGGAGAACACCTCAGTGTGGGAGACCATGGGCTCGCTTTACTGCTTGGGATGTGGAATCCCATACTACTTCTGTCTTAGAAGATGTGTGCTTCACCAGGCTTATGAGTAGTTTCAGGAGGGAGCATTACCAAACTCTTCCCTGCTACTGATTGTTTTATTTCACATAAAGAAATAATAAATAGAACTTAACTGGGTTAAATTCTCAACTAGGTTAACTTAATATTAACTAGGTTTCCTGTTCTGTAGTAAAGCATTCAGACCACCTCAAGCTTACAGGCATGCTCACTGTCTCACTAAATATTTTCTGCAAAGCAGAATGGCTTCAGTGACAGGGAAGGAAGAGACTCATCTCAGAATATTTGAAGCCAGATAATTACTCCTGTCGTTGTGAATTCTTGGTTCACACCACATTTCTTTGCCTGAACAGGTACAGCATAGCGCTACTAATGGTTTTGTTCTCCTTTCAAGTTAACTACAGAGCGGAAGAAAGCAGGAGGAGTTAATACAAACTACTGAACTTTTTCCTTCTTTTTTTTCCTTGCTGAATTTAGGCAAAGAGTTAGAGCTTCCCTGTAATCTTGATTGTAGCTACTTGCATGCTGCCTGAGTAAGAAGTTTATTGTTAAACAGAAATTTTTCACAGAAGTTTGGTTTGTGTTCTTCGCATTGTTTTGGCAAGTCAGTTCTTAGAACAGCCTCAATGTGAAATTCTCTGGACTTCAACTTGACACCTCTCTGCTATAACTGGTAGTGTTTTGGAAAGAATTTCATGACTAAGGGCGACTTAATACATAATCTGTTCCTAGGACTAAATTTGTGGAATATTGCACTTATTGTTCTAGCAGTTCTCTGTTGCTAAAGACTGGAATGCCCTTTTTAAAGCCTTTGTAGTCATCTGTTGGAAAACTGGTTGACTACCTATTGTCTTTTGCAATGATTTATTTGAAAGTGATTTACCGTTTGTTTTGTTTTTTCCCCTCCTATTAGTACATGTTTCCTGATGGGGCCACTGAAGCAATTGAAAGCAATGTTTGAGCCAAAAAGATTAATAGCTACAATAGTGATGTTGGTAAATATACTATCTTTACTTCCTTTTGCTAAAAAGTTTTCCTTTAGCCTCAAAGCTAAATCCAAGGCTTTACTAAAGGGACATTATTTCTCAGTCCACCTCTTTTTTGTACTGAGTAATAACAGTCAAGCTGATTAACTCTGTGTATCATAAAGATTGTCTAACTCCTTTCTATGAGCCTGTGTTTTTGTTGCTTATGATTAATTTTTTAATTATTTGAAGTAAAATGTTCTTTACTAATTATTTCTTACTAAATGCTAACATTACGTTGATTGCTTTTAATTTGTTTTCCAAAACAATTCCCTCGAGAACAAGGCTAGAGAGAGACTTTTGAGCTACCCTGAAAAGTCAGTGGTCACCAAGTCTAGCTTGACAGTTGTTTGTTGGCTGCAGCTCTGTTTGTGTAGCTTAGTGGTTCAGCATTTTCAAAGTAATGGAGATAATTAATTTCTTTCCCCAAAGTCTATGAAGCTATATGTTTGGCTTCACAGCTCTCCACTGTGAGGTCCTTGGCTCCTTTACTTCCATAACCATCATCCAGGAGGATGGAAGAAACATCCCTGCCCCGAGTCTCAGAATTCTTATCCCAAACCTCTATATTAGGTAGTTGAAAACAAGTTTCTGCCCTTGCTGCTTCTCTGGTTTTTACTTATTTTCTCTCTTGTTCTTCCTGATTTGTTTCAACTTTTATATTTGAAGTGTTGTTGGCTGTCCTATTCTGCCTATCATGTGGCTTTCTTTGCTAGTTGATTACAGCTGATGTGGATAAGAAACTCTTGCTGAATTCTTTCTGGCTGGCTGTCATATTGGCTGTATATTCTTTCTATCACATACATGGAAGAAAAAAAAAGTTATAATCTCATTTGAGAAGCTCATGTTTCCCCATATCTTTTGGAGAAGTCACAGTCGTTGCTTGGACTCCGGGCTTTGTTAAAGAGGTGACTTTTTGCCATCTTACCAAGTTACAAGTCCTAGGGAAGTAAAACAATCCAAGAATATCTCCAATTCTCTGGAGTCTGTTTGCTGTGCATGAATTCTCCAACTTTTTACAGCTGTGGGCTTTTTCTGGTCAAGCTGAGGGCCTAAACCAGACACTAAAACAGACAGCACAAAAATTGTTTGCTCTGATGATCCTATCATCCACTGTGCTCAAACATGGTGACAAAGAAAATAACTTGCTTTGAAGAGTGCAGAAACAAGACACGTCAGGGAAATGGAGGGATAACAAAGTAAGAGAAACATCACAGACCTACCTGCATACCTGTGGAGAGAAGCTACCAACAAAGTTAGCAAAAGACAGAACAAAAGGTTTCATCTAATAGGGAACAGGAGCATTGGATGAGAGCTAAGACTGTTAGGATGGAAAAATTCAAAATTTCAGTAATACAGAGAAGAACTGGAAAAATTCTAAAGTTTAGAAAACTTTTGATGTATTTGTCTGTTTTCTTCCCCATCCTAACCCAACGCCAGAATTACAGGCAACTCAGGAGTCACAAATATGTTTGGAAACTTCAAGAAAGTCTGTTATTTTTATTTCTTTCAATGAAACGCCAACAAAATTTTTCAGTGAAAATTAATTTAGAGTTTTGTTCTGTTTTCTGCGATGGGTATTGACAAATGGAGGGAGGGGGTGAGATTTAGTGGAAAAGTTCAAAGTGATAGTTAAACTTGCAAAATGGTGTGATCAGTTTGACATAGTAAATGACATCATTTTAATGTTCCATCAAAGGACTAGCTTGATTAAAGCTTCATGTGAGCTTTTTCACTGTGTATGAGGCAGCAGCTCCCTAGTGGGCTCTTCATTACTGTCAGAAGATGGAAAAAACACTGGCAGAAGAAGCAGAACCTGTGTTTGCCAAATACTGTGATTGTGAATGGATATTTTTAATAATGGGTTGTTTGTGGTGATGCACATACCTTTCTTGTCAGATATTGATGTTATGAATACTAGATCCAAAATGATACTGTGTACTGAAATAATAGATGATAAAGCTTGCTTGAAAGCAATCAAGTAGTCTGGGAACTGCTATTCTAAGCCCACCTTTTTATAGACCTAATATATAAAGGCTACGCACACCTATTTATACTCCTCATGGTTCCTGAAGTAAGTTCCTGTGTCCTCTTTCTTCTAAGACTTCTGGTGTGCTCCAGCCCTTCTGGCCATGGAGCACATCGTACTGTACTTTGGAAAACACCACTTTATGTGGAGTTCAGCATATAGTCAACTGTGTGACAGCCTTTGGCTCTGCTTGTTTCATGAGTCAATTCTGAAAATGCTGATTCCACATTGAAAACAGTTACTGTATTTGCCTTGTGTATTTGAGTACTCATTCTTGGTTTTGTCTCTCTTTTCATCTCCCCCCCAGCTTTGCCTAATATTGACTCTGTGTGCTGTATTCTGGGTAAGTAAGAATACTTTGTTCCTCTAAAGAGCAATCTAGCTTGGTTAGTTTATTAATTGTATTATGGCTTTAACATCCAGTTCAGTTGTAGAGGAAAGATGAGCTTGTGTGCGTGTGGAATTTGCGTTTTCAACTGCAGTTGAGCTTAGGTGGAGCGATAAGCCTGCTGGCTACAAAGCAAAATGCACCCTTCTGCCTGCATGTGTTTTAGATGAGAATACAAAATCTAGAGCATCATATTCAGTCTGCAGACCTCTGGACTAAGAACTAAGAAAAGCAAGTTAAAATATACTTTCATCTTAGTGATGTGCACTTATGTCAGAGAATATCGGAGAATATGCAGTGGTCTTTAGAAACCACAGGTACAGAATATTAAACTCATTAAGACAAAGGAAGGGAGACAGAACAAGTACCTTCAGGCATCTTGATTGAAAAACTGGCTGTAGTTATGTTCCATAGAAGTGAATATGTAGCTGAAGCGAACTGCCATATTTGCAGAAGTACAGTATCATGAATGTAAGTGAAAGTGTTAGCATTGATGCTGTTAAGTGTATTCAAAGCTAGAGAAGGTTTTCATAGCGTGATGCTAATGGAGTGATGGATAAAATGAGTGGAAAGTTCTTAGGGTGGAAGGGAGTAGCAAATTAAGTTAAAACAAGGAAATTTAGGTATTGTCAATTAACTAAATTTTTTGGTTGAACAGCTTGTTGAAATTGTTTACAGTATAGACTGGTACAAAATGACCTAACTTGCAATGTTTGCTTTATTTTTACTTAGTGGAACAAAAAAGGTTTGGCAGTGTTATTCTGCATATTGCAGTTCTTGGCAATGACCTGGTAAGAGTCTTAAAGTTAATTTTAATTTCTTCTCCCTACCCCTACACCCACGTGATTATAAACCTACATATATATATATATATATATGCTTCACATAACATTAAGTGTTCCCAAATGCTAGCCTCAATCTGTTTTTCTGAGATAGGCTGTGTAACTTCAGCAAAATATATATGCAATCGTCTTGCAAAAATGGTAATTTTAAGTATATTCTGCAATGCATGAACTTATTTGAGGCATTATGAAAGGAATATATATGCAAAAAAATTCTCATGCCTTTTCTCTGTTGTGGAAACTATATTCATATGTTCTGCTTTTGATTATCTCCTCTTTTGAGTTCTAACTAAAATTTAATTTTTGAAGCGGAGGAAACTAAAGGACATTTTCATAGGGTGTGTCCTGCCCCAAGAATATTTAGCAGCGTGGGGGAAAGAGTGGGTGGATGCGAGAGGGTGAATTTAGTGCAGCAGGTACTGTGATGACCATCCAGATGTGCTCAAGGGCTGGGCTCGGGAATGTGTGCTCACAGTTGGGTGACTGATCGCAAGCCTGCCCGATGTTTTGGAAGTTACTGCTTTCTCCATGGAGATACAACTGAACATACTTGTCCCAGGGGAATTACTTGGTACTAACTCTTGGGCGATCCAAGGTGACCGCAGTTCGTGTTTGAACTTGCCCTGAATACACAGTGTCTATACTGAACTTGGATCTGAGGACGAGTAACCATTTGTTCAGGATAGGGACTGTTGGGCATTGTACTAGTAAATGCTTGATACTAGACAGAAGGAAGACTGCTAACTCAAACTGTGTTTTACGTGTTTGCAGCAGACAACTTGACGTTTGTTAAACGTCCTAGAGCTTGATCAGGCTGGGCATGGGAACAAAACGTGGCCTGGGGCAAGTTTCAGAAGATAATAGAATTATCAGCTATTTGAGTGCCACAATTGTGGTGTATTATTTATGCTACAGCATATATCTGTATTTAGGGTTACATAAATAATATGATTAGAAGATGTATATTTCCATAGTAATGTGTATTGTGGTTTAAAATGGAAAAAGTTGTCTCTATCATATTGAAGAATACAGTTTTCCCAGAAATCTCCATTCCTTTTGAATCTGATGATAGTAAATCTCCTTTATGTTTATGTGTAACAGAAGTTATGAACTATATAAGAAAAAAAAACCATAAAAAATTCCCAAGAAAAAAGTAAGCCCAGGAAATCCTTGGCAGCACATTAGTTCTTGTCCAAGCGTGTCATCTTTTCTTGGGTAAGCATTAAATTGAGTAGGTAATCTTGTTTAAAGTTTTTTTTACAACAGGTTGCTTTTATTAATGCTGAACTGAAGTGAAATAATTGCGTTCTAGGAGACATGAATACTGTCAAATACACTTTTTTTCTCTTTTTTTCAGGTATAGTCTGTCATATATTCCTTTTGCAAGGTGAGTCTGCGTAATTACTTCCATCTTAACAAAAGTCAGATATCTTAGTGCTAGAGAGGGGAGAAAAGTCCTTAAATTAAGTATGTGAAAAAACATAACCTTCCTTTCCTTTTAATTTTTACAAAATGATGTAGCTGAACGCAAAATAATGTTTAATATAAGGTTTAAATACAAGTAAAGTGCATAGTGGTTCTCTTTGTTAAATCTCATTCTAGTTTTCATCACTGAAAATAAATTGTGTTTTGGTTTAAAATCTCCAGTGATTTAAAAATGCATTGATGCAATAGGAACTTTTCTGGTACTGGCATTAAAGGTAACTTATAGATCTGAAGTCTTAGTTAAAAGCAAACAAACAAGCATAGTTTCAGCTGTTAAGCCTACTTCTGAATTCCTCCATCTTTCTTAGGAGAGGCAGAAGTAATACTTCATGCTAATTTTCATTTTGGCAAGCTTCTCTCTTTCTTTTTGCTCTTGTATGTACAAAAAGGGAATGAAAGCTAGCCAAACACTCAGTGAAACCCCATGCAAGTAAACAAACTGAAGAATCTATTTTTTCTTTAATGTTTCATGTAAAATACAGTTTGGTCTTTCAGCAGTGTGGGGTTTTTAAAACATAAAGTGCTTCAATGTCTGTATATTACTTAATGAGATTTTCTGTGGTGAAAGTGGGGGAAAAAAGGATACAAAGTATTGTTTGTCCCTTTGATCTGATACCTTCCTGTTGTGCTTCTGTAACTTCTCTGTAATAGAAAGAATCTGTACTATGGATTATTTTATTTTTAAAGCTTCAGAATTGATCTAGGGAGGATTAAGCTGTATGTTTGGGGCTTTTTTTTTTATGATAGTAGTTAAGAACAATGGATTAAGTACCTTAACTGAACTCTGGCTTCAAATTGTCATCTTACTATTTCTGACATCTCAAGCTGACCCAGTCAAAAGTAGTATTCTGAATTCTTATAGTTCCTGTGGCCACGTGACAGTCTCAGTAGGATCGTTCTCTTTTTTTTTTTTTTTTTTTTTTTTAATGTTCTGCTCTGCACAGTTGAGCAAGTTGAGCAGCTAGTCACTGGTCCTTTCTTCCCTACCAACAGTACTTGAAGTTCTGGTCAAAAAAACATTAGGTTATATGCATCACCTTATTTCTTTGTTCTTACTTGTCTATTAGATTTTATGAGCCAAAGAACTGAATTTTACACAGGCTGCTTTTAGTAATTTCTTCTTTTTAGTAATTTCTTTCCCTAAAGTGATTTCTTTAGGGATTATTGAGTTATTTGCCTATGTGGAATGCTGTCATAAATTTCTTGTATAGGATGTCTTTCTTATGGAAATAGTGATCTAAACCATGTTAAGTGCCAGAGAACAGTATTATGTAGTTTGTTTATGAGTTAAAGTATGCATTTATCTTGATTTCAACAAAATTACCATTACTTGGTTTAACTCTAATGTTTTACTCTTAACAACAATGTACTTGTTCGTGGTTTTGGGATTTGTTTTGGTTTGGTTTTTGTTTGGTTGGTTTTTTTAATTAATGATAGCTCTCCTGCTGGCATGGCAAAAAAAAAAAAAACCCAAACCAACACCTGAACAACAACAAAAAAACCCACCAAAACAACAACAAAAACCATACATACAATGACTTTAAGGAGTCACGATAGTATTTTTCTTCATTTTTCAAATTGACTGACAATAGAATACAAATTTCACTCCTTAATAAGTTGTTACATTTTTGAGAAAATGAAAAATAAAGGAGACTAAAGTGAGTGATCTAAGTAGAAGAGTCAGAAAAGTTTGTTTATTGTCAGTTAAGTAGAGCCCTTCAGATCTTTCAAATCTTAAGGCTGAGCTCTTCATCCTGCATTGTTAATACATGCACTTTAAACCCTCAGGCTGTGGTGGTTTTTTTTCCTGCGACCTGATGGTCTAACTCCACTGTGGTTGGGACTCAAAGCACCTGTGCTTTGCCGATTGTCTGGATTTGGCAGGCTCCTCAGCCGTGCCCGTGCTGGCCAGCTTTTGCAAAATAAGGCTTTGACCTTATTAAGGCACCAAGTGGCTGCAGAACAGTTTTTTAACACAGTGGCTGCATTTCAGCATGTGCTTGAGTGTAAACAGTGTGGAAGACTTGGACAATATGGGCGGACCTGAGTTTAAGAGTGGGCTGCAGCCTTTGCTTTAGCCGGTGCTGTAGACGTACTCAACATGGCTGTTAAGATCCTGCATTTGATAAACTATTGATTTTTTTTTTTCTTCAGTTTATGTAATATTTTTAAATATGCAATGGTTGATATGTATCTGAAGAAAATAACAAATATCTTAACTGACTGGTTTTTTTCTTTCTTTTTAAAGGGATGCTGTGATTAAATGCTTCTCGTCCTGTCTGGGGTAAATTAAAAACAGGAACCAGCGTACACTTTAAAAGCCAACTTTTATTCCTCTGTGAATTTTGCTTGGAAAACTATACTTTTCCACTCATAAAATACCCAGTAACAATTTAGTATTTTCCTTGCCTTTTGCATTGGGGGATTAAATAAATTTTACTAGAAAGAGTTTTAAAAAAAGCTTGGGTGAACTGTTTGTGTTTACTCTAGAACTTTTAAGCTTTTTTTTAACAAAAAAGTACATTTAAATACTTGGTGCAGAGTAGTCTTAAAACTACCTTGCATCCAATAACAGTTGATTCCCCAGTGGAGGAAAGCCACTAAGATCTGGGTAGGATGCATAAAGATTTCATTTACAGTTCTGTCTAAAATTTTCAATGTGCTGTTTATGTTTGTATATTATTCATTGTATGCTTTTCCAAAGACAGAGTTTTATAAACGTTGTAAAGATTTGGTAAGTTATAATTAACTGCTCCTTTCAAATGTCTATACATGTGCCTTATGGAAAAAGCTTAATGAGAATATGTAAAAGGTCTGTTTAAAGATTGTTGGATTTTATTAAAAAGCTATATTTTAAACAGGGTTTTTTTTTTTTTTTACTTTCATACTCAAATACTTTTTACTAAAAGAACTCATGGCTAATGTATAAATGAGATTTGTGAAATAAATCAGTTTTAAAGGTGCCTAAACTATTTTTTCTATTTAGGAATCAGCTATACCCCCCGGGGTTGATTTGAAACATTACACTTGAATAAATATGAAAATATAGTAAAAAGTGGGATGTGTGTATGACTATTTCCAAATTTGGTTGTAAGATTTGCAGAAAACTTTAAAACTTCTCTAGTATTTAGACCACCTGATCATTCTGACTTAAACTGATAACAGATTGAAGTTAAATACTCTAATACTCATTTCTAGTTTGGTGGGGGGGGTTTTTTGGTTTTATTTGTTTTGGTGGGTTTTTTGGGGTTTTTTGGTTTTCTTTTTTTAACTAAGAGCTCTTCAGTTATTCAGGAGCAAAGTTAAATCCTTAGTGTTTGGCTGATACTATTTTACAGGAGGTTCTTTTTAGCACAGGATGGATGTGCTTGATTACCTGCATTCTTAAAGCCCGGTTGTTTTGGATTTTTTTTTTTTTTTTCTGCTAATGCACAAATAGGAGGAGGAATGCATTTGAAAAGATGTGATCAGCTGTGTCAGGAAGGGGAAAAAACCAGTCTTTTAGTATTCAGAGTTCAGGCTAGAGATGAATTGTAGTACGTTCCTGTTAAATCTCAATCTATGTTGCGCAAAATAGCAACATCAAGGAGGGGCTGTATAAAGAATGATTGCATGATTTTCACAGAATCATGGAATCACGGAATTGTTGGAGTTGGAAGGGACCTTCTAGAGATCATCTAGTCCAACTCCCCTGCCAAAGCAGGATTGCCTGGAGCACATTACTCAGGACTGCATCCAGGCGGGTCTTGAAAATCTCCAGAGAAGGGGCCTCCACGACCTCCCTGGGCAGCCTGTTCCAGTGCTCTGTCACCCTCACCGTAAAGAAGTTCTTCCTCATATTTGAATGGATTTTGCAACTAAACAGCCAACCAAGCCTCACCTTTTAACTCATTAACAATAAATTGCCAATGAGGCGTCCTTCCTGCTGGTGGTAGGGGACCAGGTAGTCCCAACCCTGCAGCAGGCTCCTGGGCTGGTCAGTGCTTGGTGGTGTAGTGACAGCCTCTCCAGCTCTGCCTGTCACAGCCCTTGGGAGCTGGTGGACCCTTGAGTGAATTTGCAGTTCCCTTTAGTTTTCAGTTTGCGTTGAAGATGAGCTAATACCTGCGTATGTAGTGGTGGATGTCATCCTGGAAACGACTGTCACTGCCCCTTCCCCAGCTGCTGTTTCCCCTTGGGGCACTGACCGTAACTGTCACTGGGGAAATCCAATCCCACTAGTGGGTGTTTCGGGACCAGGCAGTTGTTTGCTCCAGAGTTGGTTTTTTTCCCATCAACCTCCCCTGCTGGTACACAATCCCCTTCACAACAATCTTTAATTAGAATGGTATTAGTCATTCTGTCTGTTTATTTATTTATGCATTATGGTAAATAACAAAGTTAACACTCATCAGTTAGCACTTAGTATTAGATCACCAGAACAGAAAGGGTTCAAGAACTGATGTCCAAAAATTCCATGCTTTTATATGCACTTAGGTCTATGATATCATGTGCTTTCTTTTTAAGTTTTCAGAAGAGAAAAATAAACAATTCACTTGCTTCACCTGCACGCAGAGCACACACACTGAGTTCTTTCGTCAGGATCTTTTGCTCCTTCACTTCCAAGCTGTTGCTGTGTATGAATATTCCAAAAGTTCACAGCTGATGTATCCTCATTGTATGATGCCCTTTCATGACAGTGTGAAGCCACAGATGTGGACGTCTCTATCCCTGTGGATTGCATACATCCTACCCATCTTTTGATAAAATTCTGGTACCCTAATTAAAATAGTCCTTTGGAGTTAAATCTATAGAAATTATATGCTTGACTTTTTAGACAAAATGTTGGAGTGGTAGTAATCTTGGATTCATAGGAAATATATGCTTACTTGTTACTACCATTAACTGCTGTTATTGTTTAGGGTACTTTAAAAGTTAGGAAATGACTGTCGGTCGCCTTCCTCCTCAAAAAACCGGTAAGCGCTGAGCAACGTGCTTTGCCTCCATGATGGAAGGAACTGAGGCTAGGAAGAAGGATCTCGGGACTAGGGTCTTCGTTACCAAGCAAGGCTCCTCTTGTCCTTAAAGGGGCTTGTGTATTTTGGAATTTCGCGTGGGTGCGAGTCTGCTCTAGTTGTTGGTGGGGCTGGCAGCGCTCTTGTCTGCCTGCCCTTACTCGAGTAGTCAAGGAGCTCAAAATAGCGTCAATGTTTTGAAGATGGTGTGAGGGCGCTGGTTTAACGTGACATTAAAAGCCGGCCCTTTGGGAGGAATTCCAGAGGGGCCGTGAAACCCGCTGTGGCTTTCCCGCGGCTCTGGCGTGACCCGGGCAGGCGACGCGCGGGGAAAGGCGGTGGCCGGACCCCGTCCCCGCCCGCCCACCCACCCCGCGCCGGAGAAGGCTGTTCCCGGGGCGGGCGGAGGGCGGGAAGAGGGGCGGGTTGTCGAGAGGGAAAAGCGGCGGCTGTCGGTGCAGACGGGACCCGCACCCCGCGCTGCCGCCGCCGGTCGGGGGGCTCCTCGCCCGCCTCCCGCCATGGGGCTGCAGCCCCGGCGCGCCGCGGGGCCCTGCCCGCCGCCGGCGGGGAGATGCGCCGCCCTGCCCGGACCGCGCACCGCCGCTGCCTGGGCCCGTAGCGAGGAGCCGGAGGGAGCTCCCGGCCGCACCGTCTCCCTGCCGCCCATCCTGCCGGCCGCCGCCGCCGCTTCCCCCGTCGCCGCCCGGGCGCTGCCCAAGAAGCCGGCGGCGGCCCCCAAGAAGGCAGCGCCTCGTCCCGCGGAGGAGAAGGCGCCGAGGAAGGCGCGGGGGGCGCCCCCGGAGCGGGCGGGTCCCCTCTCCAGCTCCTGGCCTTGCTCCTCCCTGCAGCGGCAGCCGCCGCGGAGGGCGGCGGCCGAGCGGGGGTCGCGGCCGCAGCCCGCCCCGCCGCAGCCGCGGGGCCGCCCGGGGGCGGCGGGGACGAGCAGCCGCTCCTGCGAGAGCCTCGGCGGGGCGGCGGGGGAGACGGCGCTGCGCTTCTCGCTGAGCCTGCCCCCGGAGGCCGTCCGGCTGCTCCAGCGCCGCAGCCTGGAGCGGCAGCGGGGGCAGCCCGCCCCCGGCCCCGGGGGGAGAGCGGCCCCGACCCCGGGGCGGCGCGGCGGGCGGGCGGGCGGTGGCGAC
Source organism: Numenius arquata (assembly GCF_964106895.1). NCBI lineage: Eukaryota > Metazoa > Chordata > Aves > Charadriiformes > Scolopacidae > Numenius > Numenius arquata. Next base: position 18,823,351 of record NC_133577.1, on the reverse strand, counting down.
CTGCGCGCCCTGCTGAAGATATCGCTGCTCAACGACCGGCACCGCTACGACGACGAGGAGTACGAGGAGGAGGAGGAGGGGGCGGCGGCGGGGGCGGCGGTGGACGAGGGGCTGGTGCGAAAATGCACGGAGTGGCTGCGCGGGGTGGAGAGCGCGGCCGGCCGCGACCGCACCGACCGGCTGGAGACGCTCCCGCACCTGGGCACCCTCTGAGCCCCGGCGGGGACCGCGGGAGCGGCCCGGCGCCATCCGCTCTCCGTAGCTGTGGTGTCCTCCGTGGTGCCGCCCGTACCGGGGGAGCCCCAGCGGGTGAGGGGGGCAGCGGCCCGGAGCCAGCCCCCGGGGCGGCGCCCCCGCCGGAGCGAGGGACAAAGGAGCGGCGCCGGCCTCCGCCCTCCGGTGCCCGGGTGCGGAGAGCGAGAGGAGCCGGCGGTGGGCGTCCTCTCTCGTCCGCCGTTTTGTTTTTTTAAGACTTCCGACTACTTTGTAAGATGTGCGTAATGATTTTGTATATTTGTACATAAAAGTTCATTTTTATTTATTTGAATAAATGACTCAACTTTTGTGTTGCAATCGCCTTAGCGCCTTAGCAGCTTCGGGTTGGGCTATTCCTCATCTGCCTGTGACTGCCAGGGTGGGCGTGTTGGCTGTCCCGGTGTCCCCCAGATAAGAATGGCGGGCGATAACGGTACAGAGAGGGCGTGCAGTGCAAATATTCGCTTGTTTCGGATGGCTGGTGCTACAGTCGCCCGCAACTCGGCTCCAAACAAAACCCTGAGCTGCTGGAGCCGGAGGATGCGCAGCGCCGGGGGCTGAGCGAACCGAAAGAGACCCGGCGGTGCGGCGGCGGCCGGCAGGATAACGGGGAGATGGGGGGAGATGGCGGCGGTGGCGGGGAGCAGCCCTGTCGGGGGGAGCCCCGGACAATGGGAGGATGGGGGCGGGCAGAGGCTGCTCCGCTCCATTGCGCCCGGGGCCGCGTCTGCGCCGGTGAACGGGAGAGGAGAGGCTGGGTCTGTGCGCGGAGTGGGTGATTCCCCCCCGCCCCCCAGGCTGTAATTCAGACACATCCGACCTTTCGAGCTGTACGAAAGCGTACGAGGTGGAGGAGGGCGGGCGGGAGGGAGGCAGCAGCATCCTTTGTCAGCGTCCCCCGGCGGGTCCCCGGTCTCCCCCCCCCTCCCCCCCCCCCCCCGCTCCAGGCTGTGGCCGTACCTGATGCTCATCAGAGCTATGTGTTGGGAGAGGCGAGGAGGGGGCGGGGAAGGCTATGTGTACAAAAATTACTGGTGGAAAGGAAAAGGTAAGTCTTAACAGGCTTACGGTTGTTGTCTCGGCCACTTATTGCTGTTATCCAGCTTCTCAGAACAAAGCAATCACTAAATATTTACTATGGTATGGTAAACATTTTGCAAATGAATGTTTGAGCATGTAGGAACATGAAGTTGAATTTACCCAGCAGAGTAAAACAGTTTAGTGCCACAAATTGGGAATTATACGATTCATGTAGATGTCTGGTGTTTACACCAAATGATGTCTGTGTTGACTGTTCTGTCAAGTCATGGGAGATAAACCTTTCTATAGACTAGTTGCATAATGTAGTGATGTGCTACATTTTGTACAGTATTCCCTTTTCCTCCAGGCTTGTTCAAACACTTTTTTCCATTTTTTTTCCCTTGAAACTTCAGAAGTGACAGGGGACATGCTTTGAGAAAATATTTATTTATTAAATGCATTGATACAGCCATTGAAAAAATAACATACCCATATAATACAGATGTAAAATAGCAATGCTCAAAGGCCAGAGAGAAAAGCATGGAGAATGGAGCATGACAGCATGAGAATGTATGGACAGTAATTTTATTTCATTAAATAAAAAAAAAAAGCAATTGTAGAGAGTCATTTGTAGTGCTAGCTATGCACTACACACATGCAGATTCATATAATTTTAACTGAGTTTGCATGTTCTGCTGAATTCATGAATTTTCAGTAACATCTTCAAGCAAATCTGCCTTAACAATTGCAAATTTCCTGCCATATTTAATTTATGCTGGATTGATATCAGACCCACTTTGGGGTTTCCCTCTTCCCCCAGCAATGAGGAAAAGAGTAGTAGCTGAGCTGTAGCCGAGTTCTCTCTTGTGTCTCTTTTGGGAATGAACGTTTATAAATGAGCATCCTGGACTCTCAAAAATGTTCCTCAAAACTGCTCCATGCTTTCACAGTGACTATAATCAGTATCTCCAATTGCAACAAAAAGTGATTCACTCATTAAGGGCTGACAGATCATAAAGCTTACTTGTGAGGCTGAAAGCTGCTTTGTTCGGAGTCTGAAGTGCGGCAGAAAATTCAATAAATTTGAATGTGCAACAGTAGCAAATACAACATGACTTGGGAAAAAAAAAAAAAAGAATTGAAGGGGACTGCCAAGTCTGACAAAAAAGAAACCTGCCCAAAGTACACTAGAAAGAAGAATTTGAGAACTCAGGAACTGCCTGGATAGATTTTTTTTTCTAAAGAATTAATTTGAACAAAGCTACCCAGAGATCATGCAGCTAAGGTCTTTTGTGTTAGATAAGTCATTGTACATGGTAATTGGAAATGGGCCTGAGATGGGCTGATCTTGAGACAACAATATGCAGTCCTGATTTTGGGCTGGATGTTAAGAGCCACTGGGGTCTCTGGAGTCTGCTCGGAACCGTACCTCCTTCACTGAAGATTAACAACAAGATTTATTGTTTTCAGTATTCGCTATCCTTTCTGCTGTATTTTAGCGATAAATGATGACCCTAGCGTTCTGAATACTTTAATCTGAAATGCCCATAAATCTTACAAGTGATATTAGAAAAGACAGAGGAAGGTCCTTCCTACATACTACCAGTAACTTCTGTTAATTTTGCATGTAGCTTGCCTCTCTATAAAAAGAAAATTGATGGATTCTAGTATCTAAAAATTGTAGGTAAATTAAACATAATCAAACCGCTTACTTTATTAATATGTGATATAATAGATGTTTGAGCGCAGTGGCAGGCTTCAACAGACAAAACTGCCAGTGGAGATTCAGGCATCAGTGAAAAACCCTCAAATAAGTCATTGCATTTGTCTTAAGTAAGTAGAACCATTCTTCTGTACTAGTGAACAGATTAGATGTGTTCAGGAATACTTTTTAGGTGGCATAGATCTGCTTTTGCCATAAGAACCAACAAGCAGCCTGGAAGTCATTACATTTGCTTTTTACAGTATATTAGTTGTTTTCAAAGTGCCTCAGCCTAAACCTCCCACCCATAACCCTTTTAGCTGCTGAAAGAGAGTTATGAGCAGCTGGTGCCGTGGATGCTTAAAATAATCGATACTTGCTTCAGGGTAGATAGCTTCCCTTCTTCCTCCAAACACATCAGTATGATTTACAGTGGAAAAAGAAAAAAAAAAAAAAAAACCCACCACATATTCTGTCTCTCTCTTTTTTTTTTTTTTTTTTTTTTTAATGTAGCTAATAATGATGTCAGCTTTACTGCTCTTTCTGAGCAAGCCTGGAGAAGCCAGACAGAGAGTGAAGCCCATGTTTCTCTAACTGAACAGCCCCAGCCCTGTGCATCGCTGAGTTTGCTCTTGGGTTCCAGCCCAAATCTCAACTTCCCCACCCCCCCGACACGATTAGCGTCATCCTCCCTCTTCAGGTTGAGGGGAGAGCATGTTGTTGCCCAGCTTCTGTGTTCTTTCACACACCAGAACACTCGTACAGGCCAGACAAGCCCTATTCCCAGCGAGCTGCTGTCACACAGCCCTGCTGCGGATGGCTGGCGGGCAGCGTCAGGCCACTGCTCTCCTGGGCAGGGGGAGGGAGGGTGTCTGGCGGGGTAGTGTCTGTCTGTCTGTCTATCTGTCCGTCTGTCATGGGCAGGAACTCACCTCTCACCTTCCAGCTGGGGAGCGGTGTCTTTGTTTTTGTGGGTTGTTTTTGTGAGGTACTTAAAGGCACATTCTGTTTCCTCTCTTAAGAAAAGCCTCTCCTAAGAGGTGGTTTTGTAAAGAGAGGAAGAGCTTTTGCGAAGGTTTGGTGCTTTGATACTGCCTGAAAGAGAAATCAGCGGTTTGTACCGCCCAGTTCCAGCAGCGTGTGAGCTCCCAGCTGGCATCTCTGTAACGGGGAGAGCCTGAAGCGATGCTGCTTGCCTGCCCTTTCTGCTTGGCTCGGGCAGCGCCGCAGCTACTGCCGCTCAGTACCTGGCCTCCGAGAAAGGCACAGAATTATAGATTCGTCTAGGTTGGGAGGGACCTTTAAGATCATTTGGTCCAACCATTAACCTAGCACTGCCAAAACCACCACTAAACCATGTCCCTCAGCACCACATCTACACATCTTTTAAATACCTCCAGGGATGGTGACTCCACCACTTCCCTGGGCAGCCTGTTCCGATGTTTGATAACCCTTTTGGAGAAGAAATTTTTCCTCATAGCCATCCTAAACCTCTCCTTGAGATCATTTTCTCTTGTCCTATTGCCTGTTACTTGGGAGAAGAGATCGATCCCCAGCCAGAGGGGGATAAGTTCTCCCCTCAGCCTCCTTTTCTCCAGACGAAACCACCCCAACTCCCTCAGCAGTTCCTCATAAGACTTGTGCTCTAGACCCTTCACCAGCTTCATTGGCCTTCTCTGGACACGCTCCAGCACCTCAAAGTGCTGAGTGAAAGGTTCTTTTCCCTTCCTGGGGAGGAAAGCCTGAAGCAGTATTCTCTCAAAATAGTGCTGGTAGTTTGTTATTCATAGATATAAGGAAAAAATTATTCACCGAAAGGGTTGTCAAGCATCAAGCAGTGGAACAGGCTGCCCAGAGAAGTGGTTGAGTCACCATCTCTGGAGGTATTTAAAAGACATGTAGATGTGGTGCTGAGGGACATGGTTTAGTGGTGACTTGGCAGTGCTGGGTTAACGGTTGGACCTGATGATCTTAAAGGTCTCTTCCCACCATAATGATTCTATGCAGTGATTCTGTGATGCTCTCACAGCTTCTGAGAGTATGGGGAAAACATTGTGACCTGAATGACTACCCATGTGAATGACTACCTGAATGATTGCCCATAGCAGGGCTGCTGAACTGGTGGGCTCCAGTCTGGATGTCCACCCAGCTTGGGGAGCAAGGCAGCGAATGGATGTGTGTTGCAGATGAAATATTTGGCACGGTTACAATATAGAAGCAATTCAAGATTTAATAATGGTTTGAGGTGGGTTGAAAGGTTGAATTTCACAGCACTTAATCATTAACCAATTTAAGGATTAACAAGGTGATTCAGTAGAATATGTTATAATTAAAACAGCAACTTAATTACAGATTTGAGAATGATAAGATTCACACTAACTTACTACAAGGTATTCTGAATCAAAATGTATGTATGTACATATGTATAAACACAAAACATACAAACACACACCATTCAAGGAGTCACACACCCACCACCCGAGTCTTTAACTGGTAGGACTGGAGTCCCTTCACAGCAGGTGACTCCAGTGAGCCCATGGGTGCCCCTTTCAAATCCTCACACACAGAGGCAGGCAGAAACATTTGGATCCAGTGAATATATAGACACCCACACCCGTGAAGGCAAATGTGTGTATTCAAACACATAGATAGGTAGAGAGGTGGATGGAAGAGGCTGGCCTATAGTTAAAGTTTCCCCCTTCTCGAGGTTAGAGTAAATACACACAATGCATCAGCATTCCTCAGTGGGCGATAATTGAGCCTCAAGAAGTTCGACTTCACCCCAGCCCTTCATTCAGCTTTGTCATCAGATGATCTTTAAACTACCTGAGAGACATCCCAACTCAGGGAAGATGCTGGTCACAGCCCACTGCAGCGCAGGAGAGCTCAAAGGGTCTGGCTTAGAGCCGCTATTTATAGATTCTGAGGTAATTGACTTTCATCAGGTACTTTTGTATTTCAGCCAAACTCAGGCAGTGAAGTATTCTAGTATTTTCCACCAGCTGTGCAAGCCCAGAACTTGCTAGATTTTGAAGTTCTGGTATCACCCCCCTTTTGGGCCACGATCCAGGTAAGAGGTGTACAAGGCTGTCAGGGAGTGATCAATTGCCATTAACGTTCCCAAGCAATAGGAGAAGCAGGAACCAGGTGTGTTAAGAAGGTGTCTTAACGCTCTGGCCCGTTGCCTTTCACAATTCACACCTGACTTATGTTAGGTTGGTACGTGGTCCAGGTGGGAGGGGGAATTCAGCCAAGCACCAAGTGGCCTAGGAGGGGAGTTGCACCACCGGAATGGGGTATGGGTTAGGGAGAAGCTGGATCCCAGTGATATCAGTAAGATGAGTGCATAGATGAAATAAGCGCTTTTAGCATCTTTTAATTTTATTGAAAGAGTTCTTAAGGGAAGGACATTATTTTAAGTAAATTTTTTTTCTCTTCTTTGCCATGTATGATGAAGGTTTGAGAGCTCTGGAATGGCTTAAAGTTTTCTTTGTTGTTCTGTTTTTATAAAATTGAAGGCATCAGAAATATCCAATCTGTGTTTTGCAGTGAGGTGTCTTAAGGTAATGACCTTAGGTCATTCTTACTGTGAGGGATCACATCTTGGGTGGAAATGCTAGGTGTAATAAAATCTTTAAGAATGATTTTGGCTCCCCAAATTAGTTTTGCATTGTGGCTCAATGAACTGTCGAGTGAGGTCAACTGATGTTTGGCTTTCGGCACTCTGACTAAAGGAATGTAATAGTTTCATCATCTTTCCTGTCATCATTGCACTTTTGAGTGCTGGTAAAAGCTGAGCTTTGAATCAAAAAGAAAAAACGTTCATAATTAAGCATAAAAATAAATTAGCACGGAAGCTATTAGCTTCTTAGCAATTAGCACAGAAGAGAGCAAATTGTAGTAATTTGTGATATTCCAAATTTTTTTTTCAGCGTTCATTTGGCTGCCTGAGTTCCACCTGTCAGTATAGTGACAACAGCCCATCAGGTAAGTCACACAGGGAAGGAGTGGGAGATGATTGGCAGCATCTTTTTTGCCAGGGCATTTTCTGAATGGCAAAACACGAGTGGGAATAATACTAAGTGACAGAACTCTCCATGCTTTAAATTAAACACTAACAGAGGCTCTTTATGACTACAGCAGAGGTAGGAGCAGATGAAAGCAAAGTTCTCAGGGAGAGGCGCAAGGTGCGTGAAGCACCTGATAGCAATTAACAAGAAAAAATAAAAGTCGTTAGGCGTTCCCGAGGGGCTGGATGGGAGCCCGGAGCGGGGGAGGCTCCGCGGCGGGCGGGATACCCAGCACCGGGCCGCCTTCCCCCCGGGAGGCAGAAACACGCTTGTCCGGGGGAGCGGCGCTGAGCGGCTCCCGGGGCTGCCAGCGGGGACGGAGCCGGGGGTCCCCGTGTCTCCCGCTCCCCCCGCGGCGGCCCGGCCCGGGAGCGGGGCGGGTGCTCAGGGCCGGCTGGCGGGCCAGGACCGCGGGCGAGCGCGAGGTCGCGAAAACCCTTCCAAGTGCGGCTGAGGTGGGATCTGCGGCGGGGCTGCTCTCCCCCCGCGCTTGTGGGGTCTGGTCTATCTGCGCTCGTCCCCTCGGCAGACCACTAGGGAAAGTCACGGCGTGTCCTCCAGCTCCGGGAAGTTACCGGTTTCGTTGCAGGAAACGGGTAACAGTGATCAGTAAGAAGCTATGGCTTTACTTTCTCTTTTTTTTTTTGATTGTTGTTGTTAAAACACAATCCGTATAGTAATTATGGCTACGTTCTTTGAAAACATTTTTATTTACTGCCTAGTGTCTGAGGGTCTTAACAGAGATCCAGCTGTTTTAATAGATGCTCAAGTGATGCAGTCCTTTTTTTTTTTTTTTTTTTTCCCTGTGGCAACAGCTATTATAACTTTTCATATAATTCCTCATAACAAGCTAAGCTCCTCTCCCCTTTCTCCCCACCGCTGCAGTACGAAGTTTGACAGCAAAGAAAAAAGAGTAAGCAGTTGAATAAATGTTTCTGGGAGGCTGTTGTATGGGACTATATGTTGTTAGGATTTATTGTTTTACTACTGTGTGAAGTGCTGAGCAGATTTTGAGAGTGAATTTCATGACTCTAATCATGGGCTGCCTCGCATGCTAACACACCTTCTTCACGTCAGTTTGCAATGACTGAAATCTCTCCTCAGGACAGGCACAAACACTGTACAAATGTCATTAAAAAGGAACACTGTGATGCCTGGGTGTTAAGTACTTGTTATGAGGATATTTTATAATGGTCACTGTATTCAACCATTTATTTGTTGTATGGGAGAATGAATTTTTTCGTTGCATAGGTAGTCACTGAGATACTTTTAACTCTGAGGAAAATGTTGCTTGTAGACTTTACGCAGGTCATCTTAGGGCAGAATAATTTGGGTTTGGCAGATGTGTCTGGAGGTTAATACACAAGATGCTATTGTGTAGTGAAGTGATTCATTTAAATTACAAATAGAGGAAAAATACTAATCCACCACTTTCAATCTCATGGCTTCCTATTTTTTTCCAATTTTGACAGAAGCTTAGTTGTATGCTCAGTGGGAATAGTCTGACCCAGATACTGTTAATGATCAACATGATATCTTTAATTTAAAACTGGCAATATTGCAGGGAGGAATTACCATGAAATAGAAAATACTGAATTCATATTGATGCTTAAATACCTTTTGGAGTGGTTTTTGGTTCCTGGCATGTTTGGAAAGGCTTATTGTGCAAGGTATAACAAGGTTAGCAATAGGAATGTAAATGTTATGGGTGGTACTGACAGTTTACTGT